>NC_044982.1:20337438-20684532 GCF_008728515.1 Papio anubis
CCTTCCTTCCTTCCTTCCTTCCTTCCTTCCTTCCTTCCTTCCTTCCTTCCTTCCTTCCTTCCTTCCTTCCTGCCTTCCTGCCTTCCTGCCTTCCTTCCTTCCTTCCTTCCTTCCTTCTTTTTTTCTTTCCTCTCTCCCTCCCTCCCTTCCTGCCTTCCTCCCTTCCTCCTTCCCTTCCCTTCTCTTTCCTTCATCCCTTCCCTTCCCTCATCTTTCCTTCTTCCCTTCCCTTCCCAACTCCTCCCCTCCCCTCCCCTCCCCTTCTGTTCCCTTTTCTTTTCTTTTCTTTTCTTTTTCTTAATTCTCAGTTCTTTTGCTTGTTGATTCTAAGCTCTGAGTTCTTTTCTCCCAGGCCTTTTTTCCTTTCATTCATTTCTCAGTCTAAGTACTATGTCTTTGATGATCTTCCCCGGTTAGTTAATCTAAAATAGAACACCCCCCCACCAGGCGATCTTTTCCAAAGAACCACACTGTTTGCTTCATAACATACATCCCAACCTCACAGACTCTCATTCGTTTTTTTCTACCAAAGCAGGGATGCTGTATTGCAGACTCCTAGTTGTTTTCCCTGCACCTGGAAGGACAAATGGCCCAAACATAGCAAGAGCTTATAAGGGTCTGTTCAAAGAATGGATTGCACAAGAAATGTAATTCAGAGAATACAGGGGAAAAGAGAATGACAAGAGGATATAGTCCAGTTTGTTTATTTTCAAAGTTCAAGCCTGGGTTAGATGATTAAATTTGTCTACAGGCTCTTAACTAATTAATGATAAAATCGGAACTCATGCAAAAGTTTTCTGACTTCTAGTTCAGAAAGTGTTTAGAAGAGCACACTGCCTGTTCAGTAACATTGACTCTTTAGAGATACATACAGAGTTTACAGAGCATGTAATAACTTTACTTTGCATTTATACCCCATCTATTTCTACACTTAATCAGGTTTTGAGATGATTAACACAATCTAAACATAAGTAAAACAACACTTGGGTTGAGAAATATACATATCTTTCCAAGTAATGAATTAAGTGGTTATATAGACTGGTGTTATTTCATAAGGAAAATAGTGTAGTAAGTGTTCCAAACTGTGCTTTTGCAATAGGCTAACATAGTTTGAATGAGCATTTCAGAAACATAAGTAAATTTTACCTCATTTTATTAAAATGTGGTACTTTTATGTTGTCTTTTAAATGAAAATGTATTGATTGGGGGGACCCTTCATTTAAATGAGTTTCTCACAAATTGTTTGGCATTATAGTTAATGAAAAAATAAACATACAATGGAAACTACCTGCTATAATCCAGGGTTTATTTTGTTTTCCGAGATTTAACGTCTGTCCAGAAAAAATTGTTTCTCAAGGGACTTAGGAAGGACTCATAAAGTAATATCATTTATGCCAACTTTGTTTTGCTGCATTCTACCTAAATAGACATGAGAATAGTATCAGGTCAGAAGATAGAGCATACCAAAAAATAGTATTCTTACTCTTCTGCATCTGTGGCCTAAATTAAAAGGAACCCTAAACCAACATCCACTTAAGGCATTAAGTTCTAATTTTGCTGTTTTTTTCTCTTTGATGACCCAGATGACAGTTCACATTTATTTTATTTTTCTTTGCAATCCACTTTTATTTTCTTCTTCTAAGAATGCACCTTGTCAGAGCCTGGATTAATTATCTATAAAGCTTATTTTAAAAGTCTGTTAAAAAAAAAAAAAAACCGAGAACAATTAACTCCAGCCAAATGGTGAAATCTCAGTCCTAGCCTAGTAATCAATGGTAGATCCCATGGTTTTGCAGCCTGGAAATACTATGCATGATGATTAGTTTTATCACTAGTATTTTGACTTTATATTGACCTCACTTGACCATGTCTACATTTCCACCGTTTTGCAGTTAACCAAATGTGTTCAGTGTAAGAGTCCCTTTGGTGAATAAGGAGGCTATGAACGCTTCCACTTTTGAAGCATCCCTTGCCAATGGAATGAATTCAATACAAGAGAGTGGGCAGAGTACAGGGCAAGAAGAAGGCTGATGACATCTGGCTACATTAGGTTTCCATATTTTGTTTACATAATTCCAAAACTGGTACAAAGGAGAGGTAAGAGGAACATTTAGTTATTTCTCTCTCTTGTTATGCTACATGAAGTGATTCTTCCCCGTTCCCTCTCAAAACATGCCCCTAATCAGATGGGGCCTTATAAAGTTGTAAATGACAGTTAATTACAGCAGAAATAAGGGGCATTTCTGTAAATGATGGATTTTTATCCTCCCAGGTTGTTTCTGAAGGAAATCGTCGGGAAATGGATTGTAGTTTCAAAAAGTGTTCACATAATAAATGTTTCTGTTTATATAGGTATGTTATATTCCTTGTCAAAAAAACATATATTTGAAGATCGTCTACTGATGTTTCTCAAGTTATATTTTCCTTCTTATTGTGGCAAAGTTCAAAGTGGCAAAGACATAAAAATAAAACCAACAACCATAAAGGGGGCCTCCACAGCCACTGCATATGTTACATCTCACAGTCATAACAATCTTTGTTTAAATTCTTTAAAAACTAATTTTAAAAGTTCACTGGCAATGTAAAAAAAGAGCATATTCATTCCACATTCATGCAGTGTATTTGGAGAAGCCTGATGACATCTTCTTGCATTCACCAATGTTCCCACTTCTCATGTATATTGCTGAGAAGAAGAAAAACCATTCTATCTGTTTTAATATTCATAACCTCTAACTCTCCCTGCCTGAGCCGTGTTGAACCACACATGTGGCACTTACCTTATTTTGTGCCGTCCATTTCTGGAACGGGGCAAATCACACATACAAGGATGTTAGGTCATCAGGGATAAGGCTCATGTTTAATTCATCTTTGTGCCAAGTTCCCACCAGGTTGTCCTGCTGTATAAATATTTTCTTAGCAAATAAATAGGTGAAATAAATTCACACACGAGAGTCATATTGCTTAAAAGAGCAGAAGAACAAGCTCTACAGATGAACACTTTCTACCTGCATCTCTTTGTTCACTCCATTGTTATGCAGTCTTTAGGCCTCAGAATGTATTTTGAGATACTCTGTTTTCCAAACCATCAGCAATTTTTCAAATGACTTCTTTCAGCTTTCTTAGGGACAATGAAACCAGAAATGGTACATGGGGGAGATAATGGTGAGTAGTTATTCAGAGTCATCACTGCTCAGGGTGTGTGTGTGTGTGTATGTGTGTGTGTGTGTGTGTGTGTGTGTGAAGGAATGAATTTCAATAGTTCATTTCTTATGAGTCATGTTTATGCAGTTGTATTTTCTGGGATGGATTAAATTGATCAGAAACTAATGTAAGCAGAGTGAAGAATTAACAGGATTTTAAAATCACTTTATTTATTAGTAGTGGGTAGTAAATTCAGAAGTGAATTTTCTATCCATAAATCAAGATAGGGGATTATTATTTTCTGAATTTTATGAGGGGATAATGTGAGAGTCATATATTAATGTATTCGGCAAAGATGTAGTTACATTAGTAACTGTCAGATTACCTCTGATGGTAATTTATTTCTTGACATCTACTAATGGTCATCTGAAAGTATGAAATGCCATGTGAGTAGCTTTTAGTGAATAACATGAACTGATGAAAGTAGATGGAGATAATGTAATTTAAATTGGATCTCATGCACACCTTCATACATACACACTTGATACCATATATAATGAATATCTTATTAAAAGATGCAAAGTATGACATATAAAATTCTTAGTGCCTATACTCTATAAAAAGAGAACTGTCATATTCTCTCAGGGCAGGGAAAGAGCCTCCTTTGCAATTGATAATGAAGGATGAGGAGAAAGAAAAAACGTCCTACAATTAATGAGACTGCTTTTTGGCAGATGTGATCTACACAAAAATGAGGGTCATGGGTATACTCTACATCTAACAAGTTCAATTAGAAAAAGCAATGTGTGGTTTAGTGCCAATCAAGGGTATGTGAGATATATTCCATAAATTAACGTAAAAGCAGAATGTTATTGCGCAGACCACCATCTGCCTGACTTGCAAGGCACCACTCCAATCACAGGTAGTGCTTGTGGTTGTTCTGAGTGTTAGACTGTCCTATGGACAATTTATGTAGTTGGGACCACAGGAAGCATTAGGTCTTGTTTTAAATGTCTCACTGATACTATAGGGAGTTCAAGATTATCGGGATATTGTTGCATAGCAAAATTTTTCAATAGGCTAGAAAAGGAAACAGATTGACTGGGAAGCACAGTCTGCTATGGTACTGTCTCAGGGAATGAGAAATAAAATAAAAGACAGAAAAAAGAAAGCAATCATTAATGTTATCAACAGAAGGCAAAGCAATTTCTAGTAGCCATTTAAAAGGTTAAAAAAAAGGACAAAAAACAACAGGTGAGTGAATTTTATTAATATATTTTACTTTGCCAAAAATATCCAATATAACATTTTGAAATGTAATTAATGTAAAAATTATTAATGAGATATTTACATTATTTTTTCACACCACGTCTTTCAAATCTGGTGTGTATTTTACTTATAGCACATCTCAGTTTGGACTAGCCAGTTTCAAGTGCTCACGGACACATGTGGCTAATAGCTTCCCAAATGGACATCTCAGGTTTAGGCAGACTTTCTTGCAGTTATCAAGAAAACAGAGGAAGAAGGGCTGATAATATTAATTCATTTATATATCTCGTCATGTTGGAGGAAAGATAATCGAGTTAGAGCTCTCAAGTGACAGACCCAAACTCCTGCTCCTTCTTCACATTTGGGTAGTAGTCTTCAAATTGAAGAAGGGGAAACGGGAGAAGGGACATCCCTGAGAATGCAAGTTAGGAGGTTAGGGATATATAAGTAATTGCTCAATTGCTTTTGCACCAACCTAATATTACAAACCTAAAAACAAGGAGATAACTGAGGAATCTGTGCTAAATTGAGCTGCCTTTGGGCTCAATGTCTCCACTTGAGTTCAAACTCCACATTTCAGTGAATACTTGGCAGATTTTCTGTTATCCAGATGATTTTGTAGTGAAGATCTGTGCCCCACACTCATGCTCTGGCACTGAAGACAAAACAACAGTGCTATATAATGTGTTGACAGACTATGATTCAAAAGAGAGGTATCATGCACAGGGTGACAGATGTTCCAGTTTGTCCAAGGCAGTTTCCATTTATGTTTATTGTACTAGTGTAATTATTCAAAATCATTTATTTCACTCTCAAGTATGTTCTCATTTGGAAAATAAATTATATGTTCACACCATCAGGCAAACCCCAAGTAAGGGGTGAGGGATGCTCAGGGAATTCCATGCCTAGGTATAGGTCAAAGAGGACAGATAGATTTCCAATGTCAGCACAGAAGAGAAAATTTGAATTTAAAATCCTAATATATTAATAATTTGAGAGAAGAAGGAACTAAGATGACATCTTTACCAAAATTCATTTATCTCAAATAAGAAAAATGTTTCTATCTCCATACCTCTCCTTCTCTAAGTAATTTTGTGTTCATTTGAATCACAAAATTGCCATCACTGTTAATAAAACTGAGTAGTCTAAGGACACAAATAAAGCATCCTAGCTGTTTTTGACTCTATGTAGATATTTCTAAAACTTATCAGGCTTATTTATTCTGAACTTACTGTTTTAAAATATATTTGTAATAAAAGATATCTAGATAAAGTGTTTTGTTAACATCTTCACTTCGTGTTCTATTTTTTCAATAATTACTATTACTTCTTCACTGACCTTTATGTGGTTTGAGCTTTAGGGGAAATTGCAAATTTCCAATTAACTTTAAATGTGACTAGATCTTTATAAATGAGGAATGATTTAGTTGTAAATTTACGGCATGTAAAATACTATAGTTAACTATGTGCTAACGTAAAAAAACCTAGCTATCTGGAAAGTATTTGTTTATGGAGGAACATAAACAGCCTGCATTAGAGAAATTTACAAGAATGTGGGGAATGATTAGACTGTATCTAATGCATTTATATGTGGATATAAAACTTGTAATTTATTATATTGATTTTTTTTGCTATCAAAGATACAGCACTCATGATAACTTTACCTTCTTTTCCAAGAAATTTTAGCAAGATGATTTTATTTTATGGTGTATTTATAATGACTGTATGAATCAGAATGCCGCCTTATATTTTTTACCATTTTTGTTAAAGCCATCAACAATGATTAAAAAATTCTCATTGTCTACGTTAAGGAAAAAAAAAAAACACACATTTAATAAAGAGAAGTACCCATTATGCAATGAGAATATATAGATATCAACACTCAGTTTCATTTTATTTATTTTTTAAAATTGATTTCTTAGTCTGGGTTATTTGTTAAAGGTAATCATTAACAGTTCAGAATTGTTAGGAATTTGACTGAATTATATTAGATAGTTGTATTAGTTCCTTCTCACAGTGCTATAAAGAACTACCTAAGACTGGGTAATTTATACAGAAAAGAGCTTTAATTGAGTCACAGTTCTGCAGGCTGTACAGGAAGCATGGCTGGGTAGGCCTCAGGAAATTTACAATCGTGGCAGAAGGTGAAGGGAAACAGGCATGTCTTACCTGGTTGGAGATGGAGGTAGAAAATGAAGGGGGAAATGCTACACACTTTAAAAACAAGATCTCATGAGAACTCACTCACTATCACAAGAACAGAAAAGGAGAAGTCTGCCCTCATGATTCAGTTACCTCTCACCAGGTCCCTCTTCTAACATTGTAAATTATAACTCAACATGAGATTTGTGTGGGGATACAAATCCAAACCATATCATTCTGCCCCTGGACCTTCTCAAATATCATGCCCCTCTCACATGGCAAAATACAATCATTTATTTTCAACAGTTCCCCAAGTCTTAACTCATTTCAGCATTAACTCAAAAATTCACCGTCCAAAGAGTCATTGGCAACAAGGCAAGATCCTTCTGCCTATGAGCCTATAAAATAAAAAACAAGTTAGTTATTTCCAAGATAAAATGGGAAGGCAGGCATTGGGTAAATATACCCATCCCAAAAGGAAGAAATCAGGCAAAACAAAGGGACTACAGGCCCCATGCAACTCCAAAAGCCCACAGGGCAGTCATTAAATCTTAAAGCTCCAAAATAATTTCCTCTGTCTCCATGTCTCATATTTAAGCCATACTGATGCAAAGAGTGGACGAAAAAGGCCTTGGGCATCTCCAACCCTGTGACTTTGCAAGGTATAGCCCCACTGGGTGACTGCAGCTTTAGCCAGCAACTTTACAATTGAAAGTATCTAGACACCGTTCAAGTTCTGTATCTAGTACATGCTGTATTTTTCGATGTATCTGTCAACTGGATGTTAATATTTTTAATTATTTCTCCTTAAAATAATATTAATAATTTGAGCATTTAAAACACTACACATATATTCAAAAGTTTGTTTTTAATTCCTTACATTTGCATTTCAATTTAAAAGGAACCCACTTTATGTGAAAACTCATAGTTTAGAAATGAAAACAAATCGCTGTTTCATAATTTCCCTCCTAATCTGGCAAACTTACACTATTTATAATATATAATTTTGATAAATGCTTAGAGTATAGTATTTTAATATTCTTCTTAGACTCTGAAATACAAGAGTTTCCTGTTTCAAGACCAAACCAAAGCACATAAAATGTAAAAACCATTAATAGAGATGGATATTGGAACTTCTGCTTCCAATTGGTACTTTGGTGTGGAAGACCTTCAATCCTGTGGTATACAATAGGAAAAATCCAGACATATTAAAAAAACACAGTTTATCATAGCGCTACCAAAGAGTGGTAAACTGAATACCGTATAGAAACAAAACATTTTATGTGTGAGTAGAAAGTTGTGGTGGATTTCATCCTGAAAAACAAACAAACAAACAAACAAAAAAAAACAGTTGGTTCTAAATATGAATATAAGAGAGGCTTGCCATAGACAGGGAAAAAAAACGTAAAAATTCATTCAGGAGGTGAAATCAGCTAAGCCTTAGATGACAGTGTGGGCTGGCATGACAAACTGGAAAAAGGAAAAGCCCTGAACTCAAATATAAATTGGTCAGTCAGACAATTCTCCTGTCTGTGAATTTTGTCAGGGATTCAGCAGTAAAATAGAAAACGTTCATTCTTGCGCAAAGGGTGACACATGGGTTCAGAAAGATTGCTGGAGTTAAATACAAAAATGAACCCAAACTATGTGCAACTATAGTCAAATATAACTCTATTTCATATATCAACAAACTCCAAAATATGGTCATCGGAATAGAGGTTAGGTGTAGGACTAACCACATTTCAGATCAGTTTAATAAAAGCGGTGTTGTAGCATGAGACTGACTCAGCTCTAGGAAGATTCTGAATGATTGGCTTCTCACCATAATTGACAGGTTGAGAGAAGCTCTCTGGGGAAAACCACAACAAAGCAAAAAGGCCGTACTTTAATTGCCATTGCTTTTTTAATTCACAATGTCTGGAATACAATAGCAAAAACAATTCAAGACAAGAGAAGAAGCCAAAAAATGTGTCCCATAACAAAGCTGACTCACAGATACTTCACCTATCAGAATTAGAAGACATTGACTTCAATATTTTTTTACACAGGTTTTGGAAGGTAAAAATAGATTTTATGATATGAGAAGAGAAGGAACATTTTAGAAAATAAATAGAAATTTTGAAAAGAACAAAAATAAGACACAGAAAATAATTTTTGAAGAAAATTAAAATTAACAGCAACTAGACTGTAATATAAAAGATCAGTAAACATGATGCCAGGTCCATAGAAATTGCCAAAATGAACAAAAGATAGAAAAAACTCTTAAATTAACAGAGCACCAATGATCTATGCAATAACATTGGATGGTCTTCTATATAAGTAATTGGAATTATAGAACAAAGGAAAAAAAATAGTAGAAAAATGAAGAAATAATCCAAAAACTTTTTCAAATTTCAACAAACATGTAATGCTACATATTCAAGGACATCGATAAATCTTAGGAATAAAATATTGCACATACAATTAGGATATATACCTCAACATATTATCATCAAACTGGAAAAGAAAGAAAAAAATAAAGTTTTATTAACATAAAGAGAAACAAGCACACAAAAAAAGAATGACAAATGACTCCTCATCAGAAATATTGCAAACCAGAAACAAAACAAACATACAAAAAACACAAAAGCGAAAGGGAACCTTTTACTTTGAATCTGATATTAGACAACATTACATTTATAAAGGGAAGCCAAAAAACTATTTCTCAGAAAAACTATGAGAATTTGTCTCTTAGAGACTCTCACTATAAAAAAAAAAAATGAGTGATAGTCAATTTTATGTGGCAACTTAGCTAGACTCTGGTGACCAGTAGTTTAATCAACCACTAGTCTAGATGTTGCTTGATATGGTCTGGCTCTGTGTCCCCACCTAAATCTCCTTTTGAACTGTTATCATAATTCCAATCTCCATGTGTTGGGGGAGGGAACTTGTGGGAGTTGATTAGATCATGATGGAGGCTCTCACATTCTGTTTTTATGATAGTGAGTGAGTTCTCACAAAATCTGATGGTTTTATAAAGGGCTCTCCCCATCTTTACTTTGCACTTTCCTCTCCTGCTGCTATGTGAAGAAGGACATGTTTGCTTCCCTTTCCACCATGACTGTAAGCTTCCTGAGGCCTCCTCAGCCATGTGGAAACTGTGAGTCAACTAAACCTTTTTTGCTATAAATTTCCCAGTCTCAGGTATTTCTTTATAGCAGCATGAAAACAAACTTGTATAGCAAATTGATACTGAAGAAGTGGGGCACTGCTATAAGGATACCCAAAAATGTAGAAGTGACTTTGGAACTGGGTAACAGGCAGAGGTTGGAGGGCTCAAAAGAACACAGGAAAATTTGGAATGTCCTAGAGATTTGGAGGGTTCAGAAGACAGAAAGATGTGGGAAAGTTGAGAACTTCCTAGAGACTTGTTGAATGACCTTGACCAAAATGCTGATAGCAATATGGACAATAAATTCCAGGTTGAGATGGTCTCAGATGGAGATGAGGGACTTGTTGAGAAATGGAATAAAGGTGACTCCTGCTAGCTTTAGCAAACAGACTAGCAGCATTTTGCCCCCGCCCTAGAGATCTGTGGAACTTTGAACTTTAGAAAGATGATTTAGGCATCTGGTGGAAAAAATTTCTAAAGAGCAAAACATTCAAGAGCTGACAGAGCATAAAAGTTTGGAAAATTTGCAGCCTGTTGTTGCAGTACAAAAGAAAAACCAATTTTCTGGGAGAAGGTCAAGCTGACTGCATAAATTTGTATAATTAACAAGGAGCCAAATGTTAATCACCAACACAATGGGGAAATTGTCTCCAGGGCATGTCAGAGATCTTTGTGGCAGCTCCTCCCATCACAGCCCCAAAGGCCTAGGAAGCCTAGCAGTGTGAAAACAAACTAATACATTGTTGTTAAGGTAATATTTAGATGTGATTAACGTTTAAATCAGAAGACCTTAAGTAAAGCAGATTACTAGCCATAATGTGATGGGCCTCATTTAATCAGTTGAAGACCTTAGGAGCAAAGACAATTTCCCTGAAATTAAAAAAAAAAAAAAAAAAAAAAGAATTCACCTCAAGAAACCCTGACTGAGTTTCCAGGCTGCTCACTTGCCCTGCACATTTTGGGCTAAAGACTGAAACATCAACTCTTTCATGAATTCCAGTGTGCTGACCTACCTCAAAAATTTCAGGCTTGCCAAATCCCACAGTTATGTGAGCCAATTTATAAAAATAAATATCTCTAGATATATACATACATACACTCATATATGAGTTCATACATACATATGCAAACATTGAAATATATTAGATACATTTTTTTCCACTGGTCTGATTCTGTTTCTCTAGAATATCTCAACTAATACAACATGCCAAAGATAGTTTCCAAATAAAAACTGTTCCAAATTCAAAATTCGAATCTGTTGGAAGCAGTGAAGAGGGTTGGAAACAGCAAATAAGTTAACAAATGTAAAACATTCTTCTGCTCATGAATTTGTTAAAAAGCAATTGACTGAATAGGACAAAGTTACTAACAAATATAGAAGGGTTCGTAAGATACATAGAAATAAAATGTATGGCAGCGATAACACAGTAAATTAGAGAGTGTGAATAGAAATATAGTCTCGTATGGCTTTTATATGTAGCAATTAAATATTAATTCAAGATAATACAGTGTGATGTGCAAAAACGCATATTGCAATCCCTTAGTAAACCCTATGAAACACAAAGAAGTACACAGTTGAAAGCCAATTACAGAAAAAGTATAAAAAAATGCACACCTATGTTTATTTGCAGCACTATTCACAAAAGGAAAGACATGGAATCAATCCAAATGCCCATCAATGATAGAATGGATAAAGAAAATGTAGTACATATACACCATGGAATGCTATACAGCCAAGAAAACAAAACAAAACAAAATTGTGTCCTTTGCAGGGACACAGATGAAGCTGAAGGCCATTATTCTTAGCAAACTAACACAGGAACAGAAATCAAAATACCACGTTTTCATTTCTGGGAGCTAAATGATGACAACACATGGACACATAAAGGGTAACAACAGACACTGGGGCCTTTTGGAGGGCAGAGAGTTTGAGGAGGAAAAGGATCAGGTAAAAGGACTAATGATTGTCATGCGTGTCTATATAGAAGGCCCCCTAAACAAGCTTTGTGTGAGCAACAAGGCTGTTTATTCACTTGGGTGCAAGTGGTCTGAGTCCAAAAAGAGAGTCAACAAAGGAAGATAGGAGAGGGACAGCTTTATACGGCTTGGGTAGGCAGTGGAAAGTTACAGTTAAAAGTGGTTATCTATTATTAGCAGAGGAGGAGGTCACGAGGTGCATGGTGGGGAGATCATAAGACTCACTGTCCAGAAAAATGTCACAAGGTCAACTGATCAGTTGGGGCAGGGCAGGAACAAGTCATAATGGTGGTATATCATAAGGCTGGTCAATCAGTTAAGGCAGGAGCTGGTTGTTTCACTTCTTTTGTGGTTTTTTTGGCTGCTCCAGACTTCTTGGCTCCTGCAGGTTATCTGGACGTATATGTGCAGGTCACAGGGGTTATAGTGGCTGAGCTTCGGCTCAGAGGCCTGACAATGGGTACTAGGCTTAATATCTGAATGATGAAATAGCCTGTACAACAAACCCCCTCACACAAGTTTACTAATGTAACAAACCTGCACTTGTACCCCTGAACTTAAAGTAAAAGTTAAAAACAATTGATTTTACAAATATAAAAAAAATGGAACAAGGAAGCAATGGGAAAATAGAAAACAAGTAGAAAACAATAGAATTAAATTCAACTATATTAATAATTAATTCAAATATAAATTGACTAGATGCTCCAAATGAACAGGAAAGATTGCCAGAATGGGTAAAATGAATCAAGATGCATCTGTATGCTTTATACCAGAGACTTACAGTAAATATAAAAAAGACGGCCAGGCACGGTGGCTCACGTCTGTAATCCCAGCACTTTGGGAGGCCGAGGCGGGCAGACCACGAGGTCAGGAGATCGAGACCATCCTGGCTAACACAGTGAAACCCTGTCTCTATTAAAAATACAAAAAATTAACCGGGCATGGTGGCGGGCACCTGTAGTCCCAGCTACTTGGGAGGCTGAGGCAGGAGAATGGCTTGAATCCATGAGGCGGAGCTTGCAGTGAGACAAGATTGCACCACTGCACTCCAGCCTGGGTGACAGAGAGAGACTCCGTCTCAAAACAAAACAAAAACAAAAACAAACAAACAAAAAAAACAAACAGACAAGACCAAAGAGAATGGAAAAAACATATACAATGCAAACACAATCCAAAGTAAGGTAAATAATAAATTAATTTCAGTATATGCACACACAGACACACACACACACAAACACACACAAAATCTGAATATATATGTGTGTGTGCTTTTTCACAGAAAATGTGAATTTTGAAACAAGAAATACTGCAGGTAAAGAACATCATGTAATTATGACACAAAGGTGATTCATCAAGAATAAATTTTATTTTAATTAACATGTGCTTCAAAAAATATACACCAAATAGTGGACAGAACTAAAGAGAGATGTGAAAATTTACAAATGTAGAACAGATAAGCATCTGGAGTATTTGGAAAAAAGAATGTTATGGACCAACTTGAACTAATTAATACACATAGAAAACTACACCCAACGATGGCAGAATACAACATGCTCAAGTGAATAAAAACATTCAAAAATATAAACCAGACACTGTTTATGTTCATAAAAAGTCAGTGGATTCAGAAGGCTATGTTTCCTTACTTCAATGGAATTAAAGTAGAAATAAATGTCAAATCCCTAAATATTTACGTACTAATGCACATCTTTCTAAATTAGACCATGGTTAAAAGAAAAATCATATGAAAAACTAGACAAGTTTTCAAATGAAAGTTATTAAAAATATCTGAAATAAATCTTAGATGAAAAGGTACAGCTTAAGTTCTTGTATTAGAAAAGATTCAGAATGACCTAAAATTAATTATTGAATCTTCCAAAATAAGAAAGTAGAACAAAAGAGCAAAGCAAATTCAATATATAAAAAAAAGAAAACCATATAGCAATTAGCTTATTTTTAAGGAAACAGGACAGAAAATGAAATACATGAAATTACTAGTCAAAATTGTTCATTTGAAATACCAATAAAATTAATTAAAAAATGATTTGAGAAAGAGGAAATATAAAATATCAATATCATTAATGAAAGAAAGCAAGTCATTACAGATTCTACTGGTTGTGAAATGTTAAGATCATATTAACAAATATATTTCATTACAATTGACTTTGTAGATAAATTAGACACATTTCTTAAAAGACACAACTTACCAAAATTTATATAAGAATATATAGAAAATATGAAAAATCTATATCCATTAAATAAACAAAGAAAAATAACCCTATTACACAATAACTTTTCACTAATGGGTATAGAGTTTCCGTTCTACAGGAATAAAAAAGTTTGGAAAATGGATAGTGGTGAGGATGGTTGCATAACAATAAAAATGTACTTAATACAACAGAACTATACTTTTTAAAAAATAATAATTTTATATTAAGATACATGTGCAAGATGTGCAGTTTTGATACACAGGTAAACTTGTGCCTTGGTGTTTTGCTGCACCTATCAACCCATCACCTAGATATTAAGCCCCTCATGCATTAGGTTTTTATCCTGATGCTCTTCCTCCCCCCATCCCACTGACAGGCCCCAGTGTATGTTGTTTCCCTTCCTGTGTCCATGTGTCTTCATTGTTCAGCTCCCACTTATGAGAACATGTGGTGTTTGGTTTTCTGTTCCTGCATTAGTTCGCTGAGGTTATTGCCTTCCAGCTCCACCCATGTCCCTGCAAATGACATGATCTCATTCCATTTTATGGCTGCATAGTATTCCATGGTGTATATGTACCACATTTTCTTTATCCAATCTATCATTGATGGGCATTTGGGATAATTCTATGTCTTTGCTATTGTGAATAGTGATTAAATGAACATATGTGTGCATGTATCTTTATAATAGAATGATTTATATTTTGGGGGGGGATATACCCAGTAATGAGATTGCTGGGTTAAATTGTATTTCTGGTTCTAGGTCTTTGAGAAATTGCCACACTGTCTTCCACAATGGTTGAACTAATTTACATTTCCATCAAGAGGGGAGGCCCAAGCTACTCTGTCCCAAATGGCCCCTTTGGTTTTTTTATTCTGCCAGGGAAATAGGCGATGAGGCAGTGGGAAGACAGCAAACACCTAGAGAGAAAAGCAGAGCTGGAGACAAAGATAAGAGCATTCATATTTCTCCACAGCCTTGCCATCATCTGTTGTTTCTTGACTTTTTAATAATCTCCATTCTGACTGGCATGAGATGGTATCTCATTGTGGTTTTGGTTTGCATTTCTCTAATGATCAATGATGTTGAGGTTTGTTTTATATGTTTGTTGGTCGCATAAATGTCTTCTTTTGAGAAGTGTGAGTTCAAGTCCTTTGTCCACTTTTTAATGGAGTTTCTTGCTTTTTTCTTGTACATTTCTTTAAGTTTCTTTTAGACTCTAGGTATTTGGCCTTTGTCAGATGAATATATTGCAAAAATTTTCTCCCATTCTCTAGATTGTGTGTTCACTCTGACGATAGTTTCTTTTGCCGTGCAGAAGTTCTTTAGCTTAATTAGATTCCATTTGTCAAATGTTGCTTTTGTTGCATTTGCTTTTGATGTTTTTGTCATAATATTTGCCCATGCCTGTGTCCTGAATGGTATTGCCTGGATTTTCTTTTAGGATTTTTACAGACATTTAAGTCTTTTAATCCATCTTGAGTTAATTTTTTTATAAAATGTAAGGAAGGAGTCCAGTATCAATTTTCTGCATATGACTAGCCAGTTTTCCCAGCACCATTTGTTAAATAGGAATTATTTTCCCCATTTCCTGCTTTTGTCAGGTTAGTCAAAGATTAGATGGTTATAGACATGTGGTGTTATTTCTGAGGTCTCTATTCTGCTCCATTGGTCTATATGTCTGTTTTAGTAACAGTATCATGCTGTTTTGATTACTATAGTCTGATAGTATAGTTTGAAATTGGGTAGTGTGATGCCTCCAGGTTTGTTCCTTTTGCTGAGGATTGTCTTGGCTATACAGGATCTTTTTTGGTTCCATACGAATTTTGAAGTAGTTTTTTTGTTTAAGTCTGTGAAAAATGTCAATGTAGTTTAATGAGAATAGCATTGAATCTATAAATTACTTTAGGCAGTATGGCAATTTTGACTATATTGATTCTTCCTATTCATGAACATGGAATGTTTTTGCATTTTTTTGTGTCCTCTCTTATTTCCTTGAGCAAGGTTTTGTAGTTTTCCTTGAAGAAGTCCTTCACCTCCCTTGTTAGCTGTATTCCTATGTATTTTATTCTCTTTGTAACAATTGCAAATAGGAGTTAATTAATGATTTGTCTCTCTCCTTGTCTATTATTGATGTATAGGAATGCTTGTGATTTTTGTACACTGACTTTGTATCCTGAGACTTTTACTGGTAAAAGAAAAACAAACAAACAACAACAACAAAAACAGCATCAAGAAAAAAGTTACCAAAAAAATCCCTCCAAATTTTAGCAGCTTCCAAGAACGAACCTAGATAAACTTACAAAGGTGAGAAAGAATCAATGAAAAAACACTGAAACCTCAAAAAGCCAGAGTTCCTCTTCTCATACCAACGATCACAACACCTCTTCAGCAAGCTCATAGAACTGGGTAGAGCCTAAGATTAATTAATTGACGGAAGGAAGCCTCAGAAAGTGGGTAATAATGACCTGCACTGAGTTAAAGGAGCATGTTTCAACCCAATGCAAAGAAGCTAAAAACTATGAAAAAACATTATAGGAGCTGTTAGCCAGAATAACCAGTTTAGAGAGGAACATTAATGACTGATGAAGCTGAAAAACACAACATGAGAACTTCACAATGCAACCGCAAGTATCAATAAATGAATAGACTAAGCAGATGAAAGAACTTTAGAGCCTGAAGACTATCTTGCTGAAATAAGACATTCAGACAAGATTAGAAAAAAAAAAAGAATGAAAATGAATGAACAAAACCTCTGAAAACTATGGCATAATGTAAAATGACCAAACCTATGACTGCTTGGGGTACCTAAAAGAGGTAAGGAGAATGGAATCAAGTTGGAAAAAATACTTCAGGATATCATCCGGAACTTCTCCATCCTAGTAAGACAGGCCAACATTTGAATTCAGAAAATCCAGAAAACCCCAGTAAGATACTCCATGAGAAAGTCAACCCCAAATCACATGATTATTAGATTCTCCAAGGAAAAAATGAAAGAAAAAATGTTAACGGCAACCAGAGAGAAAGGTCAAGTCACCTACAATGGGAAGCCCATCACACTAACAGTGGACCTCTCAGCAGAAAACCTACAAGCCAGAAGAGATTGACGGCCAATCTTCAACATTCTTAAAGAAAGGAATATCCAACCCAGAATTTAATATCTAGCCAAACTTAGCTTCATAAGCAAGGGGGAAATAGAATTTTTTCAGACAAGCAAATGCTGAGGGAATTCATCACCACCAGGCCTGCCTTGTAAGAGCTCCTGCAGGAAGCACTAAATATGGAAAGGAAAAACTGTTACCAGACACAGCAAAAACACACTGAAGTACAGAGACCAATGACACTGTGAAGCAATTACTAAAAAGTCTGCAAAATAAACAGCTATCATCATAACAGGATCAAATTCACACATGACAATATTAACCTTAAATCTAAATGAGCTAAATGCCCCAATTAAAAGACACAGAATGGCAAGCTGAGTAAAGAGTCAAGACCCATTGGTGTATTGTATTCAAGAGACCCATCTCACCTGCACAGACACACGTAGGCTCAAAATAATGGGATGGAAGAAAATTTACCAAGCAGATGGAAAGCAGACAAAAGTAGAGGTTTCAATCCTAGTTTCTGACAAAAACAAACTTTAAGCCAACAAAGATAAAAAAAGACAAATAAGTGCACTACATAATGGTAAAGGGATCAATTCAGCAAGAAGAGCTACCTATTCTAAATATATATGCACTCAATACAAGAGCACCCAGATTCATAAAACAAGTTCTTAGAGACCTTCAAGGAGACTTATACTCCCACATAATAATAGCAGGAGACTTTAACACCCCACTGTCAATATTAGACAGATCATCAAGACAGAAAATTAACACGGATATTCAGGACTTGAACTCAGCTCTGGATCAAGTGGACCTGATAGATATCTGCAGAACTCTGCCTGCAAAAACAACAGAATATACATTCTTTTTGGTGTCACATGGTACTTACTGTAAAATCAATCACATAATTGGAAGTAAAACACTCCTCAGCAAATGCAAAAGTAATGAAATTGTAACAAACAGTCTTCCAGACCACAGTGCAATCAAATTAGAATTCAACATTTAAAAACTCACTCAAAAGTACACAACCACATGGAAATTGAACAATCTGCTCCTGAATGACTCCTGAGTAAATAATGAAATTAAGGAAGAAATCAAGAAGCTATTTGAAACCAGTGAGAACAAAGAGACAACATACTAGAATCTGGGACACAGCTAAAGCAGTGTTAAGAGGGAAATGTATGGAACTAAATGCCCACGTCAAAAAGTTAGAAAGATCTGCAATTGACACCCTAACATCACAACTAAAAAAATTCAGAACCAAGAGTAAACAAACCCCAAAACTAGCAGAAGACAAGATATAATTAAGTTCAGAGCTAAACTGAAGGGGATAGAGATATGAAAAACCCTTAAAATAATCAATGAATCCAGCAGCTGGTTTTTTGAAAACATTAACAAATAGACTGCAGTCTAGACTAATAAAGAAGGAAGGAGAAGAATCAAATAGACACAATAAAAACTGATACGGAGTATCACTACTGACCCCACAGAAATACAAACAACCATCAGAGAATACTGTAAACACCTCTATGCAAATAAACTAAAAATCTAGAAGAAATGGAAAAATTCCTGGACACATACGCTTCCCAATACTGAACCAGGAAGACGTTAAATCCCTGAATAGAACAATAACAAGTTCTGAAATTGAGGAAGTCATAAATAGCCTACCCACCAAAGAAAGCTCAGGACCTGATGGATTTAGAGCTGAATTCCACCAGACGTACAAAGAGGAACTGGTCCTATTTCTTCTGAAACTATTCCAAACAACTGAAGAACAGGAACTTCTCCCTAACTCTTTTTAGGAGGGCAGCACCATCCTGATACCAAAATCTTTCAGAGACACAACAAAAAAAAGAAAACTTCAGGCCAATATCCCTCATGAATATCAGTGAAAAAAATCCTCAATAAAATACTGGCAAACTGAATTCAGTAGCACAACAAAAAGCTTATCCATAACGATCAGGTAAGCTTCATCCCCAGGTTACAAGGCTGGTTCAACACATGCAAATCAATAAACATAATTCATCAAATTAACAGAACTAAAGGCAAAAACCACATGATATCTCAATAGATGCAGAAAAGGCCTTCAATAAAATTCAACATCCCTTCATGTAAAAAACTCTCAATAAACTAGGTATTGATGGAACATACCAATAAAGAGCTATTTATGACAAAACCACAGCCAATATCATACTGAACGGGCAAAAGCTGGAAGCATTGCCTCTTGAAAATCAGCCTTTTCTCACCACTCCTATTCAACATAGTATTGGAAGTTCTGGTTGAGGCAATCAGGCAAGAGAAAGAAATAAAGTGTATTCAAATAGGAAGATAGGAAGTCAAACTGTCTCTGTTTGCAGATGACATGATCCTATATCCAGAAAACCCATTGTCTCAGCCCAAAGGCTTCTTAAGCTAATAAGCAACCTCAACTACACTCTTAAAATGGTTAAGATAGTAAATTTTATGCTATGTGTACAAACATAACAACACAACAACAAAAAAATGAAGACAAGAAAAGAACCCCAGGCCTCATATGTCTTCTAGAAACAGTTAAGAAAAAACATTGAGTGTTACCAAACTCTGTCAGAATATAAAGAAGCAAAGATTTCCAATTTTTTGTCAATCCAGAATAACCTTAATATAAAAATTTGACAAAGACATTATAAGAAAATAAAATTTAAAAATACTGTCTTGTGTACCTGGATATAAAATCCTCCACAAAATATTAGCAAATCAAATCCATCTATACATAAGAGGCAGATACGTCATGAAGAAGCAGAGATTATCCAAAGAAAGGTAGTTTAATATTGAAAATCAGAAGAAAATTTACAATCATCTCAATAAATGCAAAAAAGTCCTTTGATGAAATTTCAAACACACTCTTGAAAAAAACTTGCTACAAGCTAGGAATAAAAAGGTCGTTTTGTGTATCTATTGAAGAGCATCTACAAATAGCCTACAGGTATCATGTATAATGATGAAACATTAAAGGCTTCTTCCCTAAGTAAGGGAACAAGACAAGAATCTCTCTCTTCACCATTTCTATTCAACCTTGCATTGGAAAACACATCTCATAGAGCACAACAAAACAAAACAATACAAAAGATACGAAGATTGAAAAGACAAATGCAAAACTCTTCAAGCAGAGTTGGTATGACTATTAACATTAAAATTCAAAGGAATAAATATAAATCTACCATAAGTTACATAGGATGCTTTAGCAAGGTCACAGAAATAAAGTTTATATAGTTGACCCTTTAACAGCTCAGGGGTTAGTGACATTGACTCCCCACACTCAAAAGCTCATGCGTAATTTTTGACCCCTCCAGTACTTATCTGCTAATAGCCTACTGTTGACTGGAAACCTTACAGATAACATAAACAGTCGATTAACATGTAGTTTGTATATGTATTATATACTGTACTTTTACAAAAAAGTAAGCTACAGCAAAGAAAAAATTATTAAGCAAATCATAAGGAATGAAGGTACATTTATAGGACTATACTGTACTACCCATTCTGTAAGTTTACAAGAGGAATCATCCATCTGAAGTGGTAGGCTGCAGCCCTTAATCTACTGTGTATATCAAGCATTCTGCTTTTTTGTGTAATGTTAAGACTGCTTCCTGGGAGCCCTTCCAGCATCACTAGTAGAACTTTTGTGTGGGTCCCACAGTGTTATTCAACATTCATGGTATTGCACCAAGTAGTGTGAAAAACACAGAGAACCACAAGAGAGATCACCTTTCACTGTGATACAATTTACTGGAAGGAAAACTGTCCACACGGAGATGAATAGCCTCACACAAGATATACTTCCAACACTTGAGCTCACTGAAATAGCAACAAGAGGTGGCTACCAAATTATTACAATAGTACAGTGTGTACTACAGTTAATTTCATGCAATTATGATTTAATACTCATCTTTACTTCTCTTTAAATTTCTCTGTAGATGGCACCATGCCATGTATAGTCTCTGTTTTGGTGCTTTTTGATACATTTTTACTTTTTATAATATATTTGTGTATATTTGATGGTAGTAAATGATTTTAAAAGACTAATATCACTCTCTATATATAGATGTTATGCATTCATGACATCTCTCTTTTTTTTTTTTTTTTTTTTTTTTTTGTATTTCTAGGCTATTCAGTGTTTCTCATGGTTTTTTCAAATTGTCACAGATTTCCAAAAAGTTTTTCAGTACAGTTACTGAAAATAAATCCACATATAAATAGACCTGTGCAGTTCAAACCCATGTTCTTCAAGGGTCAATTGTATGTAAAAATTGTCTTCCTAGGCACTAGTAATGTGTAATAGGAAAATTTTTTAAAATACCATTCATAATAGAATTGAAATCATAAAGTACTAGGGGCAATTTAATTAAAAGAACATAAGATCATATAATTAAAATTTTACAAAAATGGTCTGGAGTAAATGAAATGAGAACTAAATACAAATTGAAAGACTTGATTTTGTTAAGTGAACTTTTCCCAAATTTGATCTATAGATTCATCACGGCTTCGTTTAAAATCATTGCAAGCTATTTTTAATACAAATTGACAGCTAGATTGTAAATTTATTAGACGTATAAAGAACCTAAAATAGCAAAAATAATCACTAAAAAGTTTACCAGGATATGAATTGAATTTATGTTAAACTATAGTAACTGAAACAGTGTGGTATTTGTTTTATACTAATGTAACAGAATGTAGAATCCACAGAGTAGACTGTAATGTAACAGAATATAGAGTCCAGAAATAGACCCACACTTACATGGTAAATTTGTCTTTTAGGAAGGTATCAAAAACATGAAATAGGGTAAAGAAGTTCTTTTCAATAAATCATTCTGGATGATTAATTCTGGATAATTATTTTGAGAATAAAAAAATGTAACCTCTATTGTACCTACACCATACACAAAAGTCAATTTGAAATTGAACATAAACTTAAACGTAAAATGTAATGCTATATAACTTCTAGAGATTTCTGTCTAACAAAGGCTGAGAATATATTTACTATAGGTAAATATAGTATAGTAAGCACTATATGCCATGGGTAAATATAGCATAGTAAATAGTCTATACTATAGGTAAATATAGTATAGTATATTGTTATCTACAGTAAAAATATAAATGTATTTATTACAGGTAAATATAGCCTTTGACTAGACAGAAATTTCTTATGGCTCAAAAAACAAAACATAAGAATTGACAGATTAGACTTCAGTAAAATTGAGAATGTTTTGTTTGTTAAAGGACATCCTTAAGAGGTATAAAAGATGAGCTATATATTGGAAACTATTTTCAATGCATATTTTTACAGAGAACTTATATCCAAAATATATAAAAAACACCTAAAACTCAATGAAAAGACAAACAGGCCAATTAAAAAATGGGCAAAAATTTGAAAGGTTATGTTTTAAATATTATTATATACAAAATAAGATAAGCCTTAAGCAGATAAAAGATTTTAAGCATTTGTAATCATCAGGAAAGTGCAGTTAAAACAACAATGAAATACCACTTTACATGTGCTAGAAAGGATAAACTAAAGTGATTAATACCAAGTTTTGATGAGGGTATGGAAAACATGAAAATCTGCATTACTGGTGGAATTTGATTATAATACAACAAATCTGTTATAAAATTGTGGCAACATTTTACAAGAAAAAACTCAAAACATACCTTTCTCATGACTCTGAAATTCTACTATCAGGTATTTACCTAGGAGAAATGAAAACACATATTCACAAAAGACTTATACAAGAATACTCATAGCACTTTTGTTCATAATAGCCTAATCTTAAAATCATCCAAATATTTATAAACAGGAAAATGGGTAAGCAATTTTAATATACTTACAGGACTATAACTCAACAATAAAAAAGAATGTATTACCTATTTCTCTACAACATGGATGACTCTCACAAACATAATATTTACAAAAGAAGCCAAACCAAAATGGTACGTGCTACACCGTTTTATTTGTGTGAATTTCTAATGTACATATAACTGATGTATTGCCTATAAGAAGGATGGGTGATTGACTAGACAAATTTATAAGGAGCCTATTTCAGATTATGGAAATTTCTAAACCATATTTGGGTGTGTATTTCTACACATATAAATTATTCTTAATAATGAAGCAGTTAAAACTCATGTAGAAGACAAAGTAAAAATACATAATGACTTAAATATGATAGATGTTTACTTCTTATGTACATAACTTTATTTTTATGTTGTTATTTATTTTCAAGGCAGGATCTCGCACTCTCACACAGGCTGGAATGCAGTGGCATGATTGCTGCTCACTGCAAAGGAACACTTTGCCTTGTATAGCAGAAATGGTCAGCTGGACACCAAACTAATTTTATCTTCTTTTTCTGACCACAAATAGACTATATTTCCCAGTGGCACTTGCTGTGTCTTTAACCACAGGCCTGAGTTCTAAGCAGTGGAATAAGTAAGGGGACTTCAAAAGGTTCATGGAAAATGCATATTATTAAAAAGCTATGCCTGGATTTCAGAAATGTTTTGCACCAAAATAAACTTCCACTAACTTGTTATAACATGTCATGAACGGAAACTAGTCAGAGGCACTAAGAAGGGCAAGATATCAGTTTGCAAACAGTCCCTATCAGAGCAACATGAATTTTCCTAAAATTGAAACAAGAACAAACATTAAATTTTTGGTGAAGCTAGGGTGGAAGAATCATAAAATCATTAAATCATTGGCGCTTTATGAAAGTTTATGGTGAAAATACCTCAAGAAATTAGCAGTTTATGAATAGATAACTCATTATAAAAGGCAGGAGGTGATGTTGAAGACGAAGCCCACAGAGGCAAACCATCCACATCAATTCCCAAGAAAAAAAATCTTGTTTGTGCCCTTGTTGAAGGGGATCTATGATTAACAGCACAAACGATAACCAATACCGCAGACATTTCACCTGTTTCAGTTTACACGATTCTGACTGAAAAATTAAAGTTGAGCAAACTTTGTACTCAATGGGTGCCCAAACTGTGGTTTTAGGATCAGCGGCAGATAAAAACAGAGACAGGCTAAGTGTTCCTCAAGGAAATCACTATATTTTTCCCCTGCTGACTACAAAGGTAATATTAAACTCAAGTTTTATTTTATAATTGAGCTTAAGTCTTAAGTTTCAGATCTTTCAAATTATGACCTATACAGAACAAATGTTTTAGTAAATATAATTTCTTAAGTAGCCTGTTCTTAGGTATGCCATTATAAGATATGCTTCCGCTATGTCTTCCAGACTGACAGAAGGTTCTGGCAGCATCTCTGATTGGAGATCCATCTCATTCATTTATTTCTCCTCATTTACATACACAGCCACTCATTTTCCTAATAACTCTCCAGTTGCCTTCATCTAGGTATGTGTGTGTTTTTCATTCTAATTGATTATCATCTTTTCTTAGCTTGATGCATATGACTTCACCTTTTTTCAGTGATACAGCACGTATTTGATGCTTCCCATTCTTAAAAGTGATCTGAAACCTTAAATGTTAAGGTTTTCTTCTTATATCATCAATCAGAAGAGAGCCACCTCGACATTTGCATTCAGTAATTTTGTCTTGCTCCTTAAGAACTAATTGAATCTTAAGGTTATGTGCAGAAATGCCCACATAAGGTACACTATTGTGTCTCTTGGTTGAGAGTTTGTTGAGAATTTGGGGCATGATATTTTGCTATAAATTATTTCTCTATATACTACAGAAATTCAAAACCTGGTGGTTATTTTATCACCTTATGAAAGACACAATCTTTCTAAAATGTCAAAATATTTTCTAATATTTTTATGAACCTCATTTCTAATGTGAAAAGCACTTTATGTTCTAAAAACTATGAATTAATTTTGGGATGGGGGAATATGGAAGAATAATTTCAGTGAAAATGGGTGCCTGCCTTTGAAAGGTATAATTATGGATATACACATATTTTAGACGTAAGTAAACTGAGGCATAGCAGGTTGAGGAACTTGCGAAGGTAAATAAAAAAAAAAAAAAATGTTGAAAACAGGAGTTGAAATGAGGTCTTTCTGGGTCCAAAGAATTTGTCTTTATATTATACTAAAATGTTTCTCACACCAAGCACTGGATTTTAATGACTCTCAAGTAAGATACCATCAGAATAACACTTCACATGAAGTAACAAAATGCCCTTACTTCATTATTTTGTTTGCATATAAGGGTCTTCCCCCTCTAGTTATTCGAAAGGACTTAACAATTAAAATGGCACCCAATGGTTCATCACTCGATTTTCTAAAAGAACAAATAGAACCCTCAATTTGGCATACTCATTGCCTAAAAAATATTTATAAAAGTAAACGCTTATGCAATTTTGCACAGAACATTTGAAAACAGCTCTGATTGCTAATAACTCTCTCCAATATATACACCAGGCAAGGGGGAGTTTCAACTCTTAAGCGTCAGCTATTTTTGAATTGCCTTTGTGCCAGAGAACTCTACCTTAAATTGCTTTTAAACTAGAAAACATACACTCTCTCCTCTCACATAATTCAAAAGCAGTTTAAAGTTATATTTCCTAAAAGGAGAAAAATGACAAGGGAACTGTGATGAGGTCTTTGTAGTCTGTCCAAGACAACATGATTTGAAAAGTTTTGTTGTTGTGTGTGGATTTTTATCCCCCTGCAAATGAAAGGATCTCTGGTACAAGTGTTTGGAGAAAGTTAGCTGCAGTCTCTGCTGTCATAAATATGCTTGTGCGGTATTTGGAGATCCTATAAAGGGCAAGGCTAAATTTCATTGTGAGGTGACAAGTAATAGCTAGAGCAGCACTAGGTCTTCAATGGCTGGGATCCAATTTTCCAGGATTACTACTAACCTCAAAATGTGATCCGTTCAAGTGATTCTCCTTGAGTTTAGGAGGTAAACTAGATAATTATTTCATAAATTTTATGCATTCACAGTTTACTGATGGAAATATTGTCACTGTAGTTGTTAAAAATAGTGTCCGAAAGATGTGCCTGTCACTAGTTCAATTCCAGAAGAGGTCACTTAGTTTTACCATGTCCTCTAATCATAGATTTATCCTGTGACCCAGAGACTCAAAGAATGGGGAATAATAATACAGGGAGAAGATAAAAAAATTCTCAAATCTTTGGGGAAGAAAAAGCAACTGAAAATTATATTCCCATCAATAGAACACAGACTTGCAGATGGTATGTCTTGCATAAATGTTTGTTTAATGAACATAAGACAAATATTAAACATTAGAAAAGTCATCAATGCATCGAGCACATATATATTATATATATATTGAGCATCACAAATTTACAAAGATAAAATTAGGTATAATCACTGTTTCTTAATGTTTTAGAATTATATTTTGTTAGATAAGCCACCTTTGAAGCTCAGAATCCTGGGATTAAAAAAAAAAGTTATAGTCAAGAGGTTAATTCTACCTGCAGAGAGCTACCAGAGAGGCTTCATAGAAAAAGCGATATCAGAACTTACCCTTACAGGATTCGAAGGGAGTTGCTAGACAGAGAGAAGAATGCAGGGGCATTCCAGGCAGGAAAAGGCATATGTCCCAAGGAACAGACGTCGTGAGGAAGTATGTCTTGTGCAGGGCCTTACGAAAATTCAAAATTAAAGTTCAAAAGTGTAAAGTTTGGACTGAAGAGAGAAGGATAAAAATGGAAAGGGAACCGGAGTTTAAGATTCTCACGTAGGCTAGAACCAGATTTGTGAATTGGAGGATTAGCCAGGGCTTGGTGTGGCCATATTTCTGTGTGAGGGAGAATCCTGGCAGCAAGTGAGATATGGGAGAGAAAAGGCTGGATGAAGGGGAGTGAGATAGGAGGCTTTATCTATTGTTAAATCAATTCACTTTAGTGGATTCCATACAGTGCCCCTTCTAATGGGAGTCTAGATTTGCATAGAGTATGCTGCCAGTGATACATGAAAGATTAATACATACGACCTGTCTTCAAATGTGAATACTATTTTTTTTCTTATATCTCTTTCCTGATTAGAGCTCTTGGAACAGACAATTTGAGCAATTTCATTTCAGACTATATTATTTTCTGAATGTACTTGAGGAAGTGAAACATCAAGTTGCAAGTGAACATCCCTGACTCTAAAGTATAGAAAACCTGGAGAGAAAAGCCTGCACAATAGCCTGAGCTAAGAAGAAAAACACAATTGGGGGACACGTGTACAACAAGTTAAAACTTTCAAAATCAACAAGATTAAAAGTTATTTTTCACTATGTAGCTTGACATTAGATGATGTGTGTATTAGGTACCTAAGTTGTCTATGTTTTCTTGGCAAAGATGCTGATTTTTAAGACAATCAGAAAGATCCAAATGGACTCAGAATATAAAGCATGTTACACTTGCATTTTCTAAAGCTAGAAAGGGTACCACGGGTCCAGCTTTACAAATTGATGAAGACCATAAATGTGATAGAGAGGGTGGCATTTCACTGGCGTTAATGGGGTGAACACCCCCTTCTAGATTTGTGTCTGCTGAAAATTCTCTCTAGGATTGACTGATTGATAATGTGATCTTCCCAATGTTTTAGGTGGAAACACCCACGCTCTTAACCAAAAGACATTTCTACTGCTTAGAATAAAACAGATTCAGGGTGAATCTGGTTTCAATGTATGTGCCTTATGGAAGAAACCATGAACATCAGACTGAAGCTTTTGAAATGATTTTAGTTTTATAGGATTGGTTTCCTTTAAAATGACATAGTGCATCTTTCTGTCCAACAAAAGCTACTGATACATTTTCAGCATTTTAATTCTTAATCTGAGCAAAAATAGAGTCCATGCTTTGAGTCTGGTAAGGACAAAGATGTACAAACCTTTCTACCAAAAATTTTAATTTCCAAGTAAATACCCTAGAAAAACATTCACCATTAATGGTGTATGTGCATAAGTGAATAACTGAAAAGATCAAACATACTGCATCATATGTATAATAAATATTAAATAAATACATTATCACAAGTCATAAGTAAAATTCTAACGTTAACTAGATCTATTTGTATCACATATGTGTACATCTCAAAAACAAAACTCCTCATGAATAAAAGCTAATTATGGAATAATACATACAGAATGAAGTCAAATACAGGTACGCAAAGAGCAGCACACACTTATGATGTTGAAGATGCCTATCTACAAAGTCACAAATTGTGAGGACACACACATCCATCTGCTTGAGGGTAATTGTGATCTCTTGCAAGGGAAAGACAAAATTAGGATACAAAGAAAGAATATTAAGTATTTATCTTTTAAAACCAAAATGACCTAAAAAACTATTACAACATGATGAAATATAGTAAATTTCTATGGTGGATATATATTAGTATAGTATTTTCTTGTATGTTTTTCTATGCTTTCAGTATTTTCCAACTGCGCGGCTGAACCCACACTAAGGAATCACCAACAGCATTTCAACTGATAAGCTGTACTTATTAAATTTTAATATGTTCAAAATGGCCATATTGAATCCTCTGTTGTAATAACCACCAGAGTCATAAATATTTTAGCATATTTGGTCCAACACTTACACAGTAATTGTTTCAGTGTTTACTGATTCTTTGCACTTTATAGGAGGCCAGTGGGTATCCCAAGAGTAAATATCCCCAGATATCCCCAGAGTAAATAAATACATATACATGAAAAAAATAGTAGCAGGCATTTTAGCTTTAACGTTATGAATTTTAACATGCTAAAGTGATTCCTTATAAATTCAGAAAATAAAAAAGGTGATTAAACAAGCAGACAAAACATTTGTAAGTAGCTAATATTTAAAAATCCACAAAACCCAGGTAATTCCATCACATTTTCATTGATCCTTTTGTTTGTTTATTTTGGCCCTAAGAAGCAAAATCTAGCCTGCCTCAAATCAGTCAACTTCTTATTCCTGACAAGGAGTAACAGTGCCAAAAAATGTTGATTCATGATAATCAAATAATCACTTTTCTAACCCTACAGTTAATCCGCTTTCTGATGAAAATTAATTAAGTGGTGTTTAAGCTGATAGCCACAAGAATACTGCACAGGTTAACCTCTACTAAAAAATAAGCTCACTAGCAGAGAGATGGACCCAGACAAGAGAGATTTACATACCTAAATAATTGCTTTGTGTAGGAGTTAATAAGATGCAAACACCTATTGATTTACTGATAATTAGACATTAGTAACTATTCCTTGTGAAAGGAAGCATTGAGAACAACCAAAGCCACTTAGAAAGCCTACGATCTATTTTTTGTCAGAATCATATCAGATGCAATGTTACAAATTAGATCATGTTCTGAGACACAGTAAGTCCTGCCTGAAGGAGCCGGCTTTCTGGGTCCCTCCCTTTTTATTATCAATGTGGAACACTTGTGTATGCATGGTTTTTAAAATTAAAATGTGCATACTAATAAATTTACTCTGAATCATGGCAGAAGTTAGTAAATACATATAAGTTTTTTTAAAAATGAGAATGAAGTCAAGATCATAATGTAGAAAAAAAAAGGCCACTTGAAATTCAGAGAAATTAAAGTCTATAGCCAGAAATTGCAATTGCTGACAGAAATAAGCCAAGTAGTGTAGTTATCAAGCCTGGCAGCATGTCAAATCACAAGAGTTTATATACCTCTACCTCTACAAAACAGCAGTACCGTATGTGTATTTTTTTATTTTATTTTTTTAATGTAATAGAGGCAGAGTAATCCCAGAGCTTCAGGAGGTTAAGGCAAGGGGATTGCTTGAGGTCAGGAGTTCAAGACCAGCCTGGGCAATCTAGTGAGACCTGCATTTACAAAAAGTAAAAAAATGGAATAAAATAAACAACTATATTGTATATAATAATTAGCCAGGACTAGTGGTTGGCACCTATAGCTGTAGTCCCAGCTACTCAGGAGGCTGAGTTGAGAGGATTGCTTAAGCCCAGGAGTTTGAGGTTGCAGTCAGTTATGATGGCACTACTGCACTCCAGCCTGGGCAACAGAGCAAGACTCTGTAACTAAAAAAAGGCAAAAAGTAATATGAATGCAGATATACACCCACGGGCTTATATATGTACACAGACAAAAATCAACAAAAGATATTGTGGTTTCCCAATTATGATTCCAATGAGAAATCAACTTATTTAAGAAATTAAGTAAAGTGGAAGCTAAACATTTCAAAAACAGCTATAAAAAGGTCTTCATATACATTAAAAATATCAAAATAGCAACATATATTTAATTTTATTAAAGTGAGAATGTTTGAGACAGTAAAAAGTATCACCTTATTTGAACTAGTCTTATGGGTAATCAGTAGGGAAAACCCTTTCATTGTGTTAATAAAGACAGAATCAGGGTGGGGATTCCCCTGTGCTAATATTCATGTGGAAAATAAATGAATACACTTTGGAAAAGAGGTAAGAAGAATCTGAAGTTGATTGGCTGCACTTTGGTTAATCAACACATGCTAAACCACACAAATATTTTCATTTTACATCAATTAATTTTATGGGCCTTAAAAACATGTCATATTATTTTATAGATTATACTATTACTAGTATTGGATTGATAATATTCACCCATAAATACCAGGGCAACTAATTAAACTGAGTAGGAAAGGAGTACAAAGATTAATATATGTATTACATATTTATATATGCAGAGTAATAAAATATGTATTGAAAAATACAGTATTGATTTATAACAAGCAGAGTTGTGTTAAGCACTCCGAGGTACAGATACTGTTTTACTTTGCAATCAGGAACTTTCTTCATTTCTTACAATTTTGCTCTTCACATTAACTTGTCCCTGAGGTTTAAATATTTTTTTACACATTACTTATGTATGCACTAAAATCAAATTCATATCTCATGGAGGAATTTTATTTTAAGTAAAAATGTTTATATAAATGGAAAAGTTACAAAGTTTGCAAAATTAGCATCATGAGGGATGACTGAAACTGAAGCAATTCAGTGAAGATTTATAGAGAAAACATAAATTTTATCCCTAAATTATTACAACAAATGCTCCTTCTAGATTAAGGTGCTTCTGACCCTGCCTCCTATTTGAAAAGACAAAATAGTGTTATTATTGCAAGGTTGCTGTTCAGATGGATAGAATCAAAGAAACTATCAAAACTTTTTCAAAATGCCAAATGTAACTAAAATTGTAATAATCTTGACAAAATGTCAATACAAATACAGTCATTAATATTTTTAAAGAAGCATCTCCTTCTTTTTATGTAGGATTTCTTTTCTCTTTTGTCTTCAGACAAAGGAGTCAGTGTGCACTCTCTGGGAATGATGGCTAACCTAAATTACTAAACTAGTTCTAGTACTAGATCCAAGTTATCAAGTGGCTTCAAGCAGGTTACAAAGCTTTTTTGAGCTTTTCTCTCATCATTGATCAAGAAATGAATAGCAGGGTTTTCTTGTTCAAAAACTCCCTTATTTTAATTCTATAGAAATGTTATCTAAGTGTGTGGATGGAATATTCCTTACAGTGTAATCTCAGAAAGAGTATCATGGTAATAATCTCTTAGAAGTCAGAACACATCTAAATACACTATTGTGTTTTCTGTTTCAGTAAATATATGATTCCACAACTCCTATACATTATGTTCAATTTCAAAGTATTATAGTTTCAGGAAATAAAAGTGAATATGTATTAAAATGATTCTCATCTTTACATAACCAACTATGATCTTAATGGAGTCAATTACCCATATTCTTTCACCTTTTTGTAAAACAAACATACTCTGCCTAATTAAAAAAGGTTTTGCATAGAGCATTTAAAATAGTGCATATGATAATATTCCGAAAAACAACAACAACAAAAAAACAATAAAAATGGTATTGCAATGATGAAACCATAATGTTTCTTAATCAATATTCCCAAGGAATAATGATCAGGATTAATCCATCAGTGTCATCAAATTGTATATGATGTCAAGACGTAAAGTTGTGCCTACATCTATTTTTGAATATCCAGATGTTTGGAGGTATTCAGGCATGGTATTGAGTTTTTTTTTTTTTTTCAAAATAATCTAGATATGTTGGCAATTGACAATCTCAGTCTATGTTGAGCCTGGACTTTATCCCTTAATGCGATTCAGATGTTTCCAAGTGTTAACACACTCACTGAATTACACTCACATAGTTAATGAAAATATTATGATCCCATAAATATAGTAACTCAAACTAGCACCTTCGTCTAGCCCATTTCTCCAAATCCAGAGTGGTGCAGCACAACCAGTTGTTCTGACGTGTGTACAAATGGTTCTGGCATTAACCAATTCATGGTCTAGCATGCAGCATTTGGTTTAATGGCCCACAGTCTGAATAGATTTCTTGATTGGAATCACTAGAGATAGCCTGAAATGTCCCTTTGTTGAGATCAAGTTTTTCTTGGCTTTCAGTGGCACAGCATGAGAGGGATGAAATTTGGCACTCAGTATCTAAGCTGTCATTTGGAAATTTCGGATTTGGATTCTTTTCTCGGCATTTAGACTTCTTAACTCAAACCATACTATACTCCCTGAGACTAGTGCCTTATCTTCCTGCAGGGAAGGAAAAAGCAACTTTCAAATGTCACCTGGATCACCATGTCACCTGAATATCCTTGAAGCTATTAATGGGGATTTCAAAGACAGCATTATGGCTATCTTCAAAGTGCCAACGAATTCTATTAATGTTCTATGACTAAAAATTTTACTGATCTCTTTTATTTAAAATGAATCAAAATCCTTCTCTAAAGTATTTTAGACATCTTGACCTCTTTCTGACCACTAAATTTCCACAACGTGATATACCAGTTCTTTATCAGAAAATCATTAGAAGTCATCAGAACATGCTTTTTTGCCCACTGTACTAAAATATATACATTCCTAACATATTTGCTAGTAACTTTTACCTAGAAATTATTATGTTAAGACAACAATAACATCAAACAAACAACAGGAAAAACAACTTTCATAGTTTTAGTCAAGAAAATATCCCTACTTCTACATTTTTCTTCCCCAAAAGACATTTTCTCTTATAGTATCACAATTTCACAATGCCATATAAGTACATTCTCTTATGCATTTGATTTTACTTTATTCTAATTAATACATAATATACCTACATAAGAAAGTACAAATCATAAGTGCACAGCTTGATGCATTTTCTTAAACTGAACATCCCTATGAAACCAGCACTCAGATCAAAAAAGAGAAGGTCGCCGCACTGTAGAAGTCTCTGCCAGACCCCTTATCTTTACTTCTGACGTAATGGATTAGCTTTAACTCTTTTTGAACTTGACAGTGTATACAGTTTTGTAACTGGCTTCTTCAGCTCACATTATTCTATGGTATTTATGCATATTTATGTGCAGAGTTTGCTCTTCTCATTGCTTTACAGTATTCCATTGTAAGACCATACCATGATTAATTTAACCATTCAACTGCTGATGGACATTCGAGTGGTTTCCAGTTTGTGAATATCATAAAAGTGCTGTGATGATCCTTTGAGCACATGTATCTGGTAATCATGGATACATAAATAAACACGTATATACACATACAGGTGGAATTGGTGTGGGTTAGGATATGCACATATTCAACATTAGTAGATGGTGCCAAATGGTATTCCAAAGAAGTTTACTAAATTTTACTTTCACCAGCAACATAGAAAAGTTGGAGTTGACCTGCACTTCACCAATATTTGGCAGTGTCTGTGGATTATTTTCATTGTTCTGGAGGATGTATAGTAGTGTTTCTATCTTGTTTGATTTACTCTTGTCTCATAACTAATAAACTTGATTATCTTTACATGTATTTACTGTCCTATCGAATATGTTAGTTGAAGAAGTCCTTGTTCAACTTTTCCCTTTGGTCCACTTTTATGTTTTGTTGAACCAAGCATCATAATTATACATACAGATAGTTGCATAAAATTTAGAGCTAAAAGAATTTTGATATTTTTTATAGAGGAGTTACATGTTCACAGCAAAACTGAGCACAGGGTACAGAGAATTCCTAAACACTCCTTACCTCCACACATGCACAACCTCCCCGACTATCAATATCTTGCAATAAACTGATGTATTTGTTATAATAGTAAAACTTATAGTGACTCATTATTATCATAAGATGTCCATAGTTTGCACTGGGGTTCATGCTTCGTGTTATGCATTCTATAGGTTTGGACAAATGCGTGATGGCATGTATCCACTATTATATTATACAGAATAGTTTCACTGCTGGAGAAATTCTCTGTGCTCCACCTACTCATGTCCCCTTCCTGTAACCCCTGACAATCACTGATTTTTTTTTTATTGTTTTTATAGTTTTGGCTTTTCCAGAGTTTCATGTAGTTGGAATAACAGAAACTTAGCCATTTCAAATTGGCTTCTTTTAGTTAGTAACATGCATTTAAGTTCTGTCTTTTCATGGGTTTATAGCTCGTTTCTTTTTAGCATTTAATATTTCACTCTCTGGATTTATACCAGTTTAATTATCCATTCATCTATTGAAAGTCATTTTAGTTGACTCCAAGTTTTGGCAATTATGAATAAAGCCACTATAAACATCCGTGCGTAAGTTTTCATGTGAGTTGTATGGTAAGCGTGTTGAGTTTTATAAGAAACTGCCAAACCACCTTCCAAAATGAATATATCGTTTTATATTCCAATCAACAAAGAATGAGAGTTTCTGTTGCTTCATATCCTCACCAGCATTTGCTTGTCAGTGTTTCTGATTTTGACCATTATAATGATGTGTAGTGGTATCACATTTCTGTTTTAATTTGCAATTCTCCAAACGACATATCATGTTAAGCACATAAAAAATGTGCTTATTTAGCATTTGCATGTCTTCTTCAATGACTTGTCTGTTCAGGTCTGTGTCCATATTTTAATCAAGTTGTTTGTTTTCCCGGTGTTGACTTTTAAAGGTTCTTTGTATATTTTAATAACAATGTCTTATCAAATGTATCTTTTGCAAATACGTTATCTCATTCTGGGGCTTTCTTTTAAATTTTATTTGATGTTTATTATCTTTTAATTATCATGACCATGTTTTTCATGAAGCAGAAGATTTTTAATTTTAATAAAGTTCAGATTATTATTTATTTCTTTAATGAACTGTGCCTTTGGTGTTGTATCTGAAATGTCATTATTATGCTCAAGAGTACCTAGATTTCCTCCTGATATCTTCTAGGAATTTTATAATTCTGCATTTTACATTTTGGACTATAATCCATTTTGAGTTATCTTTGTGAAAAGTATTGAGTCTATGTATGTCTAGATTTATTTTTTTGCATGTCGATGTTAGTTGTTACAGAACTATTAGTTGAAGAGATTACCTGTGTTCCATTATATTGCCTTTACTCTTTTGCCAAGATTATTTGACTATATATAGGTGTATTTCTAGAATCTCTATTATATTTCATTGATATATATTTTTATTAATTTACCAATAGAACACTGTCTTGGTTACTGTAGCTTTATAGTAACTCTTGAAGTTAGGTAGTGTCATTCATCTTACTTTGTTTTTGTCTTTTAATATTCTGTTGGCTAGTCTGAGTCTTTTGCTTTCCATGTAAACTTTAGAATCAGTTTGTCAACATTCACAAAACAACTTACTTGGATTTTTATTGTGACTGTGTTGAGTCTATAAAAGGTGGGAATAACTGACATTTTTTGTAAATAATGAACAGATTCATTTTTTAGTGTATATATATATATACGGTTTCTCTCTATATATACTCTCTCTATATACTATATAGTATATACATACACAGAATAATTGAAAAGATAGTACATAAAGTTCCATATATTCACCCCTCATGTTTTCCCTATTACTAACTTCTTGCATTAGTATGGTACATTTGTCATAATAATGAACTAATATGGATGCATCTTATTAACTAAAATACACAGTTTACATTAGGGGTTCACTCTGTTGTATACTTTACGGGTTTTGGCAAATGTGTGACATGTATACACCATTACAATATTATACAGAGTAGTTTCACATCCCTAAAATTTCTGGGCTTCATCTATTCATTCTGGGTTTCACATCTCTAAAAATTCTGGACTCTCCCTCCACTGACCCCTAGCAACGACTGATTTTTTTGCTGCCTATATTTTTACTATCTCTAGAATGTCTTATAATTAGAATCATACAGTATGAAGCCCTTTCAGGCTGATAGCTCTCACTTAGCTATATGCAGGTAAGGTTCTTCCTTGTCTTTTTCTGACTCGATAAGTCATTTCTTTTTATCACTGAATAGTATTCCCTTGTATGGTTGTGCCACAGCTTGTTATCTAGTGAAGGACACCTTTGTTCCTTCCAGTGTTTGGTGATAATAAATAAACATTCAAATGCAATTTTTTGTGTGTAGAAAATAGTTTTCAACTCAACTGGGTAAATACCTAGGGGTGTGATTCTTGGATCATATGGTAAGACTATGGTTAGCTTTGCAAGAAGCTGCCAAACTATCTCTTCCAAAGTGGTTGTACCATTTTGCATTCCCACCAGCGATGATGAGGTACCTGTTGCTCTACATCCTTGCCAGCACTGATTATAATTAGATTTTTGTTAATTTTTTGTATTTTAGCTATTCTAGTAAATATGTTGCAGTTTTCACAGTTGTTTGAATTTACAATTCCCTAATAACATAATGTTGAGTATATGCGGGGTGGATATCTGTATATCACCATCTATATTTTGGTGAGGTGTCTACCCAGATCATTTGCTCATTTAAAAATATATTTGTTTAACATATAAAAATGCTCAGCATCACTAAATATCAGAGATATGTATATTAAAACCACAGTGAGATACCACCTTACTCCTGAAAGAATGGTCAGAAATAAAAAGTTAAAAAATAATAGATGTTGGGGTGGATGTGGTGAAAAGGGAACACTTTTACACGGCTGGTGGGATTGTAAACTAGTATAATCACTATGGAAAATAGTATGGAGATTTGTTAAAGAACCAAAAGTAGAACTACCATTAGATCCAACAATCCCACTACTGAGTATCTACTAAAATAAAAATAAGTCATTACATTCAAAAGACACATGCACTCGCATGTTTATAACAGCACAATCTGCAAATGCAAAAATATGCAACTAACCTAAGTACCCATCAACTAACCAGTGGATATAGAGAATGTGATATATATACAACATGGATTAGTGCTAAGTCATAAAAAGAAATAAAATAATATATTTTCCAGCAATTTGGATGAAGCCAGAGGCCATTATTCTAAGTGAAGTAACGCAGGAATGAAAAACCAAACATTGTGATTTCTCTCTTACAAGTGGAAGTTGAGGTATGAGGATACAAAGGCATAAGAATGATAAAACAGACTTTGGGGATTCAAAGGAGAAGGGTGGGAGGAGAGTGAGGGATAAAAGGCTAAATATTGGGTACAGTGTACACTGCTCAGGTGACGGGTTTACTGATATAACAAAAATCACCACTGAAGAATTTATCCATATAACCTGAAATTACCCATACCCTCAAAACTATTGAAATAACAGTAAATTTTTAAGGAATGTTTGTTGTCTTCTGGAGATTTTAATTACCTTTTAAATTAATATTTAATAAATATTTTCACTGATGCATAATAATTGTACATGTTTATGGAGTACATGAGATATCTTGATATAGGCATACAACATGTAATGATCAAGTCATGTTAATTAGAATATCCATCACTTCAAACATTTATCATTTCTTTGACAATTTTTAGTCTCTATCAATAAACATGGGTTATTTCACAATTAGTTTAGTTCTTTGATTTATTTTATCAGAGCTTTGAAGTTGTCTTTATATGGATTTTGTATATATTTTGGTAGACTTATACATAATTATTTCATTTTGAAGGGTGCTAATATAAATGGCATTGTATTTTTAGTATCAAATTCTAGTTTTTTACTTCAGACGTATGAATACATGATTGACCCTTGTGAATTAATTTTGTAGCCTACAACTTTGCTATAGTTATTTATTTGTTCTAAGAATATTTTGTCTATTCAAACAGTTTTTAATTAAACATGTTATGAAACCAGCAACCCTGAAGCAGAACAATGCCATCAAATTATATTTCCTGCCTATAATTATTATCTTTATATCTTAAGAACTCCTATTATTATTATCATGGGACTACAGGTGGTAAATACTATAGTGTTGTTTATCTGTAAATAGCTTTATTTCACCTACATATTTAAAGTGTGTTTTCTTTGAATATAGATTAGTAGTTTGAAATTGTATTTTATTATTTTAAAGATTTGACTTTTCCTTTCTGTTTTTCATTATTTCTATCAGAAATTCAACCATCATAATTCTAATTCCAAGAAGATGGATAAGATATAATTTCCCCTATTTCTCCTGCAATTAGCACAAAAAATCTTGACATTATGTGTAAAATAAACATAACAATTCTGAAATTTGAACAGAGGACAGCAAGGTGGCTAGGCATCGAGTAACCCACGGAACAAGGAATAACATGACGGTGAATTTTCTGGAGTTTTCATTTATCTTATATATCCTTGACTTGGATCAAAAGAATTTGACAATATGAAAATGCCAATAGGTACAGATTTTTAAAAAATCTCAAAAACCATGCTTTCTTTAGACAAGTAACAGAAAAAAAAAGAATTCTAGCAAGACAGAAAACTTACAGATAATAGCCGCTCTGCTACCGCCATGCAGTACACAAAAATCTGGGGCACATCTTCACTCATGCCAGCAGAAGCTGAGTGGGAGCCTAGACTTCTACCCCTGCAATCTGTAAAAAGATTCCCAATACCACCATTGGGGTGAGGACAAAGAAGCCAAGTGGGGAGCCAACACTTTTGCCTCCGCCCAGTGGTAATGAGGTCAAACACCTCCTCACCTCTGTTGAAGTATCAAGTGGACCACATGGGAGGAAGTGAAAAAGGATGCTTAACCATCACAGGTCTGGAGATATCAGTAGGACTGAGGGGAAGCTATGAATTCTATTCTCAACCAGTGGATACAAGAAGTTTCACCACTCCCAAGTGTTAACAGATGCTGAGTGAAGAATCTAAATTTCTACCTGTACATAGGAGTAAAAAGATGGTGCCCCCTCTTTCTCTGTCAGAGTAGTATCAGAAAAATTCCTATAACCTAAGGCTTAATATGATCCAAAGTCACACAATATGATACCAAAAATGTTTTTATTTTAATTAAAAATCCCTTCTCAGATAAAGAACCAGGAAGATATCAGTCTGGAAGCAAAAAAGGTAATCCATACTTTTTGACACTGAGATGACAGAGGTGTTAAAACTATCTGACAAAGATTTTAAAGCAACCATCATAAACACGTCTCAATGAGCAGTAATAAACATTCTTGAAACAGATGACAAAATAGAAATTATCGGCAAAGAAGTAGAAGACATAAAAAGTAACCATATAAATTGATTTAAAAAAAGAAAAGCTCTGTGACTGTGAACTTGAAAATGATAGAAATTGCTCAATCTGAGCAACAGGAAGAAAATACTTCAATAAAATAGAATAAACAGAGCCTCAGGTACCTGTAACACTATCACAAAATATCTAACATATGAGACTTGGGATATCCAGGGGAAGAGGAAAAATACAGTGGGGGTAAAAAAGTACTCAAAGAAATAACGACTGAAAACATACCAGATTTGGCAAAAGACATAAACCTACAGAGTTAGGAAGCTAAGAAAATCACCAACAGGGTAATCCACCAAAAGATCTGTCAAGATCAGAGTCAAACATCTAAAAACTAAAGGAAAAAATGAACTTGAAACCAGAAAAAGAACAGTGGCAATTCACTTGTAAGAGAAGAGTGATTTTAAAAAGCTTTGATTTTTCATCAGGAACCTTGTAGACCAGAATGAAATGGCACAACTTTCCTTAAGGACCAAAAGAACTTTTTGTCGATCCATGATCTTATGTCCTGTGAGAATGTCCTTCAGGTAAACGGCAAAGCATGGCATTCATAAAAGAAGAAACACTAAGAGAATTTGTCACCAGTAGACTTTCTCATAAAGAATGACTATAGGAAGTTCTCTAAACGCTAAGGAAATAATAAAAGAAATTTGGAAAATCCAGAAAGAAAAAAAAACAATGTAAGCAAAAAAACTATGAGTAAATACAATAGACTTTCCTCCTCTTCTTTATTTTTCTAAATTATGCTTGAGGTTTGACACAAATGTTTAACACTGTCTGATACGTTTCTATATTTTTGTAACGAAAATAGTGAAAACAATTTTACTATAAATTGAGTCAGGTAGTGAAGGGATGTAAAGTGAGAAACCGATAATTTACATGAACTGTAAAAATAATGACACCCACAGACTGTGATGAGTTGCATTACGTATAATGTATTACTTAGAGCAACCACTAAAAAAACTGTATGAAATATTGCAGGTTGAATTGTGTTCCCAGAAAGTGTATGTAGAGTCATAATCCTCAGTACCTCAAAATGTGACACTATTTGGAGATATGGTCTTTATAGAAGTAATCAAATTAAAATGAGATCCTTAGCTTGAAGGAATGGCTACTCCATTTTACATGATGTGAATGATTACTCATTGTATGTTTGTACAAAATCATCACACGTACCCCATATATATATTTACTGTGTTCCAACAAAAATAAAGTTTTCTGCACTTAAAAAAAGAAAATAGTATATTTAAGTAAATAACAGTAATTTCCTTAAATTATCCAAAGCCAGCAATTAAAAGACTAAACCTGGCAAGGTGTATTAACAAATGTGAATCAACCATATGCTGTTTATAAGAAACTCATTTCAAACATAATGATATAGGCGGTAATACACTATAGCAGGAATGGCCAAATTAATATATAACAAGTTAAATTTCTGGACAAAAAGTTATCAGACACAAAGATGAGCATTACATAATGCCAAAAAAAAAATGTTTAATCCACTGAAAAAACAGCAATCCTAAAAGAGCATTAGTCAATCAAGAGATGCAAACCATGCAGAACAGAGTATAATAGAACTGAAGGGGGAAGTAGATAAATCTACAATTACAACTGGAGATTTCAACACCCTTCCCCCAACCATTTATATGGTAACAAGACAGAAAACAAAATTGACCTCATTACCATTGGGCAGAGGCAAAAGTGTTGGCTCCCCGTCTGAATTCTTTGTCCTCACCCCAGTGGTGGTATTCGAAATCTTTTTACAGACTGCAGGGGTAGAAGTCTAGGCTTCCCACTTAGTTTTTGTTGGCATGAGCGAAGGCGTGCCACAGATTTTTGTGTACTGCATGGCTGTAGTAGGGTGGCTATTATCTATAAGTTTTCTGTCTTGCTAGAATTCTTTTTTTGTTGCTGTTACTTGTCTAGGGAAAGCATGGTTTTTGAGATTTAAAAAAATCTGTACCCATTGGCATTTTCATATTGTCAAATTCTCTTGATCCAAGTCAAGATAAGATAAATGAAACTCCAGAAAACTCACCATCCTGTTATTCCTCATTTCGTGGGTTCCTCGGTGCCTAGCCATCTTGCTGTCCTCTGTTCAAATTTTAGAATCTTGTGTTTATTTTACATATAATGTCAAGGTTTTTTTGTGTAAATTGCAGGAGAAATAGAGGAAATTGTATCATCTATCTTCTTGGAATTAGGATTATGATAATTGAATTTCTAATATAAATAATGAAAAACAGAAAGGAAAAGTGAAATCTTTAAAATAATAAAACAGAATTTCAAACTATATATCAAAGATATAGAAGAATTCAGCAACACCAAACTGAAAATAGTTACCAAAAGATAACAAGAAAATATTTATACACTTGGAAAATAAACAAAGAGTCAAAGAAATAATAATAAGTCTCAAAGAAAATAACAATTTTAAAAGTAGAAAAATCTTAATGAAAATATAAATGTAATATGTCAAAATATACGAGAAAAAGCTAAAGTAGTGTTGAAAATTTCTAGCAGTAAATTAACCATCTAAGCTCTCACCTTAAGAACCTAGAAAAAAGAGAGGAAAATAGAACCAAAGCAAGCAGAAGAAAGGGAACAAAATACATGACAAAGAATCAATGAAATCTAAAACAAGATTTTGAAAATCACTAAGTAATATCAACAAATCAATAAGCTAGTTCCTTTAAAAGATCAATTAAATTGCCAAACATCTAGCACAAATGACAAAGAAAAAAGAGAGAAGACACAAATTACCATTATCAGGAATGACACAGGAGATATCACTTTATTTTTTATTTTTATGTGTATGTAATATGTGCATATATTTATGGGGCACATGACATTTTTGATATAGGCATACAACACGTAATAATCATATCAGGGTAAATAGAATATCTATCACCTCAAGCATTAATCCTTTCTCTGTATTACAAACAATTCAATTTTATTTCTTTAGTGATTTGTAAATGTACAATAAATTATTGTTTACTGTAGTCACCCATTGGGCTATCAAATACCAAATCTTATTCATTCTATTTAACTATACTTTTGTATCAATTAGCCATTCTAATTTCCCTCACCACCCTCCTCAGCCCACTACTTTTCCAGTCTCTATTCTACTGGTAACCATCATTCTACTCTCTATTTCCATGAGTTCAATTGTTTTCATTTTTAGCTTCCACAAATAAGTGATAACATAAGTTATTTGTCTTGATGTTTTGCTTATGTCACTTCACATAATGACCTCCAGTTCCATCATGTTGTTATGAATGACAGGATCTCGTTCTTCTATATGGTTGAATAATATCATTCCATTGTGTACATGTATTACATTTTCTCTATCCATTGGTCTGTTTATAGATACTTAGGTTCCTTCCAAATATTGGCTATTTGAATAGTGTTGCAAACGTGAGAGGAAGTGCAGATATCTCTTTGATATATCAATTTCTTTTCCTTTGGGTATATATCTAGAAGTGGGGTTGCTAGGTTGTATGGCAGCTCTACTTTTAATTTTTTTGAAGAACCTACAAACTGTTCTCCATAGTGGTTGTACTAATTTACATTTAAATCAACAGTGTATGGGGGCAGAGGGGTTCCTTTTCTCCACATCCTTGCCAGTATTTGTTATTGCATGTCTTTGGATAAAAGTCATTTTAACTGGGGTGAGATGATTTCTCGTCATAGTTTTGATTGGCATTTCCCTGATGATCAATCACATTGAGAACTTTCTTATATACCTGTTTGCCATTTTTATGTCTTCCTTTGATAAATGTCTATTCAGATCTTTTGCCCACATTTAATCATTTTATTAGATTTTTTCCTACTGAGTTGTTTGAACTCCTTATATATTCTGGTTATTAATCACTTATCAGATAGATAGTTTGAAAATATATTCTCCCATTCTGTGAATTGTCTCTTCACTTTTCTGATTGTTTTCTTTGCTGTGCAGCTTTTTAACTTGATGTGATCTTATTCGTCCATATTTGCTTTGGTTGCCTGTGCTTGTAAGGTATTACTCAAGAAATATTTGCAGACACCAGTGTCCTGAAGGGTGTCCCAAAGTTTTCTCATAGGAATTTTATAGTTTGAGGTCTCACATTTAAGTCTTTAATCCATTTTGATTTGATTTTTGCATATGGTTTCATTCATCTGTATGTGCATATCCAGTTTTCCCAGCACCATGTGTTGAAGACATTGTCCTTTCCCCAGTGCATGTTCTTGGCAACTTTTTCAAAAATGAATTCACTGTAGATATTTGGATTTGTTTCTGCATTTTCTTTTCTGTTTTATTGTCTCTTTTTATGCCAGTACCATGTTGTTTTGGTTACTGTAGCTCTGTCATGTAATTTGAAGTCAGGTAATGTGATCCTTCCAATTTTATTCTTTTTGCTTAGGGCAGCTTTGGCTATTCTGGGTCTTTTGTAGTTCTACATAAATTCTAAGATTTTTTTTTTCTATTTCTGTGAAGAATGTCATTGGTATTTTAATAGGAATTATATTAAATCTGTAGATTGCTTTGGGTAGTATAGACATTTTAACAGCATTTATGCTTCTAATCCACGGAGATGGAATATTTTTCCATTTTATGTCCTCTTCAGTTTCTTGCATTAATATTTTATAGTTTTCATTGTAGAGATCTTTCATTTCTTTAGCTAATTCCTAGATATTTAATTTTATTTGTAATTGTTATAAATGAGATTACTTTCTCGATTTCTTTTTACGATTCTTTGTTGCTGGCATATAGAAATGCTACTAATTTTTGTACGTTGATTTTGTATCTGAAACTTTACTGAATCGGTTTACCAATTCTAATACTTTTTTGGTGTAGCCTTTAGGTTTTTCCAAATATAAGATAATATCTGCAAATAAATCATAACTTAACTTCTTTCTTTCCAATTTGGATGCTCTTTATTTTTCTCTTGTCTGATTGATGTAGCTGGGACTTGCAGTAGTATGTTGAATAACAGTGGTGACAGTGGATATCCTTGTCTTCTTCCAGATCCTAGAGGAAACACTTTCAGTTTTTCCCCGTTCAGTATAATACTAGCTGTGAGTCTGTTGTATATCATTTTTATTGTGTTGAGCTATATTCCTTCTATATTCAGTTACTTGAGGATTTTTATCATGAAGAAATGTTGAATTTTATCAGATGCTTCTTCACCATCGATTGAAATGATCATATAGTTTTATCTTTCATTATGTTGATACGATGTATCACATTAATTGATTTGCATATGTTAAGCCATCCTTGCATGCCTGGGATAAATCCTACTTGGTTGTAACAAATCATTTTTTTAATGTGTGGCTGAATTCAGTTTGCTAGTGTTTGCATTCATGTAAATCAGGGATATTGGCCTGTAGTTTTCTTTCTTTGTTTTTGTTTTTGTTTTTGTTTTTTTCTGATTTTGGTATCAGGTTAATTAATAGTGGTCTAATATAATTATTTTGGATGTATTCCTTTCTTCTGTATTTTCTGGAATAGTTTGAGTAGGTTTGCTATTATTTATTTAACTGTTTGATATTCAACAGAGAAACCATCAGGTCCTTAACTTTTGTTTGCTATGAGAGCTTTTATTGCGGCTTCAGTCTTATTACTTGTTATCTTTCTGTTCAGGTTTTGGGTTTCTTCACAATTCAATCTTGAAAGGTTGTATGTGCTTAGAAATTTATCCGTTTTTTTTTTCTAGGTTTTTCCAATTTATTGACATATAATTGCTCGTAGTAGCCTCAAATAGTCTTTTCAATTCCTGTGGTAGCAGTTGTAATGTCTCCTTTTTCATCTCTGATTTTATTTATTGTGGCCTTCTCTCTTTGTTTCTTAGTCTGGCTAAAGGCTTGTCAATTTTCTTTAACTTTTCAAAAAATCAATTTTTTATTTTGCTAATCTTTTATACGACTTTTCCTGTTTTAATTTTATTTATTTCTGCTCTAACATTTATTATTTCCTTCCAAAAATCTTGGATTTGGTTTGTGCTTCCTTTTCTAGGTCCTTAGGTTGTTTATTTGAAGTTTTGTCACTTTTCTGACGTAGAAAAATGTTTTTTCACTTTTCTTGCTGCTATAAACTTTCCTCTCATTATTTCTTTCACTGTATCCTGCAGGTTTTGGAATGTTGTGCTTCTGTTTTCATTTGTTTTAAGAAAATTTTCAATTTCCTTCTTAATGTCTTCGTTGAGTCACTGGTCATTAAGGGGCAAATTGTTTAATTTCCATGTGTTTATATAGTTTTCAAAACTTCTGTTTTAATTGATTTCTAGTTTTATTCTATTGTGGTAAGAGAAGACATTTGATATAATTTTATTTTTGGGAGGGGGATTTTTCTAAGACTTGTTTTGTGACCTAACATATGGTGTATCCTTGAGAATGATTCATGTGCTAAGGAGATGAATATGTATTCTGTAGCCATTGGATAAATTTTTCTGTAAATATCTATTAGGTCCATTTGTTCTGCAGTGCAGATTAAGTCCAATTTATTTTTCTTGATTTTCTGCATGGATGATCTCTCCAATGCTAAAAGCGGGTATTGAAGTCTCTACCTATTATTATTGTATTGGAGTCTAGCTCTCTCTTTACCTCTAATAATATTTTTTATATATCTGAGTGCTCCAATGTTGGAGGCATGTATATTCAAAGTTGGTATTAATATATTCTCTTGATAAACTGACCTCTTTATCATTATATAAGTACCGTCTTTGTCTCTTATTAAAGTTTGTGCATTGAAATCTATTTAGTCTGAAATAAGTATAGTTACCCCTGATCTTTTTTAGTTTCCATTTGCATAGAATATCTTTTTCCATCCCTTTATTATCAGTCTACATGTGTCTTAATAGGTGAAATGTGTTTCTTGTAGGCAATACATTGTTGTTGGGTCTTGATCTTTATCCATTCAGGTATTCTATGTCTTTTGATTGGAAAGTTTAGTTCATTTACATACAATAATATTATTGATGATAAGGACGTACTCCTGACATTTTAAAAATTTGTTTTCTGGTTGTTTTGTGGTCTGCTCTTCTTTCTTTCTTTTGCCAGGAAAGTACAGTGGAGCTGGTCATTTTAATTCAATCAGGAGCTAAACTGAATTGAGGCTGAGTTGTAGATTTAGCAATGTTCTTTCCACTCTAAATCTCCTTGCTTACTGAACTGTAGCTGAGAATCTGTGGTATTATTCACAGAGGCCCCTGACACTGGCATGTCCTGAACACTAGTCATTGTCTCCTCAAAATATTAATACTGCGAAACTTTTATTTAAAAAAAAAAAAATTTATTTGCTTTTTAACTTTGACCTCTAAAGATTCCAATGTAGAAAAATGTCTTGCAGGAAAATTCTGTCAAAAGCTTCAGCTCAGATTTCTCTTCCTTTTTACCAGAATTTCAACCCTCAATAATCTAAATTTGTCTCTGCATCCCTGCCAGATTTTTTTATGGCGAGATTCTTCTCAGGATGTCTCTAAGAGGAATGAGAGAGTCCAACATTGAAAATGTTCCTAGAGTTTTAAATTCTCTCCCAAGCAAAAACAACCAAAAAGACATTCCAAAAGGATGATCATTTAGTTTTTATTTAAATATATACAAATATGGCAATAGTCTCTGTAAAATGCGTTGGTTTATACTTTAGAACATTATAATTGTTAAGAACAGATGACATTAGTATAGTCCTTTGGAACACTTTCAAGTATTATCTCCACACTGAAAATATTCTAGAAAGTCCAATATGAACATTTTTCAAATCTGAGAAAATCTCAACCCTATGCCACTGAATAAAACAATATTGCCTTATTATTCAACTGAGAGTACATTGACAATTATTGTTATTCAGATCTCTAGATAGTTTGAGCCTCTTTACTCTTTTCTAGCTCTTCTCTTCTCCCTCCATTGCCTTCTGTCTTCACTGACACTCTTTCAGTTCCTAATGCTGGAAGCTTCCTACTTCAGCTCAAGGACTTTACCTATCTCTTCTATTCCAACTGCCTGACACATCTGACACCACACATAACTGTCTGAGAATGTGTTTTAGCCTTTTGTCACAACTCCTTTCAAAGCACAACACATTTTTCCTTATAGCTTTTGTTACCATTATTATTGTAGGTTAAGTTAAGCCACTATGACTAATTTATTTCTTCCTCACTTAACAGTATGTACCATAGATTTTACTGCTCATTCACACCATAACCTGAACACAGTACTTTAAATCTTAAAATATAGACGTTTGGGGGAACATATAAACATTTATTAAGTGACAGCGAGAGACAAAGACTGAAGAAAGTAATACATGTACTATCTTTACTCCTAATGTGGGTGGGCCACATCCAATCAGTTGAAGGCTTGAATAGAACAAAAATGTTGACCCTCCCATAAGTAAGAGTGAAATCTTCCTGCCTTTCTGCTTTGAGCTGGGATGATAGTCCTTTCTTGCATTCACACTAAATGAAACATTGGCTCTTCTCAAGCCTGCCAGGTTTTGTGCTGGAAGTATACTGTTAGTTTCCCTATGTATTTAGTTTGCCAACTGCAGGTCCTGGTGCTTCTCGGCCTCTTGATACAATACCTTAAAATAACCCCATCAATTTGCAACATCTATATCTATATATCTATATATGTCTCTTATTCTGTTTCCCTGGAGAACCCTGGAGATTTCCTCTTCTTAATAATACCTAATTTGAGACCAGCCTGGACAACATAGCAAAATCTCATCTCTAGAAAAAAAAAAAAAAAAAAAAAATTAGTCAGGCATGGTGGCACACACTTGTAGTCCTAGCTACTTGGGGTGGGAGGGGAGCTGAGGTTGGAGGATCTCTTGAGCCCGGGAAGTCAGGGCTTCAGTCAGCAGGAATTGTGCCACTGCACTCCAGCCTGGGTGACAAAGGGCGATCCTGTATCTAAAATAAAATAAGTATAACTAGCTTTAGTATCTTTGATTATTTTTGATAAAATTCTAAAACATTTACTTCATTCACTAGTGCTTTTTTCATTATTAAGGTAATCTAAACTCCATATATAATTAAATCTGGTGCAATAACTTTTTAAAGGTGTTTACATATATATTTTATCTCTTTATTTTCCCATAATGTGTCTCATCCAAGCAGGGGAAACTATTTTTGTGTGTTTTCTTGTCAAGAGGAGGTTTGTAACAAGGAAAAACACAGAAATTGCCCATAAGAAAATTCTCAGCTGGACGTGGTGGCTCACGCCTGTAATCCTAGCACTTTGGGAGGCTGAGAGGGGCAGATTGCCTGAGCTCAGGAGTTCGAGACCAGCCTGGGCAACATGGTGAAACCCCGTCTCTACTAAAATACAAAAAATTAGCCGGGCATGGTGGCATGCACCTGTAGTTTCAGCAACTTGGGAGGCTGAGGCAGGAGAATTGTTTGAACCTGGGAGGCAGAGGTTGCAGTGAGCAGAAATTATGCCACTGAACTCCAGCCTGAGCAACAGAGTGAGACTCCATCTCCAAAAAAAAAAAAAAAAAAAAAAAAGGCAAGAAAATTCTCTTTAAGGCATCTAAGTTTTTTCCAAAACCTCAAGGCACTGAGGAGATTATGCTGAATGTCCTGTAAGGACCAGAGAAGTAGAAACATTCTTAAGAGAAGGAAGGAGTTTCCTAATCAAGAAAGGTCTGTTACTTTCTGCCCCACTTCCCTGACTTTGCCCTGGGAGGGAGTAACATCAAGAGAAATATTACTTAGATCTAAGCTTGTCGATGATTCTTGGGCTCTATGTGGAGCACAGAAGCAGTAAAGCTAACAGGCCCCAGGAACACAGGGACAGGAGGCTTTGTGGTAATTGAGGCAGACAAATAGCCAAGGGCTGAAAGTGCCTTTGTGCTATTTTAGGCCACTGAGAATTTGCACTATCCTGAGATGCAAAAAGATTTTAGGGAAAAATGAGATTATCTTTCATGGCCCCAGGGCAGATTGAGAACTCAGAGTAAAACATCAAACTCACACAAGACCAGGAAGTATTGTTCAGTATGTTGGATACCTGGATTCATGGACTGGAATGTATACTTTTTAATATAGCCTGTTCGCCACAGAAAGATGACCTGAGGACTAACCTTGTTCATCCCTTTCATGAACTTTAGATATAGTACTTATAAGCTTATCTTCCAATAAGTAAAACAGGACAGAGACATCAAGGCTAGTTAAACTAGATTGAACTGGTTGATCACAAAAAATAGGTGATGACACATACTCATAATTAGGCTTCAAAGTTGACAGTCCATGGAGAAACTAGTTAAAGTCCACTTTTCTTTGAGTAATCATAATTTAATCTTTCTGCAAAACAGGAAACGTCACGGTATTTGGCTTATTCTTAATCAGATGTTACTATCATCATCATTTACATGTAATATTTACATAACATTTAATGTAAGGTTTGGAACCAGATCTCAGAAACAATCCATCTGCATAAACATTTGCAAAAATGAAAGTATAGCCTACAGAAAACAGTAACGTCTCAGAATATCACCCATAACAATCCTCAAATCTCAGTAATCAACATATTTTTATTACTGTTGGCTATGAATTCCACCTTAAATTTTTGTCCCGATTAGTAAAACATGAATACACTAATTCACTTCCTCTTAACTTTTCTGTAGTTTCTTGTTTTCGGAAAGCCAGTTATTTGTGGTAGCTATAGCTAACAAGCACATTTGTTTACTTCTCAGCTCTAGCATGTCTAGGGACGGTTTAAGGATTTGAATGCTCTCTTTCTCTGACCCAAAGCAGAGCTATTAACTGCAGAGAACACTAGCTGCTGCTTCTAATAAAGAACAAAGGCAAACAAAGATAAAACACATGCAAAACAATACAAAATAAACAAACCAAAATTCTGGAAGAGCAGAACAAAGTTGGATTACTACAACAACCTATGGCTCTTTGGGTATTTCTCAATAGAAGAGTTTTTTTTTTTTTTTTTTTTTTTTCCTTCTTTCATTGGTTTTCATTCAAGTTATTGGCCATATCATTCAAAAAGCCATTCCACATTGCAGACAGTTAAAATATTGTGAATAATAGAAATGTATACAGATGTCATCATTCAATAAATGCTTATGGTTGCCTGCCTTGTACTGGGTACCAGCTACTCAGGAGGCTGAGGCACGAGAATCACTTAAACCCCGGAGGTGGAGGTTGCAGTGAGCCGAGATCATACCTTCAATAAAAAGGGTTTCTTAGTTTGTATGCTCTGCTGTAACAGAATGCTATAGACCTGGTGGTTTATAAACAACATAAATTTATTTATTACTGTTCTAGAACCTGGAAGTCCAAGATCAAGGTGCCAGCAGATTCAGTATCTTGTGAGGGCTTGCTTCCTAATTTAGAGGAGGCTTTTTGCTGTGTTATCACATTATAGGAGTAGAAAGCATAACTCTCTTGGGCCTCTTTTTTAAGGACACCAATTATCTCAGAAACACCCCCTCTCCAAGTAGCATCAAATTAAGGATTAAGTTTCAATGTATAAAGTTGAGGTGGGGTACAAAATTCAGTCTAAAACATCAGATTGTCTGTGATTTTAAATCATTGATGACCTCACTAAAAAATAAAGGTCTGAAGAAGGTGACAGCACAGATGGTGACAATACCTTAGAAAGTGGCATTCCAAGGTGGAGAGAGCTACAGGGGAAATGTCCTTAAGGTGGAAACATACCTGATTTGATAGGAGAGAAACAAAGAAGTATTGTGGCAAGAGGAGAGTGATCAAATAACATAGAAGAGTAAGTCAAAGAGGTAACGGGGTGGCAATCATCTGGGGACCTCCAAACCATTTTACCATTGACTTTTACCCTGGGATAGATGGAAAGCTACTGGAAACTTTTAACTAAGGAGTAATGTAATCTGAACTCACTGTTAAAGGGATTATTACTCCAGTTGTTGTGTTGAGGAAAGACTGCTGGGGGCTAAGGGTAGAACACAGTTAGAAGTTCAAGCCAGGGAGAGAGGGAAGGCATTTACAACAATACAGTGGATGGCAGCTGGTTGACTGGAGTACAGTGCTTGGGGAGGAAAACACGGGAACTGCTGGTCAGAATCTGCATACATTCTGAAGGAAGGCCACTGTTTCTTAGCAAACTGAGTAGAAGAGGAAAGAGGAACAGAGGAGTTGAGAATATTTCTTCTGAAGAAAAGGCAGGGTAGGGTTGCCAAAACTGGATTTCAGGACATTGACCCAGCCAAGAGATAAAAATTTGGGAGTAGTGTGTGCTAGATGTATTTACAACCATGGGGAAGGATGAAATAACCAAGTGAGTAAGGGACGATAAAGAAGGGAATAAGAAAAATAAGAAACTAATCAGAAAGCTTTTCCCCAGTTAGGCTAAAATCTGAAGCTTGTTGCAGTTATAGCTTTACCTGTTTTAATTAGTAACATTTAGTAAACTCACTAAATGCAGGCACTGCGAAGAAGTGGAGATATAATAATATATTAGTGATAATCCTTCCCTCAAATCATGTACAGTCTAGTTTTGGAAGGGGATTAAAATAATGATAATAACCTTAGAGAATTATTTGCTTAACAGATAGAAATAAATCTATTAACCTGGTGTACTGTTATAAAAGTTGTTGTGGTATGCCTGTGTTCTAAGGGATTTCAGAAATATAAGTAATATCATGTGAAGATGCTGATAACTATGATAACAGGAATGATGACAGTGGTTAATCTTTACTTGGTGCGAAGGAGAGCATCCACGCTGGTGAGATCAGGTGGAGAAATGAATGAGGAACTTAGATATGTTGAATCTGAAGTATTTGTGGAGCACACATGAGGGAAGCCAAGCAACAGATGGATGAATACCCAGAACTCTAGGGGATGATCAGTGGTTGGCTTGTAGATATTCTCTCTCAAGTAGTATATTTGGAGTAAAACAAAAATTGATCCATGACAGAACCATGGAAAAGACCTACTTTTCAGATTTTTTTAAAGGAAGTCAGAAAAGAGTAGTCAGAAAAGTAAGAGAGCTTTCATGACGGCCAAGTTAAAAAAAAAAAAAAAAACAAGGGGCAAGAGAACCATCTCATGTCTCCAGTAAGAAGATAATGGCTGAAATTTGTGAATTGAATTTGGCAATAAGGACATTATTGCAAATAACTGCCAAGATAATTTCAATAAAGAGGCAAAAGCAATAATGCAATGAGCTAAAGAGCAAATGAGAAACCAAGAATCAGAGATGTTAGTGGAGCCTTGACTTCTAAAAGTCCATCTGATTAGTAAGGGAGGGTGATGTCACAGCAGTACAGTAACAGGAGGCATCTGTTGTGACTGCTCTTCATGTTTGAGAACGTATGTAAGACAGAGGAAAGAAGTCATAAGCAAGCCTAAAACAGGAAACTTAGAAAAAACAAGACGTGATGAATAACTACTAAAGGTAAGGGAATAATCACTGGAAACACATCACAACATCTGAAAAGGAAAGCTTCATTTAGACAGCTTGAAACTTGAGGGTAGTCAGAAATTAAAAGAGCACACACATGACCTTAAGTTAATCTATGTTGGTTGAAGACGTTCTCTGAGAATAAGGAAGATTAAAAACAGGTAGGAGGCAAGACATGGTGGCTCATGCCTGTAATCCTAGCACTTTGGAATCTGAGGCCAGTGGATCTCTTGTGCCCAGGAGTTCAAGATCAGCCTTGGAAACATAGCAAAACCCCATCTCTACAAAAAAAAAAAAGAAACACACACACACACACACACACACAAATTACCCAGGTGTAGTGATGTGCTCCTGTGGTCTCAGCTGTTCACGAGGCTGAAGTGGGAGGATTGCTTGAGTCCAGGAAGTAGAGGCCTCATTGAGCTATGATTGCATCATTGCACTCCAGTCTTGGTGACAGAGACCCTGTCTCAAAAACCAAACCAAAACATCAACAACGAATAACAAGATGGGCAGGAAATTAGAGGAGACTGGTGATGGAGATTCTTGGTGTTGGAAATAAGAAAGAGTAGTGTGTTTTCAAGGAACAGGAGATTCAAAAGGTGCTGAAGCGATTATGGAGTCTGGAGACCACAAATTTAGAATGTTTTCTTTTCATTTGCTTGTTATACCCAGGAATTTATATGCCTACAAAAGGCAGGATGTTGTACTGAAAGATCAAAAATACAGTGTCTTAATGAGACAGTCGGGCCCTTGAATTGAGCTATGCTCAGAATCAGCTGGGCACCTAGACTGGGTCTTTGGAGTCAATAAATATCTGGACACTGGTTTGGAGACAATAAATTAATTTTTGCTTCAATAATTTGTGTTAGGTCCTTGTTCTTACAACTAAATGCGTCACAACTCATTTTCTAGGGTATGTAGTAAAGTATGGAAGGCCAAGAAGGGGATGACAAGAAGAAAAAGGGAGAATAATGTCTACAGAAGCTAAGAGCAGGTGAGGTGATGGTAAAGCTGTGATAATGTTGGAATGATAAGAGATTGTGTAAGAGATGCACATTAGATTCCTGATGCGAAGCAATTCTAAGAAATAATGCCCAGCTCTGAACTAGGACATAGGCATGGTGAAGTTCAGGGAATTGTGAAGTTAGAGTATTGATGATGTTACTCTCACATAAGATAGACTACTCCAGAATATGACAATATTAAAGATTCAGTTACAAACTCTCAGATACTAATTTAAATATTGTCTCTAATACTAGCTATGTTACTTAATTTATCTGAGATTTGGTTTCCTCATACATAAAATGAAGATAAGTATAATATCCATTACGCAAAGCTCTATAGGGATTAACTGAATCTATCTAAACATAACATAGCATGGCTATATTTTGACTTATTATTGTTTTTAAATACTGGCTTACAGAAGAGAGACTAAGGTAACTACATGTTTAATGAATATGGAATAATCAATCAAAAGAGATTTTTCTTTGATACCATTACTATTACTATTATTACTAACTTCTGAAAGGATGATATCAACTTCCTTTCAGAAGTTGGTAATAATAGTAATAGTAGCAGTATCAAAATAATAGCAATAAAATTGTTTATGTATCTAGGGACTGGGTGTTTAGTGGTGCTATTCAGAATAGTAGAATATATCCATTTATTTATCCATTAAAAACTCCAGCCTACTGGTTCGTGTTCTCCAGCAGAAGGCCCTGGGGTATGTATGAAGATAGAGTATTAGGTCCTTACACTGGGTTTATTCCATAACCAGGTCAAAGCCTGACTTCTCCTTAAGGAATCTGGCTGTAGTGTATATAGGTAATCAATTAGTAGTTTAAAAATGCGACATGGTGTTTGTTACTTAGTTCTACAAATTTCCAGGAGATAAAGTTCTTCTGCTAGTATCTAATTTAGAAACAGTCAAAGAAAATGTTTGGATCAAATTATTTTGTGGACATGTTTTTCCTCCCTCTTTCTCTAGTTGGTGGTTTTTGCTGCTGCATGTTATGACACTAAGAACGAAAAAAAATTTAAGAGTTAAAAAGCATGTGGTGCTTTTAAAAATATTTGTAGCTGTGGGGCTTTGTTTTGTTATAATTATTAGATGGCCTGACCTTGCTTTTCTTTAATGTTGACAGAGAAAGAAAATTATTCTGATAGCCCCAGAAAACAAATAGAATCTGACATATATTTTAAAAATTAACTTAAAAGAATTAGTATAAAATAGAATAAATAATATACTTAGTTGTTTGATAACAAAACAATATTATATAAAAACATTCTTTCTAGAGAAATATCAAGAATCCTTGAGCTCTTTGTGTCTCTTTCTATATAAGCTTTGAAGTAAATTTCAAGTCTTTTCTTTCACCTACATGAGAGTGATTCCAAAATTTATAACTCTAACCTATAATTCTCCTACTGCTGTTTCATAATTGTAATGACTGCTGGTTATTTCTATCTGGAGGTCATAAGGATGACACAATCAAAAAGTATAGTATTTTTGAGCGTAGAGAGCTGTAATTTTCCAAACTAAAGGTCTTCCTTCTCCTGACTTACTTGGCGAATCCACCACCTACCATGTCACTCACACTAGAAACTTCAATGAATGACAAATAGCTTGATTTCTCCCTCTCTCTACTTTTCTCCATAAAACCACTCACTGAACGGTGATACTACCTCCTACACTCATTTTTCAGATCAGTTAATTCTTCTCTCATAGTGATCTGGGGGAAGCTATAATTGTCTGTCTTCTAATGTCCTCAAACAACTTTTTGAGTCCCCATACCTTGAGTTTCTCTAACAGAGTTCGTCCCATTGTCACTGAAGGCATTTTGTGAAAACAGGTTTTACGAAGTGTTCTGCTAATAAAATGTGGATGCTGCCCAGTTGGTACTTTATATTATTAGTTCCAAATTTATATGATTTTCCAAACCAAATTTTTTATTATTACTTCCACTAATTAAATTTAACTAAGTAATTAATTTTGTAGCTTATCCTGGAGACAAGTTTGGAAGGATGAGAAGGCAGAAGTGGGAGGCTAGCTGTGAAGGTATAAAAATAGACATCCAACTAAAGACTTATAGTAGAAGGAGCATTGTAAGAATTTTATTTCTCACCTCAGAACAGCCACACTAGGAGTGGAAATAAAATGATGGAAGACTAAGAGTAAGAACATGTATAAAGGAAACAATAAAGTATTGACAAGCCAATAATAATGACTGAGAGACCAACGAGATAACCCCAAATCCAGCTCACATCATCAAGGCTAAAAACAATGCAGCAAGAGTGAACGCCCTGAGAGAGAACAGAGCTGTTGCCTAGAGAACAAATGGAATGACTCTAAGAACATGCGAGTCATTGTTTGACCTTGCCAATATTAGATGAGCATTGGTAGAAAGGGCAGGCAGGAATCTGGGGCTGGGGGGAGCTGGTGAAGGTGGGGGTCACAGACAGACAGTCTGTGTTATATTTTTCAGTGTTACGGGCATCTATTTGATTATTATCTTCAGGTGAGGCCAGTGATATTGAGAGGGTGGGATGAGAAATGAAAATGAATATATTTGTTTCCACAAATTTGCTCTAGCAGCAAATCTATCTTGTAATGATGGCAATCATAATGAAAAGACAAAATGCAGAAGAAACAAATCAAGCTTTAGCTTTACCGAAATGTGAACTTAGTGTAATATCGTTCTGGTTTAAATCTAATAATTTCGCCTCAACTTCCTCCGAGTTCTTTATCTACCTCCTCTAATAATATGTGAGTAAATAAACTTAAATGTCTTCCAAATGTAAATGGAATTCTATATTTGATTGCAGTAAGCATGAAAGCCTTGTTTATACATTTTAATTTCGTTTGGAAAAAGAGTCTCTTCCAAAGCTCCAGGTCTCACCTCCCTTCTAGCCTGCTGAGTCATGTTTTCTATCACAGAGGTCCCCAACCCCCAGGCCAGGGACTGATAGCAGTCCATGGTCTGTTAGGAACCCAGCCACACGGCAGGGTTCCTCTCATTATACTCTCATTGGAGCACCAACCCTGTTGTGAACTGTACACATGAGGGATCTAGGTTTTGTGCTCCCAGTGAGGACCTAGCTAACGCCTGATGATCTGAAGTGGAATAGTTTCATTCCCAAACCACCCGCCCCCAGCTCCGCCACGTCTGTCTGTGGAAAAACGTTCTTCCACGAAACCAGTTCCCAGTGCCAAAAAGGTTGGGGACATTAGTTCTAGCAGAAGACCTTACACCTGTGTACAGATAGAGCATATCAGTCCCTATAGTAGACAATAGAGGAGGTAGATACAGATTTTCATGCTGAAAAGAAAAGCTATATTTCTAGAGCAAGTATTCGTTAAATATCCACACAAAACAGTAGTTTTGGAGCATGTATGTGCAGAAAGCATTGTGCAGAATTCTTTAAAGAAATAAATTTATACATGTATATGGACTCAACCCTGGAGTAAATTATAAGCTAAATGTGAAAAATACATATAAAATGTGATAAAAAGAAAGAAAAGGAAAGAAAGAAACGACTAAATTGAGATATGATTGAAATTAGCATCTGATAAAAAGTGTTCAAAATTTGAGATAGAGAAAAATCGACTTGTCTTAGAGGAGTAGGAAGCAGTTAAACAAATACTGGCCTATAGTTGAACTTTTGAAGATAGAGATCATAGCTGCAACCCAAAGATCCCCAAGTTTCATCATTGTAAAAACGTATGCTTTAATAAACATGTTACATCAAAATTAGAAATGCAAATTGGCAAATTAGAAAGAAAAAGTAACACAAATATTCACTGCCTTAATGCTTACAAAGAATGGCCAGCAGAAGACAATAGAATAATATTGTTAAAACGCTGAAAAAATACTCAGTAAAGCAAATATAAGAAAATTTTAAAATATCTTCATTGAAACAATTATCGGAAGAATGGTTGACCCCTCATCTATGATAATAACAAAATTTAATCATATCCGCCTAAAATTAGATACTCAGCATATTATTTTAGAACAAAAGCAAAATTAGCACAATTTGCATACATATAAAAACTGAGTTTATGACTCAGAAAATTTTGTTGAAAGAAGTCCACAAAGTCATATGTAAACGCAACAAAGGAATAAGAGTAGGATGCAAGTAACAACGGCAACTATCATTCCTAGGGAACAATGCATTAGACAATTCAGAAAAGCATTAGCATTACTACCAATACAGTTAATATATTTATTCAGCTACGTAAAAATACCCAGTTGAATAGATCAGAGAGCTAATAAGGCAACTAAGACTTGTAAGAACAGATGTTTAAGGATTAACTAATCTTTTTTTTTTTTTTTTTACAAAAATTCTTCCAGATAATTGAAAGAGAAGAAACTCCTCAAATATCTGTGAGGTTAGCATTATCTTGATATCAATATGTCAAAAGGACTGTATGAAAATCCTAAAATGCTAATCAATAGTAAACAAAATTAAATAATGTTAATACAACATTGGATGACTAGAAACCCACTGCTACCAATTTATAAAAGCATTGAATACAATTCAAAATGCATTTACAGTTTTTAAAAATTTCAATACAAGGAAATATTTTAACAGGATAGAGTATCTAGCAAAGCAATATGGTAGACATAATATTATTGATAAAGTATTAGAACTATTTGCATTAGAATCAGAAAAAAATCAGTTAAAAAATGAACTTTATACTTGAAGTTCTAGGCAGTGAAGTAAGAAAGAAAAAAGTAAGCAATATTAGGATTAAACAGGAAGAAACAGTCTTGCTCTTTTTAGTAGAAGGTTGTTAACATTGAAAATCCATGAATATCTATATACAAAATATAATGACTAATAAAATAGTAGGGCAATGTTGTTGGTTACAAGATCAATATGTTAAAACAAATTTAATAAAAACAAATCAGAAAATACTGATTAATAAAAACAAATCAGAAAAGAGCCTTAAGATAGGCTCTTTTCACAACGAGAAAATACATGTAAATTGACTAACAATAAATTCAACAAAAGAAATGTGTCTGAAAATACGATAGTTTAATATAAGGAAATCAATGAAAATCATTTTGTTTATGGATGAAAATAATCACTATTATAAACATAACTGTTTTCCTTGATTCGACATATAAATTTAATTGCAATTTCAATTATTGATCCAATAGAGGTTTGTTCTTTACTTGAGCTGATTCTAAAATCCAAGTAGAATGATAAAAAGCTAAGGCGACCAAAGAACATATAGAAAGATATGGATGCAGCGCTTATTCTGCCAGTGCATTAACATGTGTAATACTTAAAACAACATGTTGTTAGTTTAAGATAGACATAGAATTGAAAGAGAAAAAACAAGATAGAGAATCCAGAGATAGAAACATACATGTATCAAATATTGGTGTATGAGTACGTAGCTTAAAAGTGCTAACAAAAAGGTAGGTGGATCATTAAATGGCATATAGGAAATTGTTTATCCGTAAGGTAAAATGTCAATTATTACTTATGTCATTAAAGTAAATAATTAAGGCTATGAATCTAAAAAGTAAAATTTCAAATTTTCTAGAAATAATAGAGAGAATATATGAGACTACATTTGATTATCCCAAGATAGAGGGAAGAAGTTCACAAATAAAAAACGTAAAGCACAAACTATATAGCAAAGGGGTGACATATTGAACCGCATTGAATTGCCAAGCTATTTACAACAATAAATAGTATACCCAACATTATAAACAAACCATTGACTTAGAAAGGAGATTTAAAATGTATTAGCATTCAAAGAATTATGATACAACACATATAAAAGTTCCTACACATAAAGAAAAAAGATGAATAAGTAAATTTAAAAATAAAAGATATAAACAGGCAAGACATGGAAATGAAAATCCTGTAGGCCGTTAGCTGGATAAAGATGTATCAACTTTTTTAACGTCAGGGAAATTCATACTAATACAAAATTATACTAAATAAATTAATAGAAAAATAAAATATTCCAGAAAAAGCAAGTAAAAATATATTGGTATATTAGGTTGGTGCAAAAGTAATTGTAATTGCCGTTTTTGCAGGGAAAACGAATGGCAAAGACCATAATTACTTTTGCACCAACCTACTATAATAGAGGCTACCTTTTAATATCTTGTAATATTAGAAAGGCTCGCTAATCCATCAGTTTCAATGGAAAAATGTTTGCGATAGGGAACGCAATTTCTTTATTTGCTAAATCTGGGTAGCAGGTACATAGGTTTCCTCTACGGTTAAGATTTTCTACAATGACATTTTTAATTTAATCAATTAATTAATTAATTTTTATAATTTTTTAAGGGCGGGAGGCCGGGGGGCGGAACAATAGGGGCAGGCGTGAAGGCCGGGGCCCCGCGGGCGCGCAGAGGAGGAAGGGTGGGTGGAGGAGGAGGAGGGAGAAGGCGGAAATAGACTCCGGGCGGGTGGAGGGCGGCGGAGGGCTAGTTGGCCGGCAGCGGGGAGAGGGCGCTGGCTGCGACTGCCATGGCTCCGGCTGCTGCCTCTGCTTGTCTTAAAATGATATCCTAAACAATGAGTTTTTTAAAATTCATGAGCCATCATACTGAGGAAATGCAGTAATCTCTTGACTGATTAAGTTGTGGCAGCAGAGGAAGAAGGTGTCTAAGGTCTCCTGACTGGAGAGCACTTCCACTAGAAATCCTATGCCCTGAACCCTACTTCCTCTTTGGAGAAGCACCAAGATGCTCTTGGAAACCTTTCAAAACAACTCCAGGCTTATTGAGCACTCTTTAAAAGTGTGAGATACAGGTATGTTATTAACATTCGCCAAAATAGTCGTTTAATTACTTGATGTTTGTTCATATCGTTTTACCATCTGCCAGTTTATCGACTATTTACACTTTTACTAACAGTACCCTTTCATTGTATAAAAGTATTTCTATTGCTGAGACAAACAGTGTATAACAGGGATAATTAGCGTGTATTTTTAGAAGTATCTGATATTACTAATCGGACTTGGAAAACCCAAAGTCTTTGCCAGTCTTTTCATAACTTTAAATTCGTGACACTGCATTTACCAAGAAAAGCACTGGTGACAGATTCTCACTACTACCATGAAACGTTTGAAAATGTTAGGTTTACAGTGTTTATATTACCCTATATTTCTATTTACTCTTTAGTCTAAATATAAGGTTCTTTTTAAGGTCATGTGGCGTTATATGCCGAGTTAACCAGGCCCATCTTAGTTGATTTATATCAGTCAGGGATATCTTTCCGTGTTAACAATTTTTTCCGGAATTATGCTAGATGTTAAATATAGCATTTTTACTATGTTATTGTCATCGTTATCACACTAAAATAAATAAGGATGGGTTGTGTATTACTTCCAATTTCTCACGAAGTCTCCATTAATAACGTTTGAGAACCAAATGCACTCGAGTTCTCACTAACAGATAATTAAATGGAAAAGACGATTAGTGATAATGCAACTCTCTTTTTTCTCTCCTTTCCCCATACAAAGTACTAACAACTCCCTTTAGGTTACAGTTTTTACATTAACACTTGAATAAAAGAACTGGTGCTGTCAGAAACCAGCAGCCAGAAAGAGTGAACTCTTCCGGTCTCATAGGGGAGACGTCTTCACCTTAGCGTCACTTGTATCAGCCAGTTATGTCATTGTCCATGTTACAGACTGTGGCATGCATAAGTTTGCCTGGTCTCCACCTGGTGGTTTAGTGGTAAATATGGACAATTATAGGTTTGGTTTCGCTGAGATCCATGTGGAAATATGGGCTCATCTGTTCCGCTGAGGACCATAGGAAGTTATCTGAACACTGCTGCTACAGAGGTGTGTGTGTGTTGTCATATTTTACATGGCATCATCTATTGCTATTTATTTCATTGTGTGGTAACATATTTTATTTTTTAAGAAACTCTGATAATAATGCATTTGTCGGTGAAATCCTGTCTCTACTAAAAAAATACAAAAAAAAAATTAGCCGGGCGTGGTGGCAGGTGTCTGTAGTCCCAGTAGCCACTCAGAGGCTGAGGCAGGAGAATGGCGTGAACTCGGGAGCGGAGCTTGCAGTGAGCCGAGATCATGCCACTGCACTCCATCCTGGGCAACAGAGTGAGACTCTGTCTCAAAAAAAAAAAAAAAAAATGCATTTGGAAAAAACACGAATCTTTGAGAAAAAAGTAGGCACTGAATTTCCACTTCTCTAGAAAGTTGATGACAAATGTGTATTTTGTACAAATGCCAGTGAACCTTTCCCTCATTCCATGAGGGTTGTGGTATTATTCATTACCACTTGAAATCTAGAATATTCACATTTTCAACTATTTCAGAAGTTAGTAGTTGCAGAAGCCAACCTCTAAGAAGTCCCCCAGGGATTTCTGACTGGTATTACCATCGTTGTATGGTCCTTTCCATAGAAAGGTTGGTCAGTGTGGCTAACAGCAGAAGTCATGGTATTCAACATTAGATATTGTGGTTTCTATCTTGAGCTCCTGCACATACATGAGCTCTCTCTCCCTCTCTCTCACTCTCTGTCTGTCTCTCTCTGTCTCTGTCACTCTCTCTCTCTCTTTGCTTGCTCGAGGGAAAAAATAATTGTTATGAGAGAAACCCACATAGAGAGAGGTTAAAGCCTCTGGCCCACAGGCAGATGGGAACTGAGGCCTTTCTAGAAGTGAGCTTAGAAGCAAATTGTCCAGCCCTAGGCGTGACTTGAAATAACTGTAATCCCTGCCATCAGCTTGATGGCAACCTTGTGAGAGACTCAGCCAGAACCACCCTGCTAAGGTAGTCTTGGGTTTCTAACCTTCAGAAATGGAATAGTTTTTCTTAAATCTGGGGTCATCTGTTATGCAGAAAAAAACTGGGCTGTTTTACTTAAATTTGGGGATAATTTATTATGCAGCAATAAATAACTGATATGTTGTTTAAAGGAGACTAGGCACAAATTATTTAACATGTACAACTACAGAAAATGCATTTGCATACCCTTCTGTGAAGCTTGACAGTTTATTTAGAATTAGTAACTGTTCTTCTAACTTAATTTGTCTTACTTTTTCAAGTTTTCTTGTGAATGCACAAGAAAATGAAGTAATATTTGTTAATGTGTTGAATTAATATCAGAAATGTGCGAACAGTTAAACATGCCAAATTTATGTCACTATCTGAGGTAATTTAAGTAGAAAATCGGTTTAAATAAAGTTTCAACTTTAAAATTCTCTTCATGGAATTAATTTTTTGAAATATGTTTTGCTAAAGACAAACATCTAACAGTTTTTTGAATGCTTTTGTAATTTAGTTAAAAAGTTAACAGTTGGTAAAATTGATTAGTTTTGAGGTGACAATACACACATTAAATTCAGTTTAAAGTACAATAATCAAAGTATTTTGGTTTGATAATAATAAAATGTATAAAATTAAGAAATATTTGAGAATAAATGTACTTAATGATTGAATTTCATGAAGATGTAATGTATAATTGTGTCTGGGAAATTTGTAGTATTATAAAACTTACAGTTGTAGTTATCCATGTTACAAAATTTGAATGACCAAGCTACAACATTTTTGTAATAAAACTGATATCTTGAACCCCAAAACCTAACTCACATTGTACATACATGTTTCCTTATTTTTCTTTGTCTTTAGAATAGAATTGAGACAGCCTTTAATAATGCAAAAATCTGTATTTGATTAAACACTTAAAAGGATAAGTAGAGACAATTCATTTGATAAATTTTGGCTATTGAAAGTAATTGTTGAATACCACTACAATAAAGTAAAATGAGTAGCTGTAAAACTCTTAGGCTGAAATATTTATATATTTTAATAAAAATTTAGAATAGAGAATATCCTCTATTTAGTAAATTTGTTTCCTGAGCTTGCTAGATATCTTAGCATCTATAAAGTGAACATTTTCTGAATTAAAAATATTATGGTGGACAGAAAAGAATCAGTTGAAATTTTTAACAACTGCAAGTTAATTGACCATAAAATGCAACTTTGTAGAAAATTGCAGGCAATTTTGAAAATATATCAAAATAATAATATGTTAAACATATAGATAAGAAAACATACCATTGACATGTGTAGGATAACTAAGAAACTAAGATACAGCTGAGAACTGTGCAATGTACAGAAATAAGAACTGACAGTAGAGTGCTTATTTTCTAATATTGAGAGTCAATATAAAGAAGTTTCTGGTTTTGCTTTAAAATACAATATCTGCGATTTGTTATATATATATATATATATATATATTTTTTTTTTTTTTTTTTTTTTTTTTTGAGATGGAGTCTCGCTCTGTCGCCCAGGCTGGAGTGCAGTGGCGCGATCTCGGCTCACTGCAAGCTCCACCTCCCGGATTCACGCCATTCTCCTGCCTCAGCCTCCCGAGTAGCTGGGACTACAGGCGCCCACAACCGCGCCCGGCTAATTTTTTGTATTTTTAGTAGAGACGGGGTTTCACCGTGGTCTCGATCTCCTGAGCTTGTGATCCGCCCGCCTCGGCCTCCCAAAGTGCTGGGATTACAGGCGTGAGCCACCGTGCCCTGCCTATTTGTTATATTTTTATTACACAAATTCAAATATAAATGCAAGTATTTTATAAGTTTACCAATATAGCAAAACAATTTGTTGACTAACAAATGTTAAAAAACTGTTTGACTTTAAATATTTTTAGTGCTCCTTTTTATTTCAAAAATTCTCTGCTTTATAGGAAAACAGAAATGATCACCCTAGTTATTTTAGGCATATTTCACAGTTGAGAATGTAGGCCGATTCCATTGATCAACGTTAGACACCTCCACATTGAATAATAATTAGTACAAAGTGAATAGTGTCAAAATAAGAATATACATACAATGTATTATCTATTTCTATAAAATGTGATTTAAATTCTGTAGCAGAAAATGTTTAAATATTTTGTAATGATCTAAAATTATTTGTGTATAGAAACTAGCTGAAACTAGAGAATTAAAATTAGTTGTGGTGTAAATATAGCCAATATATTCAGCTGAAACATAGCCTTGATTTTTCCATTGCCTGGACAGAGGTAAATATTTGTCTTAGATTTCACTCTATACCAAATCTCTTTACTTCTTAAAGAGAGTCACGTACAAATGTGTATGTTTTTGTATCAGGGATTTGTAAAGGCGCAGTGATGTAAGCAATCAATAGGAAATGTAAAATCCTGAAACAATTCAGAATAGAAGTGTGTAAATGCAGAGAAAGACAAAAAAGACCCTTAGAAATCTGAAAGATTATTATTTTTGTCCTTCCAGGGAGTAAAGCATGGACACCTTAAATAATATTTTAAAATACGAATCTTTCCATAGTTAGTGAGTTTCTTGGATTATCTGCAAATACAGAAAACCTGCAGCAAAATGAAATCTACAGGCAATTTATAATAAGTCCAGAAGTAAAGGCTTAGATTTTGTCCATTAGTTATTGACATTTCTTTTGCAACCAATGAAATGTAGCTTAACCATTGCCTAGGATTATGCTTAGTTTGCCAATGGCAGAACTGTAGCTGAACAGAGCCTACATTTTTCCTCAAATATTCTCTCCTTCCCCACTTTTTCCCAACAAATACAAGGTTTTGAAATTATTGATTAAAAGTTGACAAAGGAATAATTCCAGTAACTTCGACAGTGCATCTCAATGTGCCACTGTGTAATTTTGAGGTCTTAGAGAAGGCTCACATTAAGGCAGTGTAGCTTGTGGCTAAGACAAAGTTAATTTGCACTACGTTTCTAATCACGAGAATAAACTATTGCAGATAAAGTAATTTATTCTCAAAACCTCAACATGCTACAGGGAAATATCAGAAAGAATGTATGAGGCAGATCTTTTTTCATCTGGTAAAATTGATTTCAAAGGTGTAAGAGAAAACAAGTTCATCTCAGAGCTTACTGAGATAGATTTCACCTCTAATTATCTGATCAGATCTTTCTGCCTCTTTCCACATCAAACCTGGAAGAGCCAAACATAACTATGTGAGTGGGGAAAGAGGGATACAATAACAAAGGAGAAATAGTGGGGAATATGACCACAAGAGCCTCTTTCTGTGCAGAACTCTGAGTTAGACTTGAGGAAGTCTGTAGTCACATGATTTCTCTCCTGTACATTTAGGGTGACCAATCACCTCAGTTTGCTTTGGGACTCCTCGTTTTAGCACTGGAAGTCCTACATCCTGGGAAGCCCTGGAGTCCTGGTAAACCTGGACTATTCATTACCCTAGCTGTACTGGGAATTCTGTTCAATGAAATAAATAAGAGAAAACTATGAGAACGAATATTTCAACCACAAAAGGTGAGAATGGGGAGGGTTTATTTAATCAAAAGCGAATGTTTTTAAGTTGAAGATGAAGTCATAAGAACAATATACTTACTTTCTGCCTGCAGAAGTTCATTCAGTAAATAACTTCTACTTATCTTGTATATCTGTTGGCTAAAATTCAGTCAATTAACAACCATGCTGGGAAGAATGTGAAGAAAGTTTAAAACAAAAGAAAATTTAATCTCACCGTGAAGATTCTGCCTATCCATATATATTTATAGAAACAATGTGACACTTTTCTATGTCACTTCCCCCATGTCTTTGCCTAAAGTAACAGAAAGATGTGATGTTAATATTTTAACCACTATAATATTGCACATAATATTTATTCGGCTTAATTTGGTGCCAGAAAAGCAAAAATAGGACTCTGATTTAAGGTAAAATAAACACAACATTTCGTGGAAAGAGAATGGTCTTTTAAAAGACAAGATTTACTTAGCAATTACGTAATGGGTGTCTATATGGAAATCAGTGCTTACATGCTTTTATAGTATTTCTGTATAGTATTTCTGTATAGTATTTTAGGACAAATAATACAATCAATTTTATGCATATATTCTGTTTTATACCCAAAACACACAGCAAGGGAAAGGCTCGTTTTTCCCAAGATCTTTGTACATAACAAAGTAAACCTATAAGAGCTGATCAGTGTTACATCAGATATCAACCAAAATATTAATGACACGAGGATATAGACAGAGTTGGAATATGAAAGAAATTATGTGCTTATGTTTTCTATATCACATAATTTTAAACATTGTATCAATCATTTGAAGATTTTTAATATTTAATTTTTAAAGTATTTATTAACAGAATAAAATAAAGAACACTAAGGCATGTTGTCTAGATTATTACAAAAGAATACCAAAATACTTCATTAGAATGTAATAGTTTAGTTTTCAAACTAAACACCGCTTTTTCCTACCCTGTTATTTAAATAATCATGACTTTATTTACAGTCTCATTTCTTTAGCCCTTCTGGTCATCTCTTTAGCACTTCTGATCATTCACATGGCTATGTCAGTAATCCTAGTAATTTTTTAGTGGGAAGCAGCATCTTCTACATTAATTGAGCAGCAACAAAAGAAACTAATAAATAACGCATTTTTTTCTTTTTTGATAATCTAGAAAACAGAGTTACAGGGAAGTATTTGGTAGTGCCTTCCTGCTGTGCAATTTTGACTCCCTTTTAATAGACTCAAAAATATCAGTGAAGCAGCTTGTGCAGATTGAAACCTATTATGGCAGGTAACGCTTCATTTTCCACAGGCCTCTTGTTGAGGAGAGGTCAAAAAAAAAAAAAAAAAAAAAACCAAAAAAACCTAAGAGAAGAAAGAAACAGTGCTTTATGTAATGTAGTTAACATTTGACATTAAGTGAAAAATATTCATTCCTTTCCTATCCAAAGCATAGCAATCTTCACAAACAATAACATACTATATACTAAACATCATTAAGAAAATTTCCCTAAAGCTGTCCATTAATAATCCCCTTTGGGTGGAACAACTTTGAGGGGAACTTTAGTTTACCCAGACTCCAGAGGCTACAGGGTTTGTCTGGAAATATCATGAAGCCTGGATCCCTTGTGAGAATTTTCAGCACTTCAGCCTCCAGACTCAGCTGGAAACACTATAACCAAGGTCTTTCATGTGGTATTTCAACATTTCTCACTTCAGCCTCTGAAAGAAATGGAAATAAACCTTGTCTATGTTTATTATAGCCCTAGAAGGAAGGTTGGATTTCAAGACTGTTCTTCCAGGAGAGTGAAAGGTCGATCTAAGAGTGAAGAAATAACAAAAGTTATTCTCATCCTCCTTCAGTTCTTCTTCACTCTGACCTCCTCGTTCCTAATGGGGGTTTGTGGTGTTGGCGACATGGCATTCATGCAGGTAATTACCTTTCCATGCTTATTTTCTTCCCATTTACACATATACCTCCTTGCTACTTAACAGTGGACTTCAGGAGACACAGAATAGTACTAACAGTAGCTGTTGTTTATAAGCAGATCATAGTCATCTGTACATTATTGTATTCAAGTGTATTTTCAAAATCACATTGTAATTATAATTACATAAATGCAACTAAATGTTATACTATTACGCATTGAGACCTCATGATAAGAGCTAGCTCTCATTCTTACCTTCAAGTTAGATATTTAACTTCTTAACTTGGCACATGCTTAAAGTTTAAAGTACTTTCATCTGCATTATCTTGTATGATTCAAGGTGATGAATCATTACTCATAATCATCAGTGGTAGGGTAACTGGGTTACAGTTTTACAAATGAGGGCAATGTACTTGATGTGATCAAGTGACTTGCCTAGGAAAAAGTAGTTTACTGAGCCTAAGAACCATGGCTGGAAATAAGGTGATTTGACTTTATGAAAATGGCCTATTCTTTCAACAAAATACTTTCTGATAATTGATGAGAGTCAAAAACAATATATCATGTTACTTACATAGATTTAAAAGTACAGAGCCTTTGCTTCAAATACTTTCTGCAGAGTTGGAGTAATAAGGCACACACATACATATGATGACAAGAAATGCAAGTCAATGGTAAATCGGTGAGCAAATAATAGTCATGATTATTGTCAAAAGGAAGAAATCTCATGCCTTGGGGTGGTAAGATAAGGCTTTGCAGAGGTCCTTATTTTGATGCAGTTCTTATCTTTCAATATAAACTATTCTACACTTGCTGCAGGACATAGGGAGATGTGGCAAAAGTAGTAATAGAGCATCAACATTTTGACCACTTACTATGCAGCAAGGATTTTCCCATTGTATTATGCAAATCCTGACAATAATTCTGTAGCACAAGGACAATGTTACCCTTATTTTACAGATGATGACTGTTCACCAGGGAAGTTACTACCCAACAAACAGTCTTTAAGCAGAGGGTAGTAACCTACTCAATAAACAGCTAGAAAGTGGAGCCTCAGTACTGAAATTGAGCCCTGACTGACTCTATGGCTGGAAATTTTAGTTACAACATATATTATCAGGTGTGAATAAAGCAAAATAGAGAAATCATTAATTTTTCTTTTAAGCATAGGCCAGTAAGGCTGAAAAACCTACCCAATGAGTTTGTAGTGCTCAATTGAAAATGGATCTACATAAACATCAATAAGCATGCTACCATTCAAAGCTGCTAAAATGGAACAGAGACTACATGGGGAAAAATAGACTTTTGATTATAAAGTCAAGACCATTATTCTTGTGAAACAATTTAATCTGGATCCATTTAATTTGCTATAATAACTGTTAATGATTGAATACATCTTTACATTGTATATATAAACCTTAACTGTTTTTAATATTTCTATCAATGAACCAAATAATTATCTTTAATCAATTGCATTTTATAATATGTATTGTGTGCCTGTAAGGGGAAAATATTTTTTTTCTAAATTTCTCTTCACAATTCTGCATCTGATTCTAGAGAAAAATTGCTGTTTCAATATGTCAGAAAAACTGCAGAACTGGGAGGCCTCTAGTTCTGGCCTGGCTTATTTCTTATATTACCTTGCCTATATTTTCTAAATGAGTCCCCTCATTTGTAAAATAGATGTAATATTAGGTCATGCTTCATGAGACATGAGATAAGGGAAAATAAATTTCTTCATTTTTGCCTGAAAAGAATATTACACAATAAGTCATAATATCCACAGTTCTTTTCTGTTTGAGATACGATCTGCCAAGAAAAAAAAAAAAAAAGAAAACTATGCAAGAAGACTTGTGATGGGAAAGTCAAGCAAGAGTGTGAGCCTATTTGGCAGCTCTGATGCTGAGGCCAGTCATATCATTGACTGTTCAGTCTCTGTCCAGACTTCTAGAATAGGTATTACATTTCATAGCTTCAGTGAATGCAATTTGGCACCATAAAAAAAAAAATCTAATGTTTGACTGACAGAGTCCTTCACTTTTGAATTAGTTTCAAATGTTTTAGAAGTGCGCAGACACAACTATATCATCACAACATCGTTTGCCACAAGAATTAAAATCAGAATATATGCAGATATCAAAACAAATATAATTCCTTTTTTTTCTTCTTCTTCTTCTTCTTTTTGGAGACAGAGTCTTGCTCTGTCGCCCAGTTTAGAGCACAGTGGCATGATCTCAGCTCACTGCAACCTCCACCTCTGGGTTCAAGCAATTCTCCTGCCTCAGCTGCCTCACAAGTAGCTGGGATTACAGACATTGGCCACCGCACCCGCTAATTTTTTGTATTGTTAGTAAAGACGGGGTTTCACCATGTTGGCCAGGTTGGTCTCGAACTCCTGACCTTAGATGATCCACCCGCTTCGGCCTCCCAAAGTTCTGGGATTACAAGTGTGAGCCACCACGTCAGGCCCACAGATTTAATTATTGGTTTCTCTTGAACCCACACGTGAATGCTTTCCTTACAAGTTTTTAATTTTTACACTGTACCTGGAGTTGATGAAGAGCAAGTGAGCCCCAAAATTGGGGCTTAGTTTGTGATGTGGTTTGGTTCTGTGTCCCCACCCAAATATTATTCAAATTGTAATCTCCAGTGTTGGAGAAGGGGCCTGGTGGTAGGTGATTCAATCACAAGGGTGGACTTCTCCCTTGCTGTTCTCATAATAGTGAGTGAGTTCTCATGAAAGCTGGTTGTTTGAAAGCATGTAGCACATCCCCCTTCACCCTCTTTCTCCTGCTCTCGCCAAGTGAGATTTGCCTGCTTCCCCTTCCATCATAATTGTAAGTTTCCGGAGGCTTTCCCAGCCATGCTTCCTGTAAAGCCTGCAGAACAGTGAGTCAACTAAACCTCTCTTCTTTGTGAATTACCCAATCTCAGGTAATTTTTTATAGCAACCCAAGAACAGACTAATACAGCCCGGGAGGGCTCTTGGCTTTACCCAGGAAATAATTCAAGGGCAAGCTGGTGGTGTTAGACAGTAACTATTATTGAAGCGGCAGTGTACAGCACCAGCAGAGGTCCTGCTCCTTGCAAAGCATGGCTACCCCACACGCAATGTGTCCAGAGCAATAGCTTAGAGGCAGGTCTGCACTCATATTTATACCCACTTTTAATTGTATGCAAAGTAGGAGACAGATTTTGCAGATATTTCCACAAAGAGGGTGGTGAGTTCCAGGTTATTGGGTCATTGCCATGGAAAGGGGCAGTAACTTCCTGGTGTTGCTGTCACAGCGGTAAGCTGATGGGGCACACTGGTGGACATGTCTTACGGAGAGTGGCTTCTGCCCTGTCCTTATTTTAGCTTGTTGTCAATTTGGTCTAATATCTGAACCCTGCTTCCGGAGTTGAGTCCCCGCTGCTACCTCAGATTCATTTGATTTGAAAAAAAGAACGGGAAAGAATGGGAAAGGAAAGCACTTAGTATTAAGTCATTTTGAAAACTTTCTATATTGTTGGACATGTGCATGACAAGTAATTCCCAAGAAATTATTCTAAGGTCTTTCATAGTGTTGTCAATCTCAGAATTCAATAATCGAACTCTACAATTATATAGTTTAGGGGCTACAGCATCAGTTTCTTTTTCTACCAATTGATAATTAGACAAAACAATAATTCAGATATTTTATGGAAAATACTTCAAACTATTTGATTCTCAACACAAGGAGTTAATGACATAAGAACTTACAAAGTACTGTAGGCCATTCAACTAATGAGAGGCAATCAATGATTTCTTCAAGTAGCATTGTGTCTCCTCTTCTTAATTAAAAGAGTTAAACTTCCAGCAAATATTTTGAACTTAGGAAGGTATCACTGTCTTCTTTGTATACTAAATTAATGAGGGTAGAAAAAAATAAATGTAAGAAAATGTTTCAGATGAAAGCACTGCAAATAAATAGAACATTTGGATTATCATAGAGTAACCTTTCCTGTCTCTTTCATGTGTTGCTCTGGGAGTGTATTAATCTTTAAATCCTTTTCACATTATAAATACTGCTTATGGCACAAATCATGCAAATTTGTTCCCCTCTCATTACTTCCGAGCTTCCTAGGTCAAGAGTTATCATTCCGACAACATCAACTGCTTCGACTAAACCATATTATATATCTATGTCAGCTTCTATTCAAATGCATGATGTAGCACCCTGATAAATCCCTCCTAGCCTTTGGCAAAGGTAGCAATGTGAGACTCTGTTTACAAAAGAGGCTTTCATGGTTTCAGTGCACGGTTCCCAGGGAGTTAAGGAAACAATAAGCAACCTCTATGACCAGAGAACTTTAAAAATAGCAGGAAACAATGTCACCAGTGATAGGATCACAATGTGTTAAGGAAAGTTGTGCTATGGCTACCTATTAGAGAGGGTGGGAGAATTTTCCACTTATAATGAGCTGTCAAGGTGTCTAGAGAAAAACAACATACTACAGTAAAATTTATGGTAAAATGGAATTCAAAAGCACTATCTACAATTACTGTTAAAAATTTATGAAACTGTCATGTTAAGAGTGAAATACTCTCTCATGCATATTCCTCATCTCTGGCATCTCAAAATGCACAAAATCAGGACCAACACCCAACTTTTTCATTCAACATTTTAAATTTGTTTAAATCCTTTCTAGATTAGCAGCTCCAAGATGGCAGAGCAACTTCTCTCTCTTAAGCAGTATGTAGAAGTTGTAACTAAAAAGTTTAAAATATAATTTATTAACCAGTGAATCGACAGGATAATTGTAACCCATGTTGTCTTTTAGCATCATGATCTTGGATGTCCATATACTTGTTCCAACTATGCAATTCGTTTTGTAGATTACTCTTGAAAAAATCTTCTAATTTATAAGACAATTCAAGAAGTAAAAGCATCTTTTATTCAACTTTAGTATTATTGAACCTACCCCAAATTACCCAATTTGACTTAGAATGATTAAACCTAACACATAATTACCTTGATTAGGGACTGGTCACTCTATGAAGTGATGTCCACATGTTTTTTTCCTCCTGTATTACTCCCTACACTCCATGGGCTAACTAATCTTGATGTTGTCATTTTGCAGGTGCCACTAGTGAAGCTGGGGAGTGTTGGGACAAGGTCAAGGCCGCACGATCCATACATATCATGATTGAGATTGGGTCCTAGGAACTGAAGGCCCCGTGACTCTGATCTCATCTCTATATGTCCTTAAGGGAACCATAACAAAGTACATATTAAAGGACAAAAATTTGCCCTCTTTGAAGATATTAAAAATAATTTATTGAGGCCAACTAGTAAAAATAAGTCCAGGTCAAGAACTGCCTCGTTGGAGTAGGTGCCTAGTTACTGACAGTTAAAGATAAAACTCATTAGAAGATGTAAAGCTTGATATATTTTTGAAGGAAAGAATTATGTGACTTTATGTGTGCATTTCTTATAGTTCTAGGTTGGTCTCACACACAAGTCAGTGCTAGAAATATTTTTTTCCAGTGATGATGATATGATGATAAGGCAAGTGAAAATAACAAAGAAAAATAGCTTCTCTTTGTTTGTTATAAACTAACAAACATGGCTTGTTGGATGACATGAAACAAAAACATTGGCAGAGAATTAATCTTTCTTTCCATTTATGTTTGTGGATGAGAAAACACTAGAAATTTGAAGAGCGAAGCTGAATTACATGTGATCCAAAATACACAATATTTTAATGACTGGGACTTCTTTGCAAAAGCTTATCGCTGCAGTAATTTAATTTATTGTAAAGAAGATAAACTGGGCTATATTTGTCATATGAACCTTAGGAGTAGGGCTGCATCCCAAACAGAGGAACTCTATATCTTTAAATTTGACTATGTGGTCTGGAAAGCCATCGTAGCAATTCCTAGTGAAATTTGGAGATCAAACACAAAATACAGCAAAAATACTAATAATACCCTTTCTACTTAGCGATTGGCATTTAGTGGGTTGGTCTCGTTTTCAATTTCTGTTACTGCATATGGGCCAACAATACAAAAGGGAGTAACACATGATTTTACTTTAAAGCAACTGATCAATAACATCATAATTATTTTCTCAGCACACATTTAACCTACTGCTATATTCAATTAAAGGATCTTCTTAGAACTATATAGTTTCAGTTTCAAGTTTGGTTCAGAATATAGTTTAAATTGAAAATTCTCTAAAAACTTTCTCCAATAATTCTTCAAATGACTTGAACTTATACTGTAACACTGATGACTTCCCAGACCTATTTGCCGTAGTAGGGGCAGCTTCATCTTGTAACATTAAACCTGAAGTTAGCATTACATGCAAAAGCAGTCTTACAGGTCCCCAGATTTTGTTCTCTGACTCCAGAGATCCTGCAGAAAGCATACAACTGGGCTAGATCCATAAGTCTCAGAGGCACTGACAGCTGGGAAGCCTTGCTAGATTTCCACCCTCTGCACATGGATCCTTATTGAGCAAAGAGACCAAGAACCACTTCCCCTTCCTTATCAGTTCTCTGAAACCACTCTACCCTGCTCCATCTCTGAGACCCTCTACTTACACACATAAAGGGACATCCTCCTGGTCACATGACTCTACAGCTGTGTGGACTTTAGAAGTAATGTTAATAGGCACTTAATAGGCATCTCCCATTTCAAAAAATGTAACTGAAATGTAGAGTTTGAATATTGGTGAAGTTTGTATAAATACAACTGCTTTACATTAAATAAATATTTACTTTTGTATTACTACTCTACTGATGTGTTTGTTCTCTTCCAAATTGCTTTTAAAAACCAATGAGTCAGTAAAGCAGAATCTCTCTTACACCTTTGAGTGTTTAAGCCAATTTCTCAAGCTTATATCTTCCCAATGTTTATCCCCAGTTTCCTTTTCTTCCATAAAGCTACCGGAACATACCTCTACTTAAACCCCTTCTTCATTTAACATTATAAGAAATCACAAAAGTCCAAAACTCCTTGAACTAAATTTAGTTTCAGTGACTGTTAATTCTGGGGACACAGAGTCCTAGAAATCAAGTGTTGGGTTGCTCAGTAACCATGCACTACATATTTAGGTTTCCATTAGCCCTGAGAAAAGGCAGAGATATTTTTCAGTACAAAAGTAAACTACTTGAAATTCATGAAAGTTAAACTAGTGAAAAGAAGAAAAAAAGGAAAAGAAAAGGGCTTGTTAATTTACTCCTTCAGTAGCTCAATAATTTGTACTTTCAATAAATTTACAAATTTATTTGAAACCTATTTAGATAGAAAAATTTTATATATCAAAAGGGAACTAAACGCATACCTCAAAGATGGATAGGTTTAGTCTAGAGTACCACAATAAAACAAATATTGCAAAAAGCAAATCATATGAATTTTCTGGTGTATAAAGTTGTATGTCTGCATGATACTGTAATCTGTTAAGTGTGTATTAATAGCATTATGTCTAAAATCAATGTGATACATTAATTAAAAATAATTTATTGCTACAAAATGTTAACAGCCATCTGAGGCTTCAGCAAGTTGTAATCTTTCTGTGGGTGGGGTATCTTGCCTCACTGTTGATGACTGCTGACTGATTGGGGTGGTTGCTGTTTAAGGGTGGGGTGGCTATGGCAATTCCGAAAATAAGACGACCAATGAAGTTTGCCATAATAATTGGCTCTTCCTTTCAGGAATGATTTATCTGTAGTATGCAATGCTGTTTGATACCTTCTTACCCACAGTAGAACTTCTTTCAAGTTCTACTTGAAAGTTGTACTTGGAGTCAATCCTTTCAAAACCTGCCACTGATTTATTAAGCTGTGCTTTATGTTATAGTAATGGCTTATTTCCTTATGACATAAGTTTATGTAATATTTAAAATCTTGTGTTGTCATTTAGACAATGGTCACAGCATCTTCACCAACAGTGGATTCCATCTCAAAAATTTTTCTTTATTCTTTTGCACGTTAATAAGAAGCAACTCCTCATCTGTTCAAAATTTATGTTGAGATTGCAGCAATTCTGACACATATTCACGCTCCATTTCCAATTCCAGTTATCTTGCTATTTCTACCACATCTTCAATTACTTCCTCCACTGAAGTTTTGAACCCCTCAAAGTCACCCATGATGTTTGGAATCAGCTTCTTCCAAGCTCTTATTAATGTTAATATTTTGGTATCTTTTCATTAATCACAAATGTTCTTAATGACATCTGCAATGGTAGACCCTTTACAGAAGACTTTCAGTTCACTTTGCCTAGATGCATCAGAGGAATCACTATCTATAGCACCTACAGCCTTACTGAATGTACTTCTCAAATAATTATAGTTGAAAGTCAGAATTAATCCTTGATCCATGAGCTGCAGAATGGATGTTCCCTTAGCAGGCAGTAAAACAACATTAATATCCTTGTACATCGCCATCAGAGCTCTTGAGTGACTAGGCATATTGTCAATGAGCAGTTCAATTTTTAAAGGAATCTTTTTTCTGAGTAGTAGGTCTAAATAGTGGGCTTAAAATATTCAGTAAACTATGCTGTAAACAGATGTGCTGTCATCCAAGCAGTATTGTTTCATTCATAGAGCACAAGGAGAGTTGATTTAGCATAATTCTTAAGGGCCTTTGGATTTTCAGAATAGTAAATGAGCGTTGTCTTCAACTTAAAGTGACCAACTACAGTATCCCCTAACAAGAGAGTTATTCTGTCCTTTGATGCTTTAAAGCCAGCCACTGATTCCCCTTCTCTAGTATGAAAGTTGTAGATGTTATTGTATTCTCATAGAAGACTATTTCATCTATTTAATATATTGAAGAAACTGCATCAATTAATAGGCAAGCTAACCAGCTAACATCATAATGACAGGATCAAATTCACAGATGACAATATTAACCTTAAATGTAAATAGGCCAAATGCCCCAATTAAAAGACACAGACAGGCAAATTGGATAAAGAGTCAAGACCAATCATTGTGCTGTATTCAGGAGACCAATCTCACTTGCAGAGACATGCATAGGCTCAAAATAAAGGAATGGAGGAAGCCCTACCAAGCAAATGAAAAGCAAAAAATGCAGGAGTTGCAATCCTAGTCTCTGATAAAACAGACTTTAAACCAACAAAGATCAAAAGAGATAAGGCCATTACATAATGGTAAAGGGATCGATTCAACAAGAAGAGCTAACTATCCTAAATATATATGCACCCAATACAGGAGCACCCAGATTCATAAAGCAAGTCCTTAGAGACCTGCAAAGAGACGTAGACTCCCACACAATAATACTGGGAGACTCTAACACCCACGGTCAATATTATATAAATGAGACAGAAGATTAACAAGGATATCCAGGACTTGAACTTAGCTCTGCACCAAGCACACCTAATAGACATCTACAGAACTCTCCACCCCAAATCAACAGAATATACATTCTTCTCAGCACCACATCACACTTATTCTACAATTTCCACATAGTTGGAAGTAAAGCACTACTCAGCAAATGTAAAAGAACAGAAATCACAACAAACTTCTCTCAGACCACAGTGCAATGAAATTAGAACTCAAGATTAAGAAACTCACTCAAAACTACACAACTACATGGAAACTGAATAACCTGCTCCTGAATGACTACTGGGTACATAACAAAATGAAGGCAGAAACAAAGATGTTCTTTGAAACCAATGAGAGCAAAGATACAACATACCAGAATCGCTGGGACACATTTAAAGCAGTGTGTAGAAGGAAATTTATAGCACTCAATGCCCACAAGAGAAAGCAGGAAAGATCTAAAAATGACACCCTAACATCACAATTAAAAGAACTAGAGAAGCAAGAACAAACAAATTCAAAAGCTAGCAGAAGGCAAGAAATAACTAAGGTCAGAGCAGAACTGAAAGAGATAATAGACACAAAAAACCCTTCAAAAAATCAATGAATCCAGGAGCTGGTTTTTAGAAAAGGTCAACAAAATTGATAGACCGCTAGTAAGACTAATAAAGAAGAAAAGAGAGAAGAAACAAATAGACGCAATAAAAAAAATGATAAAGGGGATATCGCCACCAATCCCACAGAAATGCAAACTACCATCAGAGAATACTATAAACACCTCTTTAGTTTATTTTTTAGTAAATAAACTAAAAAATCCAGAAGAAATGGATAAATTCCTGGACACATATACCCTCCCAAGACTAAACCAGGAAGAAGTTTAATCTTGGAATAAACCAAGAACAGGCTCTGAAATTGAAGCAATAATTAATAGCCTACCAAACAAAAAAGTCCAGGACCAGACGGATTCACAGCCAAATTCTACCAGAGGTACAAAGAGGAGCTGGTACCATTCCTTCTGAAACTATTCCAGTTATTTGAAAAAGAGGAAATCTTCCCTAACTCATTTTACGAGGCCAGCATCATCCTAGTACCAAAGCCTGGCAGAGACACAACAACAACAAAAAAGAGAATTTTAGACCAATATCCCTGCTGAACACCGATGTAGAAATCCTCAATAAAATACTGGCAAACCCAATCCAGCAGCGCATCGAAAAGCTTATCCATCATGATCAAGTCGGCTTTACCCCGGGATGCAAGGCTGGTTCAACATATGCAAATCAATAAGTGTAAACCATCACATAAACAGAACCAATGACAAAAAGCACATGAATATCTCAATAGATGCAGAAAAGGTCTTTGACAAAATTCAATGGCGCTTCATGTTAAAAACTCTCAATAAACTAGGTATTGATGGAATGTATCTCAAAATAATAAGAGCTATTGATGACAAATCCACAGTTAATATCATACCGAATGGGCAAAAACTGGAAGCATTCCCTTTGAAAACCAGCACAAGACAAGGATGCCCTCTCTCACCACTCCTATTCAAAATAGCGTTGGAAGTTCTGGCCAGGGCAATCAGGCAAGAGAAAGAAATAAAGGGTATTCAATTAGGAAAAGAGGAAGTCAAATTGTCTCAGTTTGCAGGTGACATGATTGTATATTTAGAAAACCCCATTGTCTTAGCCCAGAATCTCCTTAAGCTGATAAGCAACTTCAGCAAAGTCTCAGGATACAAAATCAATGTACAAAAATCACATGCATTCCTATACATCAATAACAGACCAACACAGAGCCAAATCATGAGTGAACTCCCATTCACAATTGCTACAAAGAGAATAAAATACCTAAGAATCCAACTTACAAGGGATGTTAAGGACCTCTTCAAGGAGAACTACAAACTACTGCTCAACAAAATAAAAGAGGACACAAACAAATGGAAGAATATTCCATGGTCATGGATAGGAAGAATCAATATCATGAAAATGGCTTTAGTGCCCAAGGTAATTTATAGATTTAATGCCATCCCCATGAAGCTACCAATGACTTTCTTCACAAAATTGGAAAAATCTACTTTAAAGTTCATACGGAACCAAAAAAGAGCCCTCATTTCCAAGACAATCCTAAGCAAAAAGAACAAAGCTGGAGGCATCATGCTACCTGACTTCAAACCATACTACAAGGCTACAGTAACCAAAACATCATGGTACTGGTACCAAAACAGTTATAGAGACCAATGGAACAGAACAGAGGCCTCAGAAATAACACCACACATCTACAACCATCTGATCTTTGACAAACCTGACAAAAACAAGAAATGGGGAAAGGATTCCCTATTTAATAAATGGTGCTGGGAAAACTGACTAGCTACACGTAGAAAGATGAAACTGGATCCCTTCCTTAAACCTTATACAAAAATTAATTCAAGATGGATTAGAGACTTAAATGTTAGACCATAAAACCCTAGAAGAAAACCTAGGCAATACCATTCAGGATACAGGCATGGGCAAGGACTTCATGTCTAAAACACCAAAAGCAATGGCAACAAAAGCCAACATTGACAAATGGGATCTAATTAAACTAAAGAGCTTCTGCACAGCAAAAGAAACTACCATCAGAGTGAACAGGCAACCTACAGAATGGGAGAAAATTTTTGCAATCTACTCATCTGACAAAGGGCTAATATCCAGAACCTACAAAGAACTCAAACAAATTTACAAGAAAAAAACAAACAACCCCATCAAAAAGTGGGCAAAGTATATGAACAGACACTTCTCAAAAGAAGATATTTATGCAGCCAACAGACACATGAAAAAATGCTCATCATCACTCACCATCAGAGAAATGCAAATCAAAACCACAATGTGATACCATTTCACACCAGTTAGAATGGTGATCATTAAAAAGTCAGGAAACAACAAGTGCTGGAGAGGATATGGAGAAATAGGAACACTTTTATACTGTTGGTGGGACTGTAAACTAGTGCAACCATTGTGGAAGACAGTGTGGTGATTCCTCAAGGATCTAGAACTAGAAATACAATTTGAAACAGCAATCTCAGTACTGGGTATATACCCTAATGATTATAAATCATGTTACTATAAAGACACATGCACACGTATGTTTATTGTGGCCCAATTCACAATAGCAAAGACTTGGAACCAACCCAAATGTCCATTGATGATAGACTGAATTAAGAAAATGTGGCACATATACACCATGGAATACTATGTAGCCATAAAAAAGGATGAGTTCCTGTTCTTTGCAGGGACATGGATGAAGCTGGAAACCATCATTCTCAGTAAACTGCCACAAGGACAGAAAACCAAACACTGCATGTCTCACTTATAGGTGAGATTTGAACAATGAGAACACAGGGCTGGACACATCACACACCGGGGCCTGTCAAGTGGTGGGGGACTGGGGGAGGGATAGCATTGGGAGAAATAGTTAATGTAAATGACGAGTTGATGGGTGCAGCAAACCAACATGGCACATGTACACCTATGTAATAAATCCACACGTTGTGAACATGTACTCTAGAACTTAAAGCATAATAAAACAAACAAAGCTCATGTTAAACACGATTTCTTTGAAGGAGGCTTTTGTTTGTTTGTTTGTTTGTTTGCTTGTTTTGCCATATTCCTACCAACGGGAATAGTTTTTCCATCTTCGATCTTAGCACCAGATAACTTTACAGCATTTATCAAACCATGTTGCAATTATTTATTAGCCTGGACAATAGATTTTAAAAGCAGAATACACTTTCTCCACATTTGATTTTGCAAAACCTAATTTTTTCAAGCTCGTAAGTGAAATAAAGAAAGGGTGAATACGAGAAACAATCACATTAATTGAGTGAAGGGCTATGCATTTAACAATATTAACATTGTGTGGTTTTCAGACACTATAGGTGTTATTGTTAGTCACTCTTTATGTACAAGATAACATTTTAATGTAAAACTTTTTAAGGAAGTTGGATTTAGAATATTGCTCCTAATTATTTCATAGAAAACTGTTGTAAACATTCTCAATAATCACAAAAGTTGTGTTTTTTAGTGCTGTTAATCAAATAATTGATTGAGAACAAATTTTTTTTTATATACTTTACATTCTAGGGTACATGTGCACAAGGTGCAGGTTTGTTACATATGTATACATGTGCCATGTTGGTGTGCTGCGCGCATTAACTTGTCATTTACATTAGGTATATCTCCTAACGCTATCTCTCCACCCTTCCCCCACCCCACTACGGGCCCCAGTGTGTGATGCTCCCCATCCTGTATCCAAGTGGAGAACAAAATATTTTTTAAGCACTTTCAGTACTCAAACTTTTGGCCAGTACAGATAGGTTTGTTGGCAAATAAGTTCACTTACCAACTAAACATCAATTTTCTCTGTTCTATTATTCTTAGGCTGAATAATAAAACTTAAATAAACTTAAATACTTAATCATTTGGTTATATCTTCAAGTGTTTTCTTCCAAGATTATCAGTTAAGTAGAACTAAGATGAAGAAACAATAAATTAGATGATTATTTTTAAGGGTATATTTTTAGTACATTGAGCATAAAAATCACAAACTGCTAGAAAATTTGTTTGTCTTCTAGTTTCAAAATTACTTCAGGCAGCTGAGAAACTAAAGTCTTAAACAAGTAATACTACTTGTTTTTATAACTTTATATATTTTTCTCATGTTTCCTACTTTTTCTCTTTATGCTATTCCCAGAAAAGAAAATATACTGAAGATAGCTGAATGCTGTTATTTAAAATAACAATAATAATGGCAATAATAAAGAGAAATTAAACATAAAAGTCACCTGGTAAATCTGTCTTTATCCAGTTCATTCCCTGGGAAAGTAATTCCTAAAACAGTATATTTACAGGGCTGTTGTCCATCTTGAAACGATATTATCATAGATTGTTACCAAAGACATCTTACTGGTGTTCTTGCTATTCAAATTCTAGTGTACCTGAAACAGTTGCATATCAGGAGATCAATGTGACAGAAACCTTATCAATATAATTTGTCATAAAATTTAGCAGTCTCACTCTTGTCCTTCCTTATCTGTGTATTGATTACGATTGTAAACATTGTAGACTTTTCCCTTATTTTTATGGGGTTTAATTTATCTTCATGCTTTTGTAAACATTGTAGACTTTTCCCTTATTTTTATGGGGTTTAATTTATCTTCATGCTTTTTAGTCTTGGGAAGTACAATAAAAATGTTTTCTTCTCTAGAAATGTGTCCTGACCTTTTTCCAGGTGATCTTAAAATTCCAGCAGATAGCTGCATTCAAAGAGCGCCTGGCTATTAGAATGCTCCCTGGCACAATATCCACGCAGGCTGGGAGGAGACTTCTGAATCTCATTCCACTCTCAAAAGATGTTGAGTTAGCAGTTCTTGTTGGCTGCCTGCCACTCATTTTTCTCGGTGCTCAGGGCTTGCATTTATGCTGAGCCCACTTTCTATTTTACATTTCAAGCCTTTATCTCTTCTTCCTTCACTGATTTTAATGGATGAACAAACCAGGTCACCTAAGATAAGCCACTGTCGCTCTCCACTCAATCTTCCCACTTTTTAAGAACTGTCCTAAAACTGAATTTCTGGTAAGAATTTCTGATTAGGACAGGGATACATGACCGTATTTTAGCAATGTTGTCCTGCATCAAGGAGAGAAGTCAGGGATCTCAGTTTTAGCCACACTTAATACCTCTTTGACCATCAGGACGTCTAACTTCTCTATGTCCCAGTTACCTAATTAGAAAGCAAGAATAACATTGTCTGTCTTGCTCATCTTCCCAAATCCTAGAGACTTAAATTATATACATGAACATACTCATAAACTATAAAACACAAGAGAACAGAACAGAATTTACTTTTTCAACTTTCTGATCAGACGTGATACAATACACTGCACTCTTTAAAGATTCAATACTATTTTGTAGTTTCAAAGAGGCTTTTTTTTTTTATCTTTTTAAAGAATAAACTCAAACATATCCTGTTTTAAAACAAAAGAAAAAACAAAACAAAACAAAAGCGGGAAGCCTGGAAGTTAAACTAAACCCTTTTTTTGATTCTAATGACAAGAAAATTATTGAATTTTTAGCTGCTATCTCTAACTTTATTTTGTGTCTTTTATGTTTCTGTTTGTATTACTACCAGTGAAGAGCAGAAAATGTGACTGCTGTCAGAAAGACTCTAGTATCAAACTCTGTGGTGTCAGAGCTAATGACAGGATCTACTGACAAAGAATATTATGTTGGTGGCTATGTGAAATAACGAAGATTTCTCTTAGCTAAAGTTCACTCCTTGAAAAAGACAATGAAGGCCGGGTGCGGTGGCTCACGCCTGTAATCCCAGCACTTTGGGAGACCAAGGTGGCGGATGACCTGAGGTTGAGAGTGCGAGATCAGCCTGACCAACATGGATAAGCCCCGTATCTACTAAAAATACAAAATAAGCAAGGCGTGGTAGCACATGCCTTTAATCCCAGCTACTCGGGAGGTTAAGGCAGAAGAATCAGCGGTTCAGAAGAATTGCTTGAACCCAGGAGGCGGAGGTTGCAGTGAACCAAGATAGCACCATTGCACTCCAGCCTGGGCAACAAGAGCGAAATTCCGTCTCAAAAGAAAAAAAAGGAAAAGAAAAACAAGAAAAGATAGTGAAAATAATAATAAGTTAATTGATTCAATTCATGTAGCTAGTCACCACCTGAATATATCACCATGAATTCCACTGACATACAAAATTTTGAATTTGTTTACTGTTTTTTATACCTTTATTAAGGTATAATTGACATATAATGAAATGCAAATAGTGAAAATGCAGTTTGATAAAATGTTTCTTATATATACAGCTTAAAAAAGATAATATACTTAGAAGATACATCTTTTTTCCTGTATCGATCCATCTATTCATTTATTCCTATCTTCATTCATTTATTTACTATCTATTGAGCACTTCCCATGGATCAGGCACTGTTATGAGTACTAGATGGTAAGCAAAACAATGTTTCTACCTTGTTGCAGTCTGCTTTCTAGTAGGAAAAATGAGGCAGTGCTAAGATAAATAGCAGGAGCTAGAAAGGGAGTAGTGGCTACTATATTACATAGAGAAATCAGGAAAGTTCTTACAAATATAAAATCTGAGCAAAGAACTGGACGAAATGGAATAGTGAGCCATGTGACCTTTTGGTATTAGTGTAAACAGCAAAGGCAAAGGCCCTGAGGCAGGTTTGTGCTTGTAGTTTTTGGTAAACAACATAAGGCCAGTGAAGCTGGGGTGGGTGAGGAGGAGAGAGATAGTTGATGCAAGCAAGAGATCATGGGAAACCAGATCATAGAAGGGCTTTTTGAGCCTTTGGGAGAACTTTGTCTTTTGCTTTGAGAACAATGAAAAACTGAAAAGTGTTGAGCAGAAAGTGACACAGTGTTACTTATATTTTAACTCATTACTCAAGGCACTTAGTTGAGAATAGAAAGACTTAGAGAGGCTGCTGTTGCGAGGATCCCGGTAAGAGTTGATGGTGACACAAACTATGGTATTTACAATGCTGGAGGTGGTGAGGGTAGCCTCACTGGAGATATATTCAGATTAGTTTAGTTCATTATTTAGAAAATACTTTATTGGTTTCTGTAATCAAATCCATGTATATAAGACCTTACATATTTTATAGAGTGTGTTACCTCTATACAAATGGAAAATAACAGTTCTAGACCAATATAGCTGTTAATTTCTGTACAATGACAACTCAACATGGTAAACTGGGATAATTTTTCCAAAGTTGACAGCACAGATAAAGTTTCTAAATATTCAAATTATATGTGTATGTGTGTGAGAGAGAATGTGTGTGTCTGTGAGCGTGTGTGTCTGAGTGAGTGTGTGTGTCTGACTGTGTGTCTGGGTGTGTGTGTATCAGTGTGTGTGAGTGTAAGTGTGTCTGAGTGTGTGTGTGTGAGAGAGTGTGTGTGTGAGTGGGTGTGTGTGAGTGTGTGTCAATGTGTGTGTGAGTGTGCGTGTGTGAGTGTGCATATGAAAGGATCAATAGTATCAGCATGTTATGCATCAAATCATCTGAACAAAATTGTAGAGCTATCTATCCTGCCTTATTTTTAAAAAGGGAGGAAAAAGGTTAAAATGAAACCCCAGAAAATTGCAAAGTTCTATTACTGTTGTGAGACCTGGCATCATTTTTTCAATTAGCTTCCGGACAGTTATCTGGAAAGAAAACATTCTAGAATAACATTGAAAATACCTGTAAAATTTTTGAAGACAAATTTAATAGAATTTTTCAAACATGTTTCCCAACCTTTATTTTTTTTTAATATAAACTTTACCCTAAGGTCTCACAATTTCTTGAAGTCATCATGTGAAAACTATAACATACTTAGCTCTTCACCACATATTCTTTATGTAGGAAGTTCAACCAAGCAGCTTGATCTAACTAAACGCAGTGTCAGTACCTCTTGAGCGCAAGGACTCACAGTCTAAATCCTCTTCCCTTCTCCTTCCTTTATAATTCCACTGAATATTATGTGCTCTGGAATTTTATCTGTCATGAAGAAAAATAATTCATACTTTGGTAATTTGGAAAATAATTATTTTGTGGTTATTCTCTCTTAAGCATTTACGAAATCAAAGCCCATAAGGATGTCACTTTATTTAGGGAAACATTAAATGTCTCTTAAGGGAATATCTTAGTGTAACGTATAAAGTACACAATGATAATTAATCTTGCCTAATTCTCTTTTTATATTTTTCTGCTCCCTTATCAGAAATTCAACATTTATAAACCCATTTTTGTCTTGAGGATTTATCTATTTAAAAGTTACTTGTGTGGCTCACACCTGTAATCCCAGCACTTTGGGAGGCCGAGGCGGGCGGACCACGAGGTCAGTAGATCGAGACTATCCTGACTAACACAGTGAAATCCCCTCTCTACTAAAAATACAAAAAACAAAATTAGTCCGGCATGGTGGCAGGTGCCTGTAGTTCCAGCTATTTGGGAGGCTGAGGCAGAAGAATGGCGTGAACCCAAGAGGCAGAGCTTGCAGTGAGCCAAGATCACACTACTATACTCCAGGCTGGGCAACAGAGCTAGACTCCATCTCAAAAAAATAAAAAAAAAATACTTGATGAGCTATGTTCTGAAGGGAATTATGGAAGAGTGAGTATTATTGAAGTATTGAAAGAGGTTGCTAGGACACATTGCTGTCTCTCGAATGAGTAGGAACATATTTTGATAAAGATGATGAAAAAAAAAATCCCTCACTGATTTGAACAAGGGTAAATATGTAGGCCAATTTATCGTTAATTTATTAGTGACATAATCATCCTAAGCACAGTATGTTAGACCGTGAAAGAAAGTATTTGCTTTTGATTTTGTCCCTCCAATAATAAATATATATTCTTTTCTACCTTGTGAAAAAATATATCAAGAGAAAAAAATAATAATGACATCAAGGAAAAATCAGAGGAGGCAAATAAATTGATCTTATGCATCTCTTTTCAAGGATGTTGTCATAAGAATTTTTATTTTTTCAATGTGTGCATATTATTTTAGATTCCCAATGAAAAACCACAAGAAAACACAATTTCTTTCACAAAGAAACCCGGAATGGGTTTAGCCTTCCTCTTTCTCTGTGTGTGTGTGTGTGTGTGTGTGTGTGTGTGCGCGCGCGCGCGCGCATGTGTGTGTGTGAAACTTTTTAAAATTTTTCTTTGCTGCCATCCTAATACACTTTTAAAGGAATTTTATCAGTCTCTAAAATCATTTTAGGCCTTAGCAAAAGAAATATTAAAATGCAAAATTAGTTTTTAATCATTCTTGGTTATCAAAGACTTTGCTTTTCTTTTGTTTCCCTATTACAAAAGAGCCACTGTATTTATTTATTAGTTTCTATTGTGAATTGCTATATTTGAAAACATTTGCTTTCTTCCCGAATCTATTTGGAGACAGCTAGTTTTATGAAAACACACCCTACCAACCAATCTTAAAGAAACAGGAAAATATCTGTGAATGTCACATTGAAATGTATTGTTCGAAACTACAGGATTGAACCACAAAATGTAGGCTCATGCCATCGTTTTCTATCTGACCTAAATACTGAGCCTATTATCAGGATGGTTTTGCATGCCATTCATGGACATTTCCCTGGTGTTAGAGTTCCCCACCCCTCTGCACCGGCTAGACATGCCCTTCTAGACTGACTTTGTGATACTGGAACTCTGTATTCTTTTCCATCAAATGCCTTCTCAATTTTCCTTATTTTCATAGAAGGTTCAGGTTGTAACTGCTCATGCATTAAACATGGTGACACCCACAAAGACCCACTTTTAGACTACTTCATCTCTTTCCTGACTCTTTAGCAATCACAAATGTATCTGAAACATCAGTCATAACTTCGGGGAAAATGCTTCACAAAATTTGAGGTTCATTAGAAACTCTCTTCAAAGTTGTGAACTCTTTTAGAAAGCCTGCAAGATATTTCCATTTTAATATTTAATAAACTCTCCAAACTGTACATGCTTCCACATATATTTTCCCTCTAATACCACATAAATACTGAATACAAATATGATGATTAATTTTTTTCACCAACTTGACTGAACCACAGAGTGCCCAGATTGATCAAACATTATTTCTGAGTATGTCTGTGAGAATATTTCTCTCCAATATGGATGGGCCTCATCCAGTCCTTTGCAGGCCTGAATAGAAAAGGCTGAGTAAGAAAATATTATTTCTCCTTGCCCGTCTTCAAGTGGGGACATTGTTGTTGTTGCTGTTTTCCCTCTGCCTTCAGACTTGAACTCAGACTGAAACTTACCTGCTTGATCCTCCTGGTTCTCAGGGCTCAAACTTGGGCTCAAACTATATTATTGGCTCTCTTGCATCTCCAGCTTGCTGACTACAGATCTGGGACATCTCGGTCTCCAAAATCATGTGGGCCTGTGCTTTATAGTCAGTCTCTCTCTCTCTACACACATACACACACACACTCTCTCTCACACACACTTGCATATATATAAACTCCTGTTAATTTTTCTTTTTCTGGGAAGCCCAGACTAATACAACAAATATTCAAATTTCCTAAAATATGATTTGGCTGTCACACTCATGGTTTCAATTTTTGAACAGCTTTTCCGATAGTTCTTCGAGTAGCTCCTAAAAACAATAGCAGTGATTAATTCTTTTACTAATACACGATGACCTTAGATGGCTGGGAAGAAATCATCTTATGTTAAGGGCAAGGAGATATCAGGAAAGTTCTTTATCTAACTTTATGCTTTAATGGATTTTAACTCTGAAACACACTTGCCCCAAACTAATATTGAGATACATGCTGCTTTAAGAATAGTTTAATTTTACCAATTGGAATGGAAATGAACTAGCTTTTTAACTTTGCTGTCTCTTTGCAAACATGAACGATTTGCCATGTGCTTTGTGAAAAATAGATTGACTTTTATCCAGTTTCCTAGATAATTGGGTCTCAAATAATTCAGACAAGTTTTTTTTTTTTTTTTACTTTTAAATTAAATCTCATTTGATTTTGCTTGTCCATATTTTTGAAGGGTCATTTATGTTATTACTCAGGCTAATTGATGTTCATGATGTCTATGAGTAAGAGGCAAGCTGCATCTTCCATTATAAATATTCTGATTACCCCAACTTCATATCCTTCATAAAATGTTTAACAGAGATTTAAGCTATCAACTAATGCTTGAAAGAATGATAATTTTAAAAAGTAAAGAAAAAAAAGTAAATCAAATCTCATCTTTGCCATCAGTCTGTAAACCAAGCCTTAGATTGTTTTGCTTTTGTTTTTTGGTAAATCAAAAGTAATGTATAGATTTGCATCTTCATATATCAGCATTTGCATCACCAACACTGACAAAAATGTAATGCAATACTCTATATATATCTTCATACTCCAAAAATATAGCTTATTTTTAAAATAAAAATGTATCTACATAGAACTGTTTATCATATTCTGTATAATTACAAGCCAAAAGACCAGTCAACAACAAAACAAAGCAAAAAAACATGCTCCACGTGTGTGATACATTTTGAAATACTTTTGAAACATGACGCGCCAAAAATGTGCTAAATAGCTAAGATTCCTAAGAGCGTATCTGTTATATCTTAAAATATTCATCAGCCTGTGTAGTAGTAACCCTACTGAATTACTCAGGAGGCTCTTGACCTTCTGAAGCTATGGAAGGTGACAATTAATACTATCTCAGTTTCTTGATTGGATAGGCTTATTCATGATTAGAAGATCTAGATAAAGCTGGTATGTAACTGTACTTTATGTGATCTGAGTAATATATAAAATTTGACATCAAGCTTCTCTCATGGTAAGACTAGTGAGCAAAATTATGATGAGAAATAAGATACATAATCTCAAAATATCTTCTCACAAAACACTTATTATTAATAGTTGCATAGCAAAAAAGGGAAACAATTTAGCACAGAAAGACAATGCCTTACTCAAGTGATCAAAATTAATTAAATGTGTAATAAGATCATGTGCCTCCTGACAGGATGCACGAAAAAGACCAAAACATCACCACTCTGGTATTTCTGCCCAAATGTGCACAACCTGAATATAATCCTAAGCAAACATCATGCTAACTGAGGGACATTGTACAAAACTCCCCAGTACTTTTCAAAATTATCACGACCTTGAAAAACAAAGAGAAACCGAAAAACACTTCCAAAGTAAAGGAGATGAAGGAGATATGGTAACTAAATGCAACATATGATCCTTAATTGGTTCTGGAACTAGAATATTTTTCTGTTACTATAAAGTACATTTCATAAAAAAAGAGAGAAAGATAAAGATAGAAGGAGTAAAATTGCAAAAAAAAAAATAATGAAAGAGTGCAAATGTAATAACATTGTAACATTTGGAGAATCTAAGTGAAGATATATGGGAAACCCTTGCATTATTTTGAGACCTTGCAAGTTCAAATTTATTTCAAAGTAAAAAGTGAAAAAAAGTATATAAAATATTTACATTGGAGTCCATTACACTTCTGCTGTGCACAAATTGTTTTTCCTTCTGTGTTATCACAAAAACATATTGCTAGTGATTCTCATTGGACTTCCAGGCCGGAAAGGATTTTTGACTTTATTTAGCCCATCCCTCCTCCACCTCATCATATTTTTATTCTTACAGAATAAAGATACCTAGACCTACACGGATAAAACTACTAGCTCATGTTCATTCAAATATTAAATGAAGGAGTCATAACAATATATATTATTCATTTTTCATGTTTTCTTTAAGAGTTTGATCTTTATAAAGGTAATGTTAGAACTAGTTATCTCTGTATTTACATTTCCCTAACATCTAACCTAAGATTTTACATAAAGCACACAAAATGATACCTCTGACCATTGTAATTTATGATAGTCCTTTTACTAGAATTCCATTTCTTCATTATTTCAGAAAATCAGTGGAGTATTTTCTCTATAGCAAACTCCATGCCAGGAATATTATTACTATGTCACATTCCTCTCCCTCGCCTTCTTAAGAAACTCGCCCTCAACTTGGAGAAGATAGTTCTGTGAACCAAGAGTTAAAATATGAGACAAGTAACATGGTAGGACCAAAAGATAAAAGAAATAGCTGAGACAATAATGAATACTCTGCTAATTTAGAGAATTAACACATTGGTTAGTATACTGACATATGACTACATTGAAAACAAAGTTATGGTGGGACGCAGTGACTCATGCCTATAATCCCAACATGTTGGGAGGCTGAGGCTGGTGAATTGCCTGAGCTCAGGAGTTCGAGACCAGCCTGGGCAACATGGCCAAACCATGTCTCTACTAAAAAGTATATATATCTCTCTCTATCTATCTATCTATCTATCTATCTATCTATCTATCTATGCCAGCTGTGGTGGCACATGTCTGTGGTCCCAGCTACTCAGGAGGCTGAGGCAGGAGACTCGCTTGAGCCCGTGAGGTAGAGGTTGCTGTGAGCCAAGATTGCTCAACTGTCCTCCAACCTGAGTGACAGTGACAGAGTGAAATCCCATCTCAAAATAAAATGAAATAAAATTACATGAAGTCAACCTAAATGCCCATCAGTGATAGATTTGACAAAGGAAATGTAGTACATATGCACCATGGAATGCCATGCAGCCATGAAAAAGAACAAGATCATGTCCTTTGCAGGGACATGGATGAAGCTGGAGGCCATTATCCCCAGCAAATTAATGAAGAAACAGAAAACCAAATACCACATGTTTTCACTTTATAAGTGGGAGCTGACTGATGAGAACACATGGACATAGAGAGGGGAAACATGCACACTGGGGCCTACTCGAGGGCAGAGGATGGGAGGAGGGAGAGGATCAGGAAAAATAACTAATGGATACTAGGCATAGTACCTGGGTGATTAAATACGTGCAACAAACTCCCATGACACATGATGTAATCTTTACCTGTATAACACGCATTCTGTACATGTATCCCTGAACTTAAAATAAAAGTTAAATAAAATAAAATAAAGTTGAGCAATACATGTACTATTATGCTAGAGGATAGTTTCAGTAATCTCTAATGCCGGCTTGCAGACTGAGACTGGGAATTGGCATAGTTTTGTTGGTCTAGGACAGCATTTTAACACAACTTGATTTAGACTGAACCTCCTCTTTTCAGTCACAGTCCTCACCACTCCCTATTGCCTGTACTGGATGCTTCATTCATTTATAGGCTGGCACCTGAGGACAGTTGAATCTGTGAAGCCTAATGTAGTACGATAAGAAAGACAAACACATACATAACAATGAAAACCAATTTTAAAAGGATCAGAAGTAAATATTCTATACTTATTTATAAAGTATCTTTGAAATAAAAAGAAAGAGATTACTTTTATCTTGAGAGAAGTGAACACAGTATTTCCTCAAAGAGGTAGAATTATTTTCCCAGAACTTGAAAGACATTGATAAAGGTGGGTGTAGGTGTTGCTGAAAATAATGATAAAAGAAACCAGGAATAAACCTTAAAGATCTGTAATTTCCTCATTCTGGAATTTGTATGAGGCCATTAGATTTTCTGTAAGATTTCTATGGAAAGGTTTCAGACTTTAAAATAAAATTCCTTGTATTATTCTAAATTTGATATTAAAATACAGCCATAGAATTTTATGACCTTAGTAAATTGCAGGTGAGTGAAAGAAAAGAAGAAAGAAAAAGAAAAAGAGAGAGAGAGAGAGAGGGGAGAGGAGGGAGGGAGGGAGAGAGGGAGGGAAGGAAGAAAAGAAGTAAGGAAGGAAAGAAGGAAGGAAGAAAAGAAGGAAGGGAGGAAAGAAGGAAGGAAGGGAGGGAGGAAGGAAGGAAGGGAGGGAGGAAGGAAGGAAGGAAGGAAGGAAGGAACGAACGAACGAAGGAACTAAGGAAGGAAGGAAGGAAGGAAGGAAAAACGGAAGGAAGGAAGGTATTAAGATGCAGTCAATTAGGGAAGGAAGGAAGGAGAGAGAAAGGGACACATGGCATCACCACTGCCTGCAGATGCAATTACATTTAAATATCTTGGAAAAGCAGGAGCTCTAGATTCTTCTTGGAAGATCTCCATAGATAGGAATTCCATGCTCTTCTCTGCACTCACATTCCAGAGTTTAACAGGTCACTACCCACCTACTTACTCCCACTCATACAAATGTAGATATGGTTAACACACACTCACACATACACAACCAAACATACACCTCACAAATATTAACATATATGTCATTTTAGGCTCATTCGTATAAATATAACATTCATATAAATATAAAATGCCAATAAATTTACAGTTAAGTATACTAGAATCAGGGTTCTCAGGATTTCTCAGCTAGTTTTAGAAACCAAAGAGGCTACAATATAAAAATCACCTTAATATATCAGAAATAACTAGTGTTTAAAATTTTAGTAAAAATGACTATGGAACAATGAAACAATGCCAAGGAGAAAAAAATTGTTTCTGAAATGTTATCTCTGGCCAAATATGTGTCACTGGGGATAACAAAAATAAGATAATGTTTTACATTCTCATTGTTCTTTCATCTTTATTCTGAGAGAGAAGACAAAATATTATGAAGACAGCAGAGGAAGGCATAATTGCTGTCATATTTTCTTTCTTACAACCATGGAAAAATAAACATTTCATAGCATTCCTTTATTGGCATGATATTCTTTGCTGGTATCTTGGATCAGATCTATCATGGACAGGAATACCGGCTTTTAAAATCTATTTAAGACCAAAACTCAAAATTTTGTGAATACAATCCATTCATGTTTAGAAGAAATAGACAAATATTCAGAGTCAACAGAGGAAAAGAAAAAAACATTCACTCATCGCTACTACTCTAATGTAAATGGAAACACACTTGTCTTATCCAAGGTTTCTAAGTCAGAGGCCTCCATGCTCTGATACATTGATTAAATGAAAGACTTCACCTCTTTCTATTCAAAGCCTTACTTTCTTTACCATCAGCAAAATGCAAAAATTATAACTCAAACTACAAGTAATCATTAAGTATCCCAATATCCTGCTCAAATTCTCCATTTTGGATTTGTTTTCAATACAGGCTTTGTCTGTTCAAACCCGTGGCATGTAACTAGGACATGTAATTGTTAAACTGGTCTCCATCATTTGCACCATCTGCACCTCCTGAATAATAAAACTATTACACAATTAAGAGGCAGTCAATTAGGGATGATTACTAATTACTCTAGACACCTATTAAAGTTGCTTCAGGGAGACCATTGACTCATTTTATGGATGCATTATGAATGCTTTTTTGTATCTCTCCATGAGTACAAGTGAAATTGTGATTTTTAACAACTGCACAAATAATTCAAATTATAATATAAGATATCTTCTTTCAATATGTTCATTTACCTGGGTCCCACAAATATTATGAAACTGAATTTCCAGTTTATGATTATATGATAAACCAAATCAGAATCGGTGAATTTATTCTGAGTCATCTTCCTTTTGTCTTCTACCTTACCTACCTCCCTTTTTCTCTACCTCTTTCTCTTCCTTTCTTCCTTCCTTTCCTTTCTACACATTTCCAGTATAACTCAAAGTTTAGAAAGTTAGCTATATAAGAATTCAGTTAATTGAAATCAAAAGATCTAATCCTAACCTTTTCTCATTTTATTTTTCACTTTTTATGTTAAAATAAGTAAAACATGTACGTTGTAAAGTGTTCAAATAATACAGAAGTAACACTCTCTGATTAAAGTGCTGTTAAGTTTTGGATGTATGCCTTTTCTAACCTTTTTTAAAGTTTTTTTACTTGATCAAATTAAATAACATTTATTAAAAACCTAAATTTCACTGGACTCCGATAAATACCAAAGGTAGATGGGATTATCCTTGACCTCAGATGCCAATTACATAGTACAAGGAAATAGATTTATTTACACTATAATAAGTGTGTTTGCTAAAAAGTATACTGAAGAGTGGTGAATTAAATGGGTTTAAGTTTCAAAAATGATACTTTCATGACACTTTCGTACAGAAAGTAAACATTGATTCTGTAAATATAAGAACATGACTTCTTCCCTGCAACCCCTCTTCTGTTAGACTGTATTAAAAATATATATAGTTTAGTGTTATTTGAGAAATACAATAAAAAGTGTGCAAAATTAAAACGCTGGACAACTGCTTTTTAGTATTTCATTTCTGATCTTCATTCTTGCCTAATTGTGTCCAGGACTGACAATTCATCAAAGGCATCATCCATCACCAACTCCTGATTCTAATCCCATGTTGCCACCTAGTTAAGGATCACCAAAGGATTGGCATAAATCAGGGATGAGAAAAGACTCAGGGTAGGGATAAGTTTTTGACTTGTACCAACTAAAAGATTTTAAAGGACTCCCTACTCAATAAATGATGCTAGGATAACTGGCTAGCCATATGCAGAAGATTGAAGCCATACCTCTCCCTTTCACCATTTACAAAAATTAACTCAAGATGAACGAAATATTTAAATGCAAGACTTCAAACTATAAAAATCTGGAAGACAACCTAAGAAATACTCTTCTTGATACTGGCTTTGTCAAAGAAATTTTGGCTAAGTCCACAAAAGTAGTTGCAACAGAAACAAAAATAGACAAATGGGATCTAATTAAACTGAAAAGTTATTTCATAGCAAAAGAAACTATCAACAGAGCAAACAGACAACCTACGGAATAGAAGAAGATAACTGCAAACTAAGCATTCAACAAAGACCTACTATCCAAAATATATAGTGGCCTTATACAAATCCACAGTCAAAAAACAGATAACCCCATTCAAAAATGGTCAAAGGACATGAATGGACACTTCTCAAAAGAAGATATCTAAGTGGCCAACAAACATATGAAAAAATGATGAACATCACTAATCATCAGAGAAATGCAAATCAAAACCACAGTGAGATGCTGTCTCACCCCAGTGAGAATGGCTATTATTAAAAAGTCAAAAAATAGCAGATGCAGGCAAGGCTGCAGAGAAAAGGGAACACATACTCTGTTAGAGAGAATGTAAATTAGTTCACCCACTGTGGAAAGCAGTTTGGAGATTTCTCAAATAACTTAAAACAGAGGTACCATTCAGTCTATCAATCCCATTACTCAGTATATACTCAAAAGAAAAGAAATAATTCTATCAAAAAGACACAAGCACTTTAATATTTGTCATTGTGCTATTCACAATAGCAAAGAAATAGAATCAATTGACGTGCCCATCAATAGTAGATTGGATAAAGAAAATGTAGTACAATGCAACATGGAATACTACACAGCCATAAAAAATAATGAAATCATGTCCTTTGCAGCAACATGGACGGAGCTGGAGCCATAATCCTAAGCAAATGAGTACAGGAATAGAAAACCAAATATCACATGTTCTCACTTATAAGTGAGAACTAAGCATTGGGCACACATAGTCATAAATATGAGAACAATAAAATTGTTGACCACTAAAGGGTTGTGGGAGTGGGGATGGCATAAAGACTACCTATTAGGTACTACGCTTACTTTCAGAGTGACAGGATCTGTACTGTAAACTTCACCATCACTCAATATTCCCATGTAACAAATCTCCATATCTGTCTGTATCTAAAATAAATTTGAAATAAGAATAATAAAGGCTTTTTTTAGTCTATATCAAAATACCTTAGATGAAACTGTCTACATCCAAATGGCCTCTAAAAATGATTGCTTTGAAATGTCATGTACACAGTAACTTTGTTTATACAGTATCAGTCAATGAATAAACAAAGATCGCTCTTGTATCAAATGTTTTACTAATCATTGCAACTACAGAGACATTTATATTGGATAGCTCAAAAAATTACAGAGATGGAAGTACCATAATTCTTAAATCACGGCACAGAGTGACCTTAACAAAACATGGCTGAAGTCTATGACGTTTACATGAGAATGAAGAAGAAATAGATGATAAAAATGAAGGGGAGAGAAAGGCAGAGATCTCATTCTTAAAATTTGCATTTAAAATCTCCCCAAGTCTAAAAGGTTTTGGTAGGTTACTAAGTATGGGATAAAGGGCTATTCTTCACCTTACCCATCCCTTTCTCTCTCCTTTACCCTGGGGCTCAGAGCCCTTATGCTATCAAGATTTGCATATACAATTGAACTAATAAGTTTCCTAGGGCTGCCTTAATAAATTTCTGCAAAACGGGTAGCTAAAATAACAGGAATTTTTGGTCTCATGGTTGTGGAAGCTAGAAGTCCTAACTCAAGTTGTTGGCAGGACTCTGCTCTGGCTGATCGCTTGAGGGGAGAATCTGTTCAATTCCTTTCTCTTAGCCTCTGGTATGGGCAGTGGTAATTTTTCATTCCTTGCTTTGTGGGTACATCACTCCAATCTCTTCTATTGTCACCTGCCTTCACCTGTATGTCTCTTCTCTTCTTCTTCTTCTTCCTCTTCCTCTTCTTCCTTTTATTATTCTTCTTTGTTGTTTTTTTGTTTTTGTTTTTGTTTTTGTTTTGTTTTGTTTTGTTTTGGAGACCGAATCTCACTCTGTCGCCAAGGCTGGAGAGCAATGGTGCTATCTCTGCTCACTGCAACCTCTACCTCCCGGGTTCAAGCAATTCTCCCGCCTCAGCCTCTCCAGTAGCTGGGATCACAGGCGCACACCACCATGCCCAGCGAATTTTTGTATTTTTAGTAGACACGGGGTTTCTCCATGTTGGCCAGGATGGTCTCAATCTCCTGACCTTATGATCCCCCTGCCTCGGACTCCGGAAGTGCTGGATTACAAGTGTGAGCCACCACGCCTGGCCTCTTCTCATCTTCTTAAGAGGGCATCCATCAGTCAGATTAGATTAAGGGCCAGTCTCTCACAGTTAGACCTCATCTTAATTAATTACATCAGTAATTAACCTACTTTCAAATACATCCCATTTTGAGGTTCCAGGAAGACATGAATTTGTGGGTGGCAAGGGGGAACATTATGACGCCCATACACGGACTCACTTTGCTCAACACGAACTAATATAGCTCCGAAAATCTTTGTTAACTCACGGGCATTTGCTTTTCAATACTAATCTCTCACAGCAGAATAAACACGAGTAGTAGAATAAAATACTTTTTTCTACCTGTTAAAATGCTTTGAAGTATCAATAGTTAGGGAATTATCTTAAGGTAGAAAGGAAAGGACAGAAGGGCTGTCTTAGGTCCTTGAAATCATACCATTTATGCTCAAATCCTCTCTACCTAATTGTTCATTGTTAAGAAGAGTGTGTATATGTCCCCAGGCCACACTCTTAATCAAATAACATAGAGAACAGCCACATCAGAGAATTCACAATGGCCTGCGGAATAATTGCTTGACCCCATGGCTAGATGGTCTGTAAGCAGACTTGCAAATTGGCAAGCAGAGCTTAAGTGTCAAAAATGGATAGTGGTTTCACAGTAAATTATATCGGATCACAGAGGGTAGTGCCATCATCGATTGTGACTTACACTGCTTCTCTGGCAGCAAGAAGAGAATATAAGCATGACCCTTATGTCTTGCACAAAAGTGTCAGTCGGGAAACAAAGCCTCCATTTTCAGGGCATGACCACATGGGGTTGCATTTCAAAGACAAGCATAGGGATCGTTAAGCCCATGGAGGATGAGTGATGGACTAAGATCTACCTACCTCTGGGGACCCAGAATCCAAAAAAAAATAATAATAATAATCTTGGCTTCTAGTACCTAGTTGTCAGTTTCTAGTCAGCACTCTTGCAACACTAGGAAAGAAAGAAAAAAGCTACATAAAGCTCACCATTTATAAAATGGTCCTTGCAGTTTAAAACTAAATGAAGAAAAATGTAAAATTGAAAGAAGAAAACATAGTAGGATTGGTGCAGGGGTTTGGGACACAGTGAGTTAGTTTTGGCAGAAAGATTGCTTCAGAACTCAGGTGACAGTGACTGCTAACAAATGCTTTGAGATTCTTGTTAAATAAATGCTTGTTTGGTGGGTATGTTTGAAGTTGGAACTGAAAAGTGCTGCAGTTGGCTGGATGTTTAACAAGCCTCTCTTTGGGAGTTCAGCATCTGTCAGGTGAATCAGAACAAGGGTTCTACTTAGATGAAGCAGGAGAAAAATTATATCTAATGAGCTGCTAACAACAAGTGTTTATTGAGTTCTCCGAGGCATGTTCAAATCAGGCACAAGTTAAAAGGCTAATGTGAGCTTTTGATGATCTGAGAAAACCTCACAGAAAAAAAAACTAGATGGAAATTTTTATTAACAAAAATATTTCTTGAAAGTATATTACAAGATTGGTAGTCTACCAAGTGCTTTGCTGACACTATTTAATCTTCACAACTATGTTAGACTGAACATTTTTTGTTCCATTTTACAGATAAAGATACAGGTTGTGTGTAATACAGTAATTTGCCCGTAGGTATATCACAAGTATATTGCAGAGTTGGAATTAGTAAAGGATCAAGTTCAGTATTTTTTTTGTGTGTGTATGCTTAATGTATACTAATGTCCTCCCACTCGCCCCAGAAAATGATGCAGCTAACAAAAAGAGTTAAGAAAGTATTCAATCCTGCCTCTCCCATTCTACAAATAAGAACATTTAAAACCTAGGAGTTAAGTGATGGTACAAAAGTCACATGGCACAGAGGACTGAAAATATATTTGTGTGTGTGTGTGTGTGTGTGTATATTTATGTATTGTGACTCCATCAGAGGAACCATATTTCTTTTGTTTTTGTAACACTACTTAATATGGGACCTACGTAGAGATTTAAATGTTTTCATTAGAACCAGATTGAACCATTATGGATATAGCCAGTTCATAAATTTAGAACTAGTAACAAAAATACACTCAGTCATTTTAAGCCATGCTAATATAGACCAACAATCCTTTCTCATCTCATACTTGGCTACATGATATATGATGGTTCTCATACATGATATATGATGGTTGCCTTATTGAACATTATCCCTCAATGGCTTTCAGAACATTACCACTATTTTGGATCTCAGATGCAAAGAGTTGATCTAATCTCACTCCTCTGTTCGTTGCCATTGGTCATCTCTAACTATATAAAGACAATTTTCCCCTTATCATCTCAACTTTTCTCTTTCTCTCCTCTGTAATAAGTACACACTAACTTGTTTTAAATGGGTTATTTAATATTGCTGCATAATGTGAAATGCTTTATGTTTTTAATGTATACAAATAATGCTGTAATACAAAATTTCTAATTTTATCACTCAACATTTAATTACAAGAAATGTCAAATGTATATCAAAGTTGTACAAAGTGTACTGTGAGTATCCATATACCCATTACCCAGATTCAACCATTAATGTTTATTATCCATCAATTCTTCTCTCCATCCATTAATTTATCATATTGGGGTCATTTCAAAGCACATTGCAGATATCATATGCTTATCATTACCTAGAGTCTAGTATTTGTTTGCAGTATTTAACATAAAACTTTAAAAATAATGGGCAAAATTTTTAATTGTACATTTGCTGAGTTTTGGCAAGTGTATATACCTGTTTAACTGAAAAACCGTATCAAGATGTAGAACATTAGTTTACCTTAAAAAGCTCTCCCATCTTTCTTCCCAAATATTGCCATCCCGTTTCTGCTAAAGACAGTATTTGTTTCTGATTTGTTATACTTTAGATGAGCTTTCCTATTCTAGAATTCTAAATAACAGATTCTTACAATATGTGCTCTTTCAGGTGAGATATCTTTCTCATAGCATCTTGTAGCATAGTTGGAATTTTTGTGACTGCTCCAAGGTTCCTTGAGGTTTTGACCATTGTTTTTGATCTGGTGTCATATTGGATAAGTTCTACAAATCTATCTTCACATTCACAAATTCTCCATTCTATTATACTACTATCCAGTGAACTTTTAAATTTCTGATACTGTTTTCAGTTCCAGAAATTTTCTTTTCTTGTTTTTAATAGTTTGTATTTATCTGCTACATTTTTTCTTTTTAATAAATTTAAGTATGTTGTACATTGTAGCTTAATTAATTGAGTATAGTAATTATATGTGCTTTAAAACTCTAATTCAAAATCTGGAGGCACTGAAATATTTATTTTGGTTGATTGTTTTATCTCTTGAGAATAAGCCACATTTTCCTAATTACTAATTTGAGTAATTTGGATTGTGTCCTGGACATTAGGAATGTTTTTTCGTCGAATCTCCAACATCTAACCTAGTTCTCTGAATAAATTTTTGATACACTATGTTTGTACATAATTATGGGGTAGATAGGAAACTTGTTACAGGAATAGAATGTGTCCTCATCAAGTCAGGGTATTTAGGGTACCCACCGCCAGAGTATTTACCATTTCTATGTTTTGGGAAAATTTCAAGTACTCACTTCTCTAAATATTTTGAAAAATGAAATACATTGTTTTTAACTATAAATCCCCCTTATTCTGTAATATGGTTTGGCTGTGTCCCCACCCAAATCTTATCTTGAATTGTAGCTCCCATAATTCCAACATGTTGTGGGAGGGACTTGGTGAGAGAGAGTTGAATCATGAGGGTAGTTTCCCCACACTGTTCTCGTAGTTGTGAATAAGTCTCATGAGATCTGATGATTTATAAGGGTTTTTTCTCCTTTCACGTGACTCTCATTCTCTCTCATCTGCCCCCATGTAAGACGTGACTTTCACGTTCCACCATGATTGTGAGACCTCCCCAGCCACGTGGAACTCTGAGTCCATTAAATCTATTTTTCTTTATAAATTACCTAATCTCTGTCTTTATCAGCAGCGTGAAAACAGACTAATACACTCTGCTATCAAACATTATAACTCATTCCTTCTACCTAACTGTAGGTTTTTGTTTCCATTAACCAATCTCTATTCACCCATCTTCCCCGCTTCACCCACCCCCACCCACATATCCCTCTCCAGTCTCTGGTATCTGTTATACTACTGTCTACCCCCATGTCATCAACTTTTTTAGCTCCCATATATGAATTACATGTTCTCTGAAGACTTTTGATGTTTTTATTTTAGAAGGAAAATAACCTGGTTGGACTCAGACTGAAAGTCTGTGTCTTGAGCAGCAGGACAAACAGAGTTCAGCTCTTTTTATCTCCAACTGCGCTGTTGACAGTAAGCTGTACCCCAGGCATGTGTCAGGGGTCAGTCAGAGAGGTGGTCACAGTTTATACACAGATTATCCACTTCTCTGGCTCTCTATTTTCCTAGGTTCTCTCCTCATTTTCTAGCACCTGTGGGCTACCCCACATTCTATCCTCTGGTTCTTCAGGTCAGAAAGACTACAAGTTTTCTATCATAGTTTCAATCACCCTCTGACTAAATTTTGGCCTGCCTTCATGTTAAAAATCACAGAACAGAAAACTCATTCTGCACTAGTTCTTTCTTCCAAATTTGAACTCTCCTTCCCACTCTCCATGCTTTTGTTTACTCTCAAAGAGCTTTTCCTCTTTGCTTATTGTTCATGGTTTATAGTTGTTATCTTTGTGAGGGTCAGCCATACCAGAAATGGCAAAAGTTTACTTTGTATATTCACTTTAATGTATGTGCAAATAGTTTGTTGCTTCAGACTGTTGTTTAGCACTGCATATGGATTTATATTTTACTAATTTTTCCCATAGCAAATCTTTAATACCCATAATTATGTTCATTTTCTGCTATAATTTACTGACTTTGTGAATATTTTAAACTTTTCTATAAACCAAAAACAAAACAAAGAATCCTATAAATTTTATCTGCTATACCCTATAAACCAAACTGGCCACAATACCCTAATATTGTGTAAAGTTTCATTTCTTATTATGGATTTTCTTTTCTTCTCTCTCCCTCCTTTCTCTCTCTGCCTCCCTCCCTCCCCCACTCCCTCCCTCCCTCCCTTCCTTCCTTCCTTCCTTCCTTCCTTCCTCCCTCCCTCCCTCTTTCTCTCCCTCCCTCCCTTCTTTCCTCCCTGTATTAGTCCATTTTCACACTGCTGATAAAGACATACCGGAGACTGGGAAATTTACAACAGAAAGAGGTTTAACTGGACTCACAGTTCCATGTGGCTAGGGGAGGCCTCACAATCATGGTCAAAGGCTAGGAGAAGCAAGTTACATCTTACGTGGATGATGATAGGCAAAGAGAGCTTGTGCAGGGCAACTCCCTCTTATTATACCATCAGAGCTCATGAGACTTACTCACTATCATGAGAACAGCTTGGGAAAGACCCGCTCCCATAATATAGTCATCTCCCATTGGGTCCCTTCCACAACACATGGGATTTATGGGAACTACAAAATGAGATTTGGCTGAGGACACAGAACCAAACTATATCATCCTGCCCCTGGACCCTCCCCAATCTCATATTGTCACATTTCAAAACCAATCATCCCTTCCTAATCGTCCCCCAAAGTCTCAACTGATTTCAGCATTAACCCAAAAGTCCAAGTTCAAAGTGTCATTTGAGATAAAGCAAGTCCCTTCTGCCTATGAGCCTGTAAAATCAAAAGCAAGTTAGTTACTTCCCAGATACACCGGGAGTATAGGCATTGGGTAAATACAACCATTCCAAATGGGAGAAATTGACCAAAACAAAGGGGCTAAGGCCCCATGCAAGTCCAAATTCCTGCAGGGTAGTATCTTAAAGTTCCAGAAAGATCTCCTTTAACTCCATGTCTTGTGTCTGGATCACACTGATGAAAGAGGTAAGTTCCCATGTTCTTGGGCAGTTCTGGTCCTGTGGCTTTGCAGTTTACAGCCTCCCTCCCAGCTGCTTTCATGGGCTGACCTTGAGTGTCTGCAGCTTTTCCTGGTGCACGGTGCAAGCTGTCAGTGGATCTACCATTCTGGAGTCTGGAGGATGGTGGCCCTCTTCTCACAGCTTCACTAGGCAGTGCCTCAGTAGGGACCCTGTTTGGGGACTCCAACCCAACATTTCCTTTCCACACTGCCCTAGCAGAAGTTCTCCATGAGGGCCCCACCCCTGCAGCAAACTTTTACCTTGGCCTCTAGGCATTTCTCTAAATCTTCTAAAATCCAGGCAGAGGTTCCCAAACCTCAGTTGAGTTCTGTGTACCGCAGGCTCAACACCATGTGGAAACTGCCAAGGCTCGAGGCTTGCACCCTCTGAAGCCACAACCTGAGCTGTACCTTGGACCCTTTTAGTCACAGCTGGAGCAACTGGGACACAGGGCACCAAGTCCCTAGGCTGCACACAGCGCAGAGACCTAGGCCTGGTTCATGAAACCAATTTTTCCTCCTAGGCCTCTGGGCCTGTGATGGGAGGGGCTGCCAATGAAGACCTCTGATGTGCCCAGGAGACGTTTTCTCCATTGTCTTTGGGATTAATATTCGGCTCCTCATTACTTACACAAATTTCTGCAGCCAGTTTTAATTTCTCCTCAGAAAATGGAATTTTCTTTTCTATGGCATTGTCAAGCTGCAAATTTTCCAAACTTTTATGATCTGTTTCCCTTTTGAAACTGAGTGCCTTTAACAGCTCCCAAGTCACCTCTTGTATGCTTTACTGATTAGAAATTTCTTCCACCAGATACCCTAAATCATCTCTCTCAAGTTCATAGTTCCACAAATCTCTAGGGCAGGGGCCAAATGATGCCAGTCTCTTTGCTAAAACATTACAAGAGTCACTTTTACTCCAGTTCCTACCAAGTTTCTCATCTCCACCTGAGACCACCTCAGCCTGAACCTTATTGTTCATACCACTGTCAGCATTTTTGTCAAAGCCATTCAACAAGTCTCTAGGAAGTTCTAAACTTTCCCACATTTTTTTTCTTCTTATGAGTCCTCCAAACTGTTCCAACTTCTGCCTGTTACCCAGTTCCAAAGTCACTTCCACATTTTCAGGTATGTTTTCAGCAGTGCCCCACTCTGCTGGTACCAATCCACTGTATTAGTCCATTTTCATGCTGCTGATAAAGACATACCTGAGACTAGACAAGTCACAAAAGGAAGAGGCTTAACTGGACTCACAATTCCACATGGCTGGGGAGGTCTCACAATCATGGCAGATGGCAAGGATGAGCAAGTCACATCTTATGTGGATGGCAGCAGGCAAAGTGAGCTTGTGCAGGGAAACTCCCCCTTATAATAATGTCAGATCTCTTGAAACTTATTTGCTGCCACAGGAACGATGCAGGAAAGACCCACTCCCATAATTTGAGCTCCTTGTAGATTATGGATTTTAGTCCTTTGTCAGATACATATTTTGTGAAGATTTTCTCCCACTCTGTGGGTTGTCTGTTTACTCTGTTTACAGTTTAATTCAGTTTTAGTTTAATTAAGTTCCATCTATTCATCTTCATTTTTGTTGTATTTGCTTTTAGGTTCTTGGTCATAAAGCTTTGGCCTAAGCCAATGTCTAAAAACATTTTTCTGATGTTATCTTCTAGAATTTTTATGGTTTCAGGTCTTAGATTTATGTCTTTGGTCCACCTTGAGTTGATTTTTTATAAGGTGAGAGGTGAGAATCCAGTTTAATTCTTTTGCATGTGGCCTGCCAATTATCCCAGAACCATTGGTGAATAGGGTGTCCTTTCCCCACTTTATGTTTTTGTTTGCTTTGTCAAAGATCAGTTGGCTGTAAGTATTTGCCTTTATATCTGGGTTCTCTATTCTGTTCCACTGGTCTATGTGCCTATTTTTATACCAGTGCCACACTGCTTTGGTGACTATGGCCTTATAGTATAGTTTGAAATCAGGTAGTGCAATGCTTCCAGATATGTTATTTTTGCTTTGTCTTGCTTTGGCTCTGTAGGCTCTTTTTTGGTTCCATATGAATTCTGTAATTCTTTTATTCTAATTCTGTGAATAATGATGATGGTATTTCGATGGGAATTGCATTGAGTTTGTAGATTTCTTTTGGCAGTATGGTCATTTTCACAATATTGATTGTACCCATCCATGAGCATGGGATGTGTTTCCATTTGTTTGTGTCATCTATGATTTCTTTCAGCAGTGTTTTGCAGTTTTCCTTGTAGAGGCCTTTCAACTCCTTGGTTAGGTATATTCCTAAGTTTTTGTTTTGTTTTGTTTTTGTTGTTGTTGTTGTTGTTGTTTGCAGCTATAGAAAAAGGGGTTAAGTTTTTGATTGATTCTCAGCTTGGTTGTTGTTGGTGTATAGTAGTGCTTCTGACTTGTGTACATTGAGTTTTCATCCTGAAACTTTACTGAATTAATTTATCAGACCTAGTAGCTTTTTGGCTGAGTCTCTAGGGATTTCTAGGCACATTGCCATATGTGCAAATAGTGTGTTGCTTTGTGTTTTTTAGTACTGCATATGGGTTAATATTTTACTCATTTTTCCTATAGCAAATCTTTAATACCCATAACTATGTTATTTTCCCCATAATTTATTGATTTTGTGAATATTTTAAACTTTTTTATAAAACAAAAACAAAAAATCCTTTTTTTTTTCTCTGATATATCCTGCAAACAAAACTGACCATGTTAATATTGTGAATTTATTTATATGATCCCTAGTGTGAGTTTGGTTATCTGCTTTCGTCAACAGAACAGAGGGGCACACCTCTGGTTCTGTTTTTTGTGGATGCTGGTAGATTTAAAGGAGGTCATGATTTCAGAGCAGCAAGCAGAAGTTCCACAACTTGCCGTTATTAGTCTGTTTTGCATTACTACAAAGGGAAACTTGAGGTTGGGTAATTTGTAAAGAAAATAATTTGATTTAGCTCACAGTTATGCAGGATGTGCAAGAAGCATGGCGCCAGCACCTGCTTTTCTAGTGGAAGCTTCAGAGAGCTTCCACTCATGTTGGAAGGTAAAGGGTAGCAGGTATCACATGGTGAAGAGGAAGGAAGCAAGAGGGAAAGGGGAGGAACAGCCAAATCTTATGGGAACAAATAGAGAACTCAGTCATTACTGGGAGAACAGCACTGTATTAGTCCATTTTCACACTGCTGATAAAAACATACCCGAGATTGGAAAATTGACAAAAGAAAGAGGTTTAATGGACTCACAGTTCCATGTGGCTGGGGAGGCCTCACAATCATGGTGGAATGTGAAAGGCACATCTCACATGGTGGAAGACAAGAGAAGAGAATTAAAGTCAAATGAAAAGGGTTTCCCCTATAAAACCATCAGATCTCATGAAACTTGTTCACTACCATGAGAACAGTATGTGGGAAACCTCCCCCATGATTCAATTGTCTCCCTCTATGTCCCTCCCACAACATAAGGGAATTACGGAAGCTACAATTCAAGATGAGATTTGGGTGGGAACATAGCTAAACCTTATGAAGCATCAAACCCGTTTTGCAAGATATGCCTCCATTATCCAGATACCTCTTACCAAGCCCCCCATATAATATTGGCGATCACATTTCAACATGATATTTGGAGGGGAGAAATATACAAACTATATCACTACCTTTAGCAACTTTGTTGTGCTGTGCTCTCAATAGTTTGCCAGACCCCTTCTGTAAAACCTTCCCTATTAATTCCTCTGTAGTTGCTCCCATCTGAGTTCAGTCCTTCCTTTACTGAAGCTAACAATTAGACTTCATCTGTCAATACCCTTGTCATCCTGTCCAGGTGTCTGTGCTCTTTTTTGGATGCACTCTTGACCGCAAAGATATTAGGCTAGTTCTGCTGACTTTCTTCACTTAAAGTGTTAAAGGGGAGGGAGTGATATGTCCCGGACTATGTGGCAGAGAGAACAGAATACAAGCCAATGCTCTCTCTTTTAGCCATCACCTAGCTGTGATAGATGACCTCTTTGGCACTGGATTGTTGCACCCTTAAAACACTAAGTCAAGGCTTCTTTCCTGCTGAGAAGGCAATGATGAGCAACTTATTGTCCCTTGCACTGTAGCGTAAGTGTGGCCTTGGGCCTGAGACATTTTCTTTCTTGTTTCTGTTTTTGTTTTTGAGAAGGAATTTTGCTCTTGTTGCCCAGGATGGAGAGTGCAATGGCGCAATCTCGGCTCACCACAACCTCTGCTTCCTGGATTCAAGTGATTCTCCACCCTCAGCCTTCTGAGTAACTGGGATTACAGGCACGCGCCACCATGCCCAGCTAATTTTGTATTTTTAGCGGTGACTGGGTTTCTCCATGTTGGTCAGGCTAGTCTTGAACTCCCGACCTCAGGTGATCCACCTGCCTTGGCCTCCCAAAGTGTTATGATTACAGGTGCAAGCCACCTTGCCGGGCCTGAGACATTTTCATATAAAGAAACAAGGAGTCCTCATAGACCGTGCTCTGTATGTGACCTTGTTTGGAAACACCTTTCTTTGTCTGGATGTGTACTCCTTTGTATTGCTGATGCGTGTATGTCATATGACACATGGCCATCCTCACTGCTATATCTATTCTTGGCAGAGAGACAACAAGGTTCTTCACTTGCAGCACAAGAGGGGTGCATGCAGAACATGTCCCTGCAATGGCAATGAGCCAGGACCTGCTGGCCATGAACTGGAGGTCACTACTGAAGATCTTTCTCTATGTTTTCTCTATTGATTCACCCAGTGCTTGTGTGAGTTGCGTCTTTCTTGGAAACCCCAACACCTGCAAATCATGCAGTGGATGGCATACTAGAACTGATCCTCTAGAGGGTAGGCAAAATGTGTCACTTGCCTGCTACTTCCCTTACCCCACACATTTCTCAGAGATTTCTCAGTCCACACCTTACCTTTCAACATCTAAGGCACCTCCAAAATTGGGTTGGGGAACATCACACTAGCCCATTATTAATTTACATCTAGTTAGAAAATGGTTATTATAATAAATAGTGTTTTATTTCTTTTTACCATTTGAAATTACTGTTACAAAGATTTTGTCAATTTTATCACTAATTATGGGTATTTTCTGTCGTTTAAAATGCATTTACAAATTTTACTCCTACTGGCAGAATAATCTCCAAGTGGACAAATATACCATAACTAATTTAACCATTTATATAGTTTTGGAATTTGAACCCTTTGACTTTTTTTTCTTTTTACTTTTATAGCTGATGTTGTGATGAGCATTTTTATCAAAATGTACTAGTTTGCTGTGCCCACTGTTATGAATGACCACACACTTGCTAACTCAAAACAACATAAATTTATTATTTTACACTTCTGGGGGCCAGATATCCAAAATCTGTATCAGTGAGCTGAAGTCAATGGGTAAGCAGGGCACCACTGCCTCCGGAGGCTCTAGGAGAAGACTTGTCCATAACCTCTTCAACATCTGGTGGGCGCTGTCATTCCTTGCTTTTTGCCACATCACTGCAGTCTTCAATGCCAACATTTTTAATCTCTCTCTGTTCTACCTCCACATCACCTTCTCCTCTGTTCTTGTGTGTTTGTGCTGAATCATCCATTGCCTTGCTCTTATAAATAATACGCTTCAGAGAGTAAGTAGGACTCAGCAGATAATTCAGGTTAATATCCAAACCTCAAGATCCTTGACTTCACATTTGCAAAGTCTCTGCCGCATAAGGTAACATTTAAAAGTTCCAGCAATTGGGATATCTTTGGAGGTGGTTATTCAGTCCACTGCACTGCCCTTACAGTTTTACTCGTTATTTTTTTCTCAGAATTAGCAAAACCAGATTGATGGGGACTAAAACTTTAAGGCACCAATATACATTGCTATCATGTTTTCCAAAGTCATAATTCTTACGTACATCCAGCACAGCAATGTAGAAAGACACTCTTTTTATTGTCTGCACTTTGATTTTTATAGGTGAGAAATAAGGCATAGATTTTATCTTTTTCATTGTTAATAATGGGGACTGGTTTTCTGTGTGCTTGCTTATTAATTTTCTGCTTTTTAAACATTATATCTTTTGTCAACTCTCTTTCTCAGTATATTGTACAGTTTTTTAATTGGAAATTTATTGAAATAATGTTCTAATTTTTACGTACACTGATCCAGGCTTTTGTCAAAGGCTAGAAATACCTCTTATCTTCAGAGATCAGAGGCATTGTATGTCAATACTGTTGGGTTCAGTTGTTTCTTCAATTATATTTTAAATGAACGAGAATGTGCCCAACATGAGATAAACTAAGTACTATCTTCATTCACAAATCTGACCTTATGCAAACAGAAAGAGGCACCAGAGGTCTCTGTCTTTCAGCACACATTGTGAAAAGGCCACATAAGGACACAATAGAAAGGCAGCTGCCTACAAGCCAGGAAGAGAGGCCTCGCCAGAAACCAATACTGCGGGTGGCAACTTGTTCTTGGACTTCAAGCCTGCAAAACTGTGAAAACATAAGTTTCTGTTATTTAAGCTACACAAATCATTGGTATGTAGTTATGGCAGCCTGAGCAGACTGATACAATGTATATGCTCCAAGTAGAACTGTACTTAAATGTATCTTCTGCCTATTAGGACCTCACAGTTCAATGGGGGGTGTGGAATGCAAACAGGTTAGCCACTTAATAAAATATAAAACATGATCTGTTTTCTTTTGTTTTTGTATCCATGTGTCCTATTTACCCATGGTGTCTGTATCTAAGTATATGTTTGTGTGCTTCTTTGCATTTTCTAATCAACTATTTTGAACCATGCAGTTGTCCATTCCATTATTCCTGAGACTTGCCTTAAATAAAAAAGACATTTTTGAATTTGAAAAAGAAGGAAGAAAGTTAGTTTATTTTGATAAGTTTAAAAAAATATGTTCCTAGGATATATGAGCCCAATATTACTGCAGAAAAAATATCTACAACTGTAACATTTTGCTTACCTTAAGTATTTCCCTAATGTTTCTCACTCTGTGATAAAAGGCATTTGACTCAAAAGTCAGTTCTTTTAACTCTCTTTTTCCTCACTTCTTTAATAATGTCTGTTTTCTCATTTCATACAGTAGTGTTATTGGATTCGTAGCAGCAGTTCTGCATAGTATCATTTACCTGTAAGCTAAACCAACAAATTCAGAGAGTTTCAAATTGTGAAATCTGATTTTGTAGCATTATGCTAAATGGCAATCAGATGGAAAAGACATTGAAATATAAATGTACCAAGAAAAATGCACCAGTAGGTGTTGCGTTATTTTCCTCATACGCTGAAATTTCATTGCCAGAAAACGATAGCAAAAAATCTAATAATGTCAATCACAGCTCTAAGGTTTCCAAGCGAATTTTTAAAATCCCATTTTAAGTCAGAAAATATTAAGATTTAGAGAGTTAGGCTATAGTAGAAAGATCACAACTTATGAATCATAAGTCATGAACTAGGTTTATGGTCCAGTTATACCAGTTATAATGGAAGGATATAGAAAATGTCCTTAACTTTCTGTGTCATGGTTTCCTCTAACTACTGAGATGACTTGTTGTAAAATAGTAGTATGCTATATTATACTGAATAACAAATAGTGTGGAAAGTGGAATCAACTCTGGGAAGTCTATGACTCTGTTGGAAGAGCCAAGGCTACAAAGGTCAGAGGAACTGCTGATAGCACTTCAGAAATTTTGAAGTACAGAAATCACTGATGAAACCAAATGAATGTCTCAGTTTTACGTGGGTTGATTCATATTTTGACGCTGGAAAGCTACTAGCAAAATGTATTACCTGCTGTCTTCCAAATTCCTCATGCTTCCCCACTAATGCCAATGCAACTCTCCATGTCTTCAATTTTTTTTAATCGTCAACAGGAGTTTTTCATTTGCAGAGCATAAACTGGAAACCCAATGGCAAGAGAGTCTAGAAAATGTAGCTTCCAGGCTTTTAGCTTCTCTAACAGAAGTGATAGCAGAGAACAGTGTGGGAATGGACCTGAGATTTCAATAGACTATTCATGTAAACTCATTCCACATAGGAAATGCATATCAACCTAATCCAATCCACCACTAGTTTTGTGTGGTTTACCTACAAAATGCAGTTTAAATTCACTTTACTTTGACCTTCTTACACTGCCACCACTATAATTCGAGATTGTTTCTCACGTGGACTAGTATGATAATTGTCTTGTTTTCTTCTTTCCAATTTGCTCTTTGTATTATCTGTAAGTTTGGTTATGCTGTGGTTGCCAACAATCCCCAAATTGCAATAGCTTAACCCAACCAGTATGTATTTAATGCTTACATATTATGTCTCATATAAATTTTCAAGAGACTCTGCTGTACATAGTCATTTAGGGTGTCAGGATGACTGAGACTTCACTTCCTCTATTGCCACACCATTAGAACTGAAGAATGGAGAACTATTTGCAGAATCTTTGCTGACTGCACCCACAAGTGACATGACCCAATTCAACTCCGAGAAATATGACAAATTGAACATTTGGTTGAAACTGTTGTTTATACCATACCGCCTATAATCAGATTTCTACATTTAGCCAGAGTAGTAGTTATAAAATGTAAATCAGATTATATTATTTTCCCTTTTAGAAACCTTCAGGATGGCCATTGTGTACAAAATACAACAAAACTGATTATATCCTACCAGTCCCGGCAGGATCTGGAGTGCCATTTTTTGATCATGCTTCTTGTCATTCTCTTCTTGCTCACTGCAGTTTAAGATGTTGGTTTTCTTTATGTCCTTTAAACAGGCCAAGGTAGTTTTTGTGTAGGCCCTTGACATCTGTCATTCCTTCTGAGCAGAGCTGTTTTCAGTGAACTCTCTGAATAACTACTTCTCATTCCTCAGGTCCCTATTTAACTGTCAGCTCCAACCTTTACTCTTTAGTGTAACAACTTTACATCACTTTTTCTCATCTACAAATTTACATTAAGCTGAGACTATCTATTGAATATCTATTTATGCGTCCTTCTTTCAGGGTTAGCCAATTTTAAAACCCTACACGTTTTCTCATTTGTTAAATGATGATAACTTCTGTCTCTATTTCTTATACACACACACACACACACACATACACACACACACAAACTAGTTAAGAAATCAGTATGAGAACCTTCCCCAAATAGAAAAAAAGTCAAACAAAAATCATATATTTGCTAATTCAAATTTATTGTGTATCAAAACACAAATTATCATATTTAGCAATTAGCTAATATCTGTTATAAGGGTGATATCATTTCCATTTTTCTAATATCAGCTAATATTTATTTCTCTATATATACACACACTCACATACATCATATATGTGTGTGTGTGTGTGTGTGTGTGTGTGTGTATGTATAACCCTACTTGGCATAGCACTTAGCCATTGTGCTCTTAGTTGGGTTATTAAGGAATTATCTGGAAGGTCTGACAACTAATATTTCCTTGGTTAATACGAAATTGAGTCATTCTTAGCATTTTATTAATAAAATAAGGCATCCTTTTAGAGAAATATGAGCATTTACTTGGGCTCAGACAAACCTGAAGTACAAGCAGGGCTCTGCTCCTTCTAGCTGTGTGACATTAGGCAAGTTTTGGGGCCCCAGACTTTACATCTACATACTTCCAAAATATAGAAGGATTTCTGGGATGTTTTTGGATAATATCACTATCACGATTCTTGTCTCAATAAATATTGATTCTCTAATAATCTCTCCCAAATATGAACTGGAAAGGATTTATAATGTAGTATATGATTAATTTTGAAAGAAATATAAAGAAAATACACCAAAAATTATTTCTCCAAGTGTTTCAGAATGGAGGCATTTTTATTTGTAAATGAACTTGAATGGCAAAAGAAAGGCTAGAAATATCAAATTAGAAAAAAAAGAAGAGATGATCCCAACATGGGATATATGAAGTTTTGGGCAACTTTGGGGACACTTCAAGATATAATGAGCAAGACAAAGCAAGTCTGACCAAGCTCATGTGAATCTAAGACTTCATGACTTTGGAAGAAAGCAAATTTTTTAATATAAAACAAAGATACGTTAATGACTACACTTCAAAAAATTGTTTGAAATCTTTTACAAGTATATATATATGGCTAAATTGAAGAACGCTTGACCTAGAAGAGATCTGAATGAATTTACACACTGAAAAATAAAATTTAGGCTTAATTTATGAAAAACTATCAATCCTTAAAATGTTACACAAGATGCGTAGTAGCCAAGAATACCAATTTAAACACATAACTTGAAGATAGATATTAAAAAGGTAGATAAATATATTTTTGATATTTAAACGTCAGCTTTAATTTTAGAGGAGCATTAAAAATAAAATGCATGCACAAATTTTTTCCCTGATAGGATTGGTTTTCTCATAATTGATTACTAGATGGGCCAATTAAAGTAATACAAAAATGCGATATGATATTAAGCATACTGATAGCTTCTCAGTGACACATAAATTGATTTGATTACATGCCAACAAAATATCAATGTAGATGAATTATTAGCTACTTACCCCTATCTGATTTTGTCTAGTGGTAATTTAGGAAGCAAAATGCTTTCCTTAGAAAGAGTCCTATGCATTATGGTTGTTTGATGAAGTTACACTTTCTTTTCATAAACCATAAATTAGAAAGCAAAGTTCTTAAAGAACCTCAAAAACAACAGAAAGGTGTTTAATAATCAAATGAATTTAGGAGACCGTGAATTGGAGACTATTGAAAATGTTTTCTGCTTCAATTTTGATTGACTTAATATTATTGGACACTGATCTCAGAGGATAGTGTGGTGCGCGGTGCTTTCCAAACCCATTTGTCCATGGAGTATATTCTGTGAAGTAGAAACATGTAGCCTACAGAACATAATCCATGAATAAATGTCTTTCAAAAGCTCAGGGCATAATGGAACTATTTAGTAAAAGCCAAATTGGAGTTTGTTTCTCAAGCTGTGAGAAAAGTTTTTCATCAGAAAGGCCCCTGGAGAACTCTGAAGATGTGTATAAGAGAAGGCTTTCAAGAAATCAAGATAAATAGCATTTATCTTGACACCAAATGGAGGCAGGGTAGAGGTGAGCTAGCTCCAACTGCTATGACTTTATGGCATCAGGACATTCAGAGCTTGAATTGTGAAAGAAGTTCAGGAAGCATCTCTTAAAACCTCTTGCTTTGAATTTGTAGCCAGCAAAATGATGGAGTGCACACAATGCCTTCCCAGGATAATCTCAACGGCTTTAGTGAGCATCAAGCTTATTTACCCTCACAGATCATTTATGTTGTGCTTGTTGGATGAAATTATTTCCTTTCTTTTAGTCTATCTACATTCTACTCATCTTTCAAGACCCCACTCAAATCCTGCCTCCACCATTAAGCATGCCCATTAAGTTTTTCTTGACAATTCAATCTCCTCATTTACAGTGTTTAGTTTACTTGCCGCCTATTTTTCCTCTCTCTCTCTCTTTTTTTTTTTTTTTTCCAAGGTTTATCTTAGGCTCAAAGGTTATATGTGCAGGTTTGTTTCATGGCTAAATTACGTGTCATAGGGGATGGGTGTACAGATAATTTTGTCACTCAAGTGTCAGCATAATATCCAACAAGTAGTTTTAAAAAAAATTTTATTTCAATGGCTTTTGGGAACAGGTGGTTTTTGGTTACATGGATAAGCTCTTTCGTGGTGATTTCTAAGATTTTGGTGAACCCGTCACTTGAGCAGTGTATATTGAACCCAGTATGTAGTCTTTTATCCCTCACTTCCCTCCCAACCTTCCTCCCAAGTCCCCAAAATCCATTATATCTTTCTTATGCCTTTGCGTCCTCATAGCTTAGGCCCCACTTATAAGGGAAAACATACAATATTTGGTTTTGCGTCCATGAGTTACTTCATATAGAATAATGGTCTAATGGTCTTCAACCTCCATCCAGGTTGCTGTAAATGCCTTTTTTTTTTTCTTTTTTGGTTGAATAGTATTCCATTGTGTAGATATACCACATTTTCTTTATCCACTTGTTCACTAAGGGCATTCAGGCTGGTTCCATATTTTTGCAATTGCAATTTGTGCTGTTATAAACATGCATGTGCTTATCTTTCTCATATAATAACTTGTTTTCCTCTTGGTATATACTCAGTAGTGGGATTGTTGGGTCAAATGGTAGTTCTACTTCTAGTTCTTTAAAGAATCTCTATACAGTTTTCCACTGTGGTTGTACTAGCTTATCTTCCCACCAGCAGTGTAAAAGTGCTCCCTTTTCACCACATCCACACCAAAATCTGTGACCAGGATCTGAAAAACAGATGCAACAAAAACAAAAATAAATGTATGGGACCTAATTAAACTAAAAAGATTGTGCACAGCAAAATAATAATCAACAGAGTAAACAGACAACCTAGAGAATGGAAGAAAATATTTGCTAAACTATGCATCCAACAAGGGACTAATACCCAGAATCTACTATGAACTTCAACAAATCGGCAAGAAAAGAAACAAATAATCCCACCAAAGGCCGAGGATATGGATAAATAGTTCTCAAAAGAAGATATGCAAATGGCCAAAAAAATGTGAAAAATATTCAACATCACTAATTATCCGGGAAATGCAAACTAAAACCACAGTGAGATATCACCTGACTCCCGCAAGAATAATCATAATTAAAAAATAAAAAAAGAATGCTTTATTATTATGGATTCCCCTTCTTTGTCCTTTTTGACCATTGTTTGTATTAAACTTGAGTGCAAACTGGTTAAACTCTTCGCTTAAAAGGCACAGAGAGGCTCACTAAAAAGTCTATCCAGTTCCATCAAGGATCTCAAATAGGTCTTAATCTCCTCCCTAGAATCCCATTACTTTAGTGTGGTAATGTTTAGTGAGGGTTAGGGGCAAAAGAAAACTAATTTTGTTTTAACTACAATACTTCTGGTATCTACAATTTTGAGAAGAAAATGCACACAATGTATTATTTTTTATTAATGCAATAATAGTCGATTTCAACTCCTTTTTTGTGCAGTTGTTTGTAAAAGTGATGCTCAATTTATAGCTGATAAAACTGGGTGCTTAAATTCATCGCAGAAAAAAAAGTTCAAACCTTTGGAAGAAAAAAAGCTTGAGGCATATCAGCTCTGCCCGAGCATCCACTCACATCTGTCCTAAATCAATAACTCCCTTAAACTCTCCCAACTTTATTCAACCATCTCTTCTTTGAATAAATATTTATTAAGAATGTGTTACGAGACCAAACCTGTGGATAAGACAGTGAAATAAATACAATCTCTAAGCTCAAATAGTCTCTGGGAGCAAAAAAGAGGTGAAGCTGACACAAATGGGGAGAACACTCATAGCTATTTTTTTCAGGCTGAGTTTCCTATGCCATGTTATGCAGCACAGTGTAATAAATATCAGAGACTTGGGAAATATCTGATAAATACATCAATCAGTTTGAATTGATGTAAAATTCAACAAGACATATAATTAAAAACCTATCAAAAATCACATACAATACAAATACTACTTCCTCTTCAAATATACCCAACATTATTTATATAACCATACACCAATACCTATTTATATTCAGCGGACATTCATTGGAAATTAACCATGAAGAAGGATTTTCACAACTAAGGTAACATCATATAATAAGAAGATGATGTCCGGTGGAGTAATGTCGTATAATTGAGATAAAGAGATTAAAGGTGAAAACTTACTTAACGTTATGAAGTAATAAATGGTGGGATACGATTTCAAATTTAATCCTTTTGTTCAGTGCTGCTGCCTTCACACTACGCAATGCTTTATACTAGACAACTGATAAAAAAAGAAGGAGATCTGGGAAAGGAAACCAAAGTTTAACCTTTTGACAAAAGACAAGGTGCAAGAAAGAAAGGAAAAATCAAGAGACAGAGCTAATCTGTGAAATTATTATGTGTCCCTGTATATGCCACCCACCCCTCCACCCCCCGCCCAACCACCACCACACATACACACAAAAGCTTCTTGATACCACCTGGAGTACTTTTTGCCCCATCCTGACATACATAATCCGTGTCAGAATTTCCCTTATTCGGCCACTTGAAGTAGAGAAGGTACCATAAAGGGGTGCTACATGTTCACCCAGAGCTATAGTAATGAGCAACACTATACTTTTCTTTTAAAAATAATTTTAAAAAGAAAGTGTGGGTGTAAAATTAGGTTGGAGGACAAAAATAATAAGATGAAGTTATAAAATCCCAAGACACACTTTACAATATGGGGACGAAGCTCTAGTCATACACGTCCAGTAGGAAACTGTCTATTTTTCTACTGACTAGTATTTTCCACTGTAGTTGAAATACTCAAATTATTATAATTTGCATTCAAGTGTCATCACTACTTAAAAGAAGTAACTGTCGGTAGTTTATTTTAAAGGCCACTTATTAGAATGCTGACAGTTTTGATTTGACTGGAGCCAGCATTTTTTAATGTTTTATAAGAATTACCTAATACTTGTTTGAATTTAAAAATGAGTAAACTCAGTACCCTAAGGAAATCATCATTTTAAATCATTCATTACATTTTTAAATATATTTTATTGAATTAAAATTAACATATAATAATATTAAAACATTAAAGATAATAACATGAATAAGACAGGTATATACGACATCCTTTATTTATTACAGACCAATCATTTTCTGTACTTGCATAAATTCTCTCTGTAATTTGCAGATGAGGAAGGTCACTGACTAAAGGACTCATTTCCCCATGTGGACCATACTATTTGGTAATATGGATAGAATTTGAATTTTCTTAGTATGAATAGGTAGAACATTTTAGAATTCACAATGTTCTGATATAAACAACTCTCATAATAGCAGTTTAACGAAAGATCAAATAAGGTACTGATTGAGGGGATGACTTAAAAGACCACATCTCTGGCCGGGTGTGGTGGCTCATGCCTGTAATCCTAGCACTTTGGGATGCCGGGGAATGTGGATCACCTGAGGTCAGGAGTTCGAGACCAGCCTGGTCAACATGGTGAAACCCCGTTTCTAAAAATACCAAAAATTAGTCAGGCATAGTGGCGGGCACCTGTAATCACAGCTCAGGAGGATGAGACAGGAAAATCGCTCGAACCCGGGAGGTTGCAGTGAGCCGTGATCGTGCTACTGCACTCTACCTTGGCAACAAGAGTGAAACTCAGTCTCGAAAAAAAAAAAAAAAAAAAAAAAAAGGAATATCTTGTGACCATCGTGGTGACTGAGGGCCTCTTGAAACAGGCCTTCTCATGTAGATAATATTCATTAGCCATAGCATACATTAAAAAATACTGTCTCTACTAAAATACAAATAATTAGCCAGGTATGGTGCCATGCACCTGTAACCCCAGCTACTCAGGAGGCTGAGGCAGGAGAATTTCTTGAACCCGGGAGGCGGAGGTTGCAGTGAGCCGAGATTGTGCCACTGCACTTCAGCCTGGGTGAGAGCAAGATTCTCTCTCTCTCTCTCTCTCTCTCTCTCTCTCTATATATATATATATATATATATATAAATTTGACTGTGAAAACTGTTTTATATAATATGAAATATATAATATATAACTGTATATTACATATATTTATATATAATTCATCTATAATATAAATTATATATTTTATAATAATATATAATATATATATTGATTTGACTGTGAAAACTTTTTTTTATTATTTTTTTGAAATGGAGTCTCACTCTGTCACCCAGGCTGGAGTGCAGTGGAGCGATCTCAGCTTACTGCAACCTCTGCTCCCGGGTTCAAGCCATTCTGCTGCCTCAGCCTCCCATGTAGCTGAAATTACAGTTGTATGCCACCACGTCCAGCTAATTTTTATATTTTTAGTAGAGATGGGGTTTCACCATGTTGACCAGACTTGTCTCGAACTCCTGACCTCAGGTGATTCACCTGCCTCGGCTTCCCAAAGTGCTGGAATGACTGTGGAAACTTTTGATGAGGTTACCCGAGATAGTTACCTTCTAGGCAGCTCAATTTGCTCCAAATCTCAGTGACTCCTAAAGTACAAGATAGCAGATCCTGCTTTCCAGAATGAAAATTTGCAGTGAAGCAGAATGAACCCAATCAAAACTCAATGAGAGAATCCTGAAATAAAATGTTTTGAGTAAAGCAAACTGACTAGTAACCTAGGCTCATTACAATGGCTTAAGGGTCCAGGTTGAAGATTAGTGCTGTCCCCCAGCACAGCTGAGGCAGAGGAGTCCTCTGAATAGAGCTGTCAGGCCAAGATGTTGTACTTTGTGGAAGAGCAGGAAGGAGAACTGAGAGAGTGAGTGAGAGATAAACGCATACTCTGTGTTTGGCCCTATGGTAGGTGGGAATCTAGACCTGGCATCATCAACAAGTAGATGAAGATTTATGAGATAAAGGAGTTATCTCAAAGGTTTATGAGATAAAGCATTGTTAGTCTTCAATGCTGACTCATTTGGACAGTGAGAAACAACGGAAATGTGTCCAAATTGCTTTCTTCTCTGCCAGCCTCAAAAAGACAAGCACAAATAGAAATGACCCTTTGACCAGGTAAACACCTGGAATTCTTGGACAACTCAACAGTAGAGCAGCTCAAGATTGCAGTATTAGATTCTCTTTTCATAAGTTATAAAGGAGCTTTGGCAGTTACTTAGAAAATGCTATGCTGTTATATTTATTTCTTGAGTTTATGGAGCAATTTATGAAAGTAAGCAAAAGGGTAATGAGTGGGAGAAGTTTTATCACATAAATTTTGAACCTTTTGAATCAGTTTTCAAAGGCAACAAAGAAGACATACAAAAGTCAAGTGGTTTATTTAGGGTCACAAGTGACAAATGGGTCAGTGCTGTTCCTACTTTCCTAAGCAATCTTAATTTCCTCAGCAAAATTATAAAAACAAAATAATTGTTTCCAGAGGGAAGAGATATGTGGGTAAAAGGTACATTTGATAAATGAAAAACTTTCTCCTAAGTTTTATTAATACACTTAAAATATTGCATTCACAAAGTACATAAGATAACGTTCTTGAAATCTACTACTCATTTCAATACATAAATATGCATAATATGTCACTAATAGTAAAAAAGTTCAATCTGAAAATTTAGACATATGATAGACGTATTCACTTGCAGAATAAATATTGACTAAAACATTATGTTTCAGGGATTATTGAATTATTTAATTGATCACTAGCTTTAAAAGGGATCTAATTTTTTGTCCTATAAAAGTATTCACTGTAGGATCTTAGAAAAAGACTCAATCAATGCCTTTACAATTGTGTTTTTTATATAATGATCCAATTTGTTCACAAAATTTCATGATTATGACTGGTCTATTAGGTGTAGCATTAATACTTACTTGTGTTTTAATTAAACCTATCCAAGAAGAGAGGGGTCAAGTGCTGGCTCTTGTTCCAAAAATTGTATTTCTCAAACCATTCTAGTATTTTTTGCTCAAGATATTCCTATGCCTTTCCCATTATAAATACTAGAGTATTTCAAAACACATTTTACTTGAGTGTTAATGAACTCAGTGGTAGACTATGCGAATTATTAGCCATTTGATTATTTACCAGAGGCCAATTGCTCTAATTTAATACGTAAAATAATTGGACAACTTAGTGAAACGGTACTTAGAAAGTCACAATTGTTGAAAAGAATACCTTTCCAACATTCACCATTTCAGAATAAATAACAGGATTGTATATATTTATTTTTACTTAATTATTTACAGTGAGTATTTAAAAAACAAGCAAAATCATAATTTGATGTGTCACCAACATGTCTTTTTTACCAAGAGGAACTTTGTGTTCATGGAGTTACAATTAAATTAAATATTCAATAATTTTTATTCCGTCCAAAAACAGATTCACTTATTTACAAGGCTATGTGAATATGTGTTTCATTTACTTCAAGTTCGTGCTTCTAACAATATTGCCAGTTCAGGAAACATAGTCTAAAATAATGGAAATTGCTGGTAGTGGTTTTTTTTTTTTTTTTTTAAGTTTATACAGCTTTGACCTATCTTGATGGACTGAAGGGATGGTGATGAAAATTGTAATCTTAATAAATCTCCCGCAGCTAGAGGTTTAAAACTCATACTGTTTCAAATTAGTGAGGACAGCAATATTTATTTGCTGCCGAATTCCAGTCAGCATGGCATTTCAGCAGGAAACACTTTATAAGACTTAAACTTATGAGTAGCAAAGTTGAAAACCCATGTTAAAGAAAAGGAATAGAAACTAAACACAGTCAGTGATTCATTCTAAATTTAAAAAAAATAAACTTTATAATTTCCTTTTCCTTGTCTTTCTTCACTACCATTAGCTTCTTTTCAAATATAGCAATGAATCCTGACATTAATAGAGGACTTATAATATTCCAAGAGCTTCGAAATGTATCATCTCATTGGACTAGCATGGATTTAGTTAGAAAAGAACAATGATCCCCAACTGTAGAAGAGGTCATTCAGGTAATATATCCAGTTGTTCAAAATTGCATCTTATATTCATTCATATGTTAGAGATAATAAGAAACTATCTCAGATGAAGTTATCAGAGGATTGGCTCTCTACCAACAATTCATTCTGATAGTGAACATGGAATCTACCAGAAGCTCAATTAGCCATAGTAATTACATGGTGAGAAAGAGAGATGCAGGTAGAATGGTTGGATAGTACCTAGTAAGAGAGAAAATAATCAAACAGCCTCTTCTCATGCCTTCAACTTTCGCATGTATTTCCTTGCCAAGACTGAAAACCATTCTTGGTTTTCCTTCCATCTCAATGGCTTATTGTCTCAGTCTCATCATTTGTCTTATTGTCTCAGTCAACATTGTTTTCTTCCTCTATGAAGGAGAAGCCCAGAAATAATCCTCTAACCTCTTTCTCAGCTACAGTTAGACCTCTTGTGACTTTATTCAGTCCCATGGATTTTTAACACCATCTCTACACAGATATCTCTCAACTTGACAGCTACATAACCATCTTTTCCTTGAATTCTAGATTTGCATAGAACTGCAAATCTACTAAACACTTCAAACTTCACATGTCAACATTGAACTCTTGATTTTCTGGCCAAATCTACTATTCCCCTTTTAAAGAAATAACATTGCCATTTACTATGTTGTTCAGAAAACACATGATAGAACATCTTGATTTATCTTTTTCTCATAGCCTATAACTAATTCATAAGCAAATTCTGCTGGTGGCAACTTAAAAATGTATTCCAATACTCAACAACTTTGTTGAGTATGATTAAAGAGCATAACTATTATCATCTCTTGCCTGGACTACTACGGGAGCCTCCTGTCTGGTTTCTTGCCTCTACCTTTGCCCCCTGATGTCTGTGGCTTACACAGTAAATTCTGACAGAGCAATTCTGTCAAAATGTATATTGGATTAAGCCATTTTCTTGTCAAAACATTTTCATCTTTTTCGGTATATTTATAGTCTTACATGGTCTAACTACTGGTTACATCTCCAATAGTATTTCCAACAACTTCCCTACTTACTAAGCTGCCATCCTTGTTCATCTTGAATATGCCAAGCACACTGGCCCCTCAGGATACTTATACTTCCTGCCCCCTTTGCCTGGAATGCTTTCTACGAATATAGATTTATGGTTCCCTCATGTACTTGTTTGCCTGTCTTTTCTTCTTGAATGCAAGCTCCACTAGAGCAGAAAGTTTGTTGTTCTATCTCTAGTGGCAGGAAGGCAGAAGTGCAGGAAATAAGAAAGGAAGGCAGGGGAGGGAAGAAGGGAGAAATGAAGTAAATGAGTGGAAATGTGGCCTGTAGTGGCAAGGGACTATGAGAAAGATTTTTATACCAGTGAAGTAGAAATCAGTGCCCCAATATCTAAAGCAGCTTGCTAAATTGTAGAAATGGTTGATGACTGGAACACCATTCTGTCAAACCCAAGCTTGCTAGAGTAATTGGTTCTGTTACAGAGAAAATAAGTTCCACTGGGGCCACTTGTTAAGAAGTAGAAATAAATAAGGAAAGCATCTTTGAGAGACTTTTCCTGAGCATTCTGTTTAAAGTGAAAACCAATGAGGAATATAGAAATCATATCTCAAAATGATAACCATAGAGGAAATAATATTAACTATATGTATGATGTAAATAACTGTATTGAAGATGAGGGGATATTTCATCAATTCATTTACCACGCAATACATATTGTCTATCACGATTCAGGTTTTGTTCTACCCTCACTTTTTGATAAACAGACCAACTTCCATGCTCTCATAGAACTTATAGTCCAGTGAGAAAGAGAGATGGCACTATTAAATGGATGAAACAGTATTAGCTAATAAGTTAGTTCTAAATAGAAAAGCCCGGGAATAGAGCATCTGGGTGAATGGATAAAACCTCTGTAAGTAGGTGATATTTAAATTAGCATCTTAAGGATCAAGGACAATTATGCCACGTAAAACTGAGCAGAGTACAAAGTCTCAGAGATGAGGAACACAGGGGTATGTTCCAGAGGCAAAGACAAAAGCCTCCATGGTTGAAGGGCAATAAAAAAGAAGGAAAATGAACAGAATTGGAGTTATTAATGTGGACACAAGCCTAATCATGAAGCACTCCTCAGGTCATGCTCAAAAAGTTGAATTTTATACTAACTAAAAAGGGGAAACTTTGCATATTATAAATGGTATCTAATAAAAGTAAAATAGAATCCCAGCACTAGGAGAGGGTAAGGTAAGACCCAGTATCTATGAAAATACAAAACATATATCTTCAGGCCTGGTGTGGTGGTTCAAGCCTGTAATCCCAGCACTTTGGGAGGTCAAGGCGGGTGGATCATTTGAGAGTCAGGAGTTTGAGACCAGTTTGACCTACATAGTGAAACCCCATCTCTACTAAAATACAAAAATTAGCCCGACGTGGTGGTGGGCACTTGTAATCCCAACTACTTGGGAGGCTGAGGCAGGAAAATGGCTTGAACCCAGGAGGTGGAGGTTGCAGTGTGCCAAGATGGTGCCACTGCGCTCCAGCCTGGCCGACAGAGCAAAACTCCCTCTCAAAAAAATATATATATATATATATATATATTTTTTTTTCAGGCATGGTGATACATGCCTGTAGTTTCAGCTATTGAGGCGGCTGAGGTGGGAGAATCCCTTGAGCCCAGGAGTTAGTTCTTTAGTTTTGAGCTGTGATTGCAGCACTGCACTCCTGCCTGTGCAAGACAAGGAGAGACCATGTCTCTTAAAAAAAAAAAAAAAAGAAAAGAAAAGAAAAAAAAAACAACAATAAATATAAAACAATAACATCTCAAAAGAATTTTGAATAATACATTTTATTATGTATAGAAGGAAATTGAGAGGGAGAGGTTATACAACTTGTCTAAGATTAGAGTCAGTTAGTAGTGGAACCAGGATTCTCAGTATTTTCCATAGTCTCTTCTTTTAAAAGGAGAATAAATTCTCATTCCCCAAAACTGCATTTATTATTTATAAAAGATATATTTTGAGGTAGATAAATATGGCCAGAAACAGGAGTAAAACTAGATTTATGACAAAAATTTTTAGATGTAATTCTGAAGGAATTCAGCTTTTTCTGCCTCAGCATCCATTGTCTTCACTGTTCCATTTGTTACATCTTAACATTATTTTCTTGGAAATGTTAAGTATTAGACTAAATTTGGCACCTTTCCACAAAGACCTACAGGGTATAGGCTCTAGTGACTCAGAAGAAAGACTAAATTATCCATGAAACTAGAAATTCGTTTTGGTTCTAAGTGTCACACTGATCATCAAAATCAAATGGACTAGAACATACCTCTTAATTATTACTGATTTCAAAAATAGTTGATCCTCAGACTTTCCTCATCTCACAATCCAACATCTCACCATTCTATCACACTGATTGTGATATTGTTATGCAATCCCACATTTCTCTTATTTTTTTACTTCTTACCTCCAACCAACGATGAAATTTTGTTGATTATACCCCCAAATCTACAGAATCATTCAAACATGACCCAAATCTGGGTCACCATAATCATTCTCTACTATTGGAATAGACTTAACAAGTCACTCTGTTTTCACTCTTGTCACTTTGTAATCAATTCTTCCTTGAGCAGCCAGAGTGAACTTGAACTTTTATAAAAGAAAATGCTTCCTGGAAGCAGAAAGGAAAATTTGCTCCATTGCACAAGAGCTGTTCAAGCTTCCTCGTGTGTCACAATTGCTACCATGCCATTGGCCAACACATGCCTGAGTCCAAGCCCAAAACAGACAGGAGAGGCACACCTAGCATACAAAAGGAATTATGGATACCTGTGTATCAAGAATTTGAGACCTAATTTACAATATGTCATGACCTTAAAATACGATCCTATCTTTTTATTTTTATTTTCTCCATATAAGCCTACCACAACTGTGATTTCCACTTTATTTCATACCACTTTTTATCTAAGCTATAAGTGTATAATCATTGTAGTCTTCTTTGGGTTCTTTTATCACGTCTAGTTTGTTTGCATATTAGGGCCCTTATGCTAGCTCAGGGATTGGTAAACTACAGCTTGAGAGCCAAATCAAGCCCACTGCCTGTTTTTGTAAATAACATTTTGTTGGAACACAGCAGCACCCACTTATTTTTGTGTGTTTGATGGCTAATTTCGTGCTACAACAGCAGAATTGAGTGGTTGTGATAGAGACTGTCTCGTCACAAAATATTTCCTATATAGCTCCTTATTGAAATAGTTTGCCAGTCTCTGTGCTGGCTGGCTCCTCTATCTATAGTGCAGTTCCCTCACCTCTGCATAGTTTTTTATTTTTCTTTTTTTCTTTATTTTATTCGAATTCCTGGCAAAATATATTGCCCTACAGAGATTTGGTTGAACAGTCAATATAAAGCTACTCTCTATCCATTACCTAATTTAAATCTATGCACAGGATATTTAATTATATACTTGTGTGTTATATTTAACATTTTAGTTATTCATTTATCTGTGTGTTATCTCTTCTTCCTGAAATGTAGGTTCTCCTACAAAAGAAAGTTTATGGTCTTCATAACTTCTTACAACAATGCCAGACACATAGGAGATTCTCAAGAAATATTTATTGAATTAATGGATAAATAAATAGAATGAACATAAAAACCATCTCAGAGGACATATGCTGCTTTAATCCAAGCGACTTCTTAAGATATGTATTAAAGAAGTAATATAGGAGGCAAAATAATTAATTAAATGATAATTTGAATAAACAAATTGGTTAACTGAAAAACTAAACAGATTCCCAAATTCCAGACATTTCTGGAAATTTAACACCATAATGAAAGTTAGAAATACTCTCACAGGCAGCTTAAAATGTTTGCTAAAAGTTTACTTCAGTCATTCAAAATGTGATAAGGGAACAGGAATCGAGTCCAGATTCAGTGGCTCTTCAACTTAATTGAAAGTGAAATCTCCTTGATGTAGAGAATTAATCTGCAAATCAACAGCTGACCTAGGTACCTCAGATTCACAGGCACTGACAAAATGTCAAAGTGACAGTAAAATCATCTTGGCTTTCACATAGGTCCTGAGCTGTGATAGATTTGAGTCATTTAATTGTTACACTCTTAAGCCCTGAGATAAAATATTGACTCCAAAGCAGCAGACCTATTCCAAAGAAGCAACCTGGAAAAGCAAGTCACTCTTTCTGTCCAAGAATACTATAAAAGTTTAGTCTCACTGTGCACAACATGATCTAGGCAGCAACTCATTTATTTACTCATTTATTCATCTGAGTTAAACATCAAAAACACAGATGTAGAAGAATGTTCCTGCCTCTAAATACTTTATATTTGAGCCACAGATTTTCTGTTGGCGGTTTAGCATCATAGTCTCTCTCTTTTGTATTTTCCTCTGCAACTGAAGAAAATTAAATAACCATGTGGTTGGTTAAAAAAAAACAAAAAGTGACATGTGTGCCAGAGCTGAGTGAGAAGCTAAAACGAATCAAGAATCCCTCCAATTTGGGGAAGTTTCTGGGCATGTGGTGATGTGGGGCATGTCACACATTTTAGAGAAGATGTCTTCTTCAAAATGAGGGATAGATGCTGACATTTCCAATCTTATTGCTGAGCAAGAGACACAATGCTTGATATTCTTGGAGTGTATGTAGGAACATACATTTTAGTGGGGTGAATAATCACTTATACTATGAGAAGCAAGAGAAGATTCTGAAGTAGGCTCAGAGTCAGTGAACGTTGATTTTTCATTTAGGCCTTGCTATGGTTTGAATGTGTCCCTCGCTAAAGCATGCGTTGAAAACATAATCCCCAATGCAACAGTGCTGAGAAGTGGGGCCTAATGAGAGGTGTTGAGGTCTTGTGGGCTTAACTGCCTTCGATGGATTATTGCTGATTGCAAAAGGGCTTAAGGCATCTAGTTCTGCCTGTCTTTCCCTCACATGTGTGTGCACATGTTCCTATTCCCTTGCGCTTCTGCTTTCTCCCATGAGATGACACAGCAAGCAAGCCCTTGCCAGAGATGGGCCCCTCAAATTTGCACTTCTCAGCCTCCAGAATTGTAAGCTGAATAAACTTACGTTCCAGTCTCAAATATTCTGTTACATCAGCCCAAAGCAGTCTTAAACAGGTCTTACAACCAGGAGATTCAATGGTGGTCAAAGTGGTACAAGCAGATATGGATCCTTCTGTCAAGCCACAATAGTGGGATCACAGGGCACACTCCCTCTTCTGAATATGATTTTACTGCAAAACTTTTGTTACATAGCATCTGGCATACTGCCAGGTCCTGGTTAAGTTTAATCTTTGTCTCAGAGATACCAAGCTTATGGCAAATGAGCTGTCCATCATGAATGGAGGGTTATCTGATCTAATCTACAAAACTATAGACTTGGCCATGGCAACAGAATTTCATTGCTAAAGTAGAAATCACACATATGGTGTTGGGTTTCACTAGATACTGTAGATAGAAGTAAGTTGCATGCCTTAGATTTCTATGGTTCCTAAACCACCAAAATCGCCATCTTTTCTTCAATCCATACCTAACGTGACCTTGGGAATTTTCTTTCAATAAATTCACTAATAAAGTTTAAAAATGAATAAAAATGCAGATAAACTTCTCACATCACCCAAAAGCAGTCTACTTCAATTTTACAACCCTACACTGCAGAAGAGAAACCAGTGGGAGAACATTAAATAGCACATTTAGTTATCTCCTCTCTTTCGAAGAATAAATAATGAGATCAGAGCAATGATGAATATTGGTTGGAATGGTCAAGGAAAAGATAAGAACAATGTGGAATACTAATAACAATAAGCTCTGGGAGAAGATGGGTATCAATGGGTTCTCTACAGTGGGCACTGGGTGTGAGGATCTTTGTGTTCTATTTCAATTTCTCACAAAGGCCATTACAAAAGATATCCAGTGTAGAGCTGGTGGTCAGAAAAACTCATTCCGAATGTGTAAACTGCTTTCCCTGCTGCCATCCCCCATTCCATGCTTGTGCAATGGGCTCATGAAAGTTACACTGATAGGAAAAACAGAGATGACCCCTGGGTTACATGGCATATATTTCTTCTCATCAATGTTGATCTTTCTATTGTCGTCACTTAGTACTAACTTGTGGTAGGCTGAATAATGGCTCCCAAATATGCCTTCCTCCTTACCCTCAGAACTTGTAAATATTACTTTATATGGCAAAAGAGAATTTGCAGATGTGATTAAATTAACAATCTCAGAATAGGGAGATTACCCTTGATTGTCTGAGTGAACCATTATCAGAATACAGCTCAGAAACTAAAAGTTTTCTTACCTGTCTCTGCAAGTTTGGCTTAGGATCCTGTTATTTTAGACATCTTACTGTACAAAGGTGGAATATTTCCACAAATAAATAATGGTTCTCGTCAACTGAAAGTTTAGTCTGTCGCCTGACCACTTTAGGCTCCTCACAACTTTGAGGGAGATTTTCCTGATAGAGGGACAAAGGAGTATGTCTGGATTTCAGGGAACACTCTAAAGTGCATTCAATTTTTATCACATAATAAATGTAAATAAAATAGCACTGTAACTAAATATTAGCAGAACATGTGATGGCTTATAATCTTTCAGAGTGAAGTTTTGGAAAACACTATTTTTAGAGTGTTAAATACATATGAACCCTTTCTATTTACTATGGAAAAAGGACACAAAGAGGAGTTTTTATTAACTATCAGGCAATGGCTATTTACTTTACAGAGGCGCTATATTTTTTTCCAAAGATCCAAGTGTTGTGTTATATCTTTAGGTTTAAATTAAAGCTTTGGTTCTGGAATCAGTTTCAACTTTATTGACTATCACACCTACATTAATGTGTGCATGATATCTATTAATATGCAAGATATCTACAATAAAAGACAACTGAGAAGTCTCCCCTATTTCTATATCTTTATATCTTGCTTTGCTACCTCAAGATTTAGTGTAGTGCTTGGGTTATAACAAATCATCAATATTAGTTGATTAATGAGTTAAAGAAAATACTTGCCCAATTATTTTGATTCAAAGAAATCTACTCTTTTCTTAAAATTTTGGAGAATTTATTGTCAATTGGCATGGCTGTCATGTTATTTAGTGTTGCTGTCCAATTTTACACAGTCCCTAGGACCTAAGGCAGTGTTTTGCATAAAGAAAACATTCAATGTATGTGAATAGATTGAAGGGATAGTTCAGATATGAAGTCTAATAGGTCAAAAGGATAGTGAAAGCAATGATATAGAGATATTATCATGAATAGACATTGGCTTAATGATTTTCCAGAAATGAATGACATAGCTTCTCACTTGTGGGGAAAAAAATGCATTCCTTCAGGAAAAAAAATAGGATTTTAGCCAAACAAGACACATCGTGTTGGTCAGTATCTGTCTATCTGTCTATCTATCTATCCATCCATCTATCTATCATCTGTCTATGTATTAGTCCATTCTCATGCTCCTATGAAGAAATACCTGAGATGGGGTAATTTTATAAAGAAAAGAGGTTTAATTGACTCACAGTTCCTCACGACTGTGGATGTCTCAGGAAACTTACAATCATGGTAGAAGGGAAAGCAAACTCACTCTTCTTCACATAGCATTAGGAGAGAGAAACGGGGAAAGACCCTTATAAAACCATTAGATCTTCTGAGAACTCACTCACTATCATGAGAACAGCATGGGGGTAACCACCCCCTTGATTCAATTATCTCCCACCGGGTCCCTCCCACAACATGTGGGGATTACGGAAACAACAATTCAAGATGATTTGGGTGGAGACACAGCCAAACCGTATCAGTCTACTACTTATCCATATACTTGGTATGTTTTATAAAATACTATTCAGTGCTTTATTCAAGAGTATCTTACTGAGATGACTCAGCTAACTTACTTACCCAGAACCTATCACCCTTTATGGGACTGATACAGTTAAATGTCAGGACTTGCTGAAGTAAGTACCACCCTAGTACTACACAGAAAAACTGAGCCACAACCAGAGTCTGTCTGGTTAATCTTAAACACAACAGAAACCTCCAGGGTAAAATCCTTTGCTTTGTATTATCTTAGTTTTCCTTCTAAAATTTTGGCATTTCAAAAAGCTTAGATAACAAAGAGTCTTCTCTAGATGTGTCATTATGAGAATATGTTTTCTTACTCTACTTAAAATTCTTTTATCTTCAGTAGTCAGAATTACTAAGGTAATACAATTCCTACTGAAAAGAAATTGAACCTAACTCTAAAAATTGAGGCACCTGTTCACAATTTATATTTATTATGGGCTTAAAAGAGAGCACTGTGATCAACCTATTTCATTTTCCCTGACCCTTCTTATGAGTCAAACTCTTTATATTACATGGGTTGCTGACATTACTAAGGACAATTTAGAAATAGTATATACAGAGCCTAAGTTTGAAGCTTAAGGAATGATTAAATTCAAGAGAAATAGAAACCACTGTCTCAGTCAGTGAGCCATTTACCATTATGTGGCATTATCAATCAATGGAAAGTCAGCCAAGATATTCATTACATTTTTCTCATTATCAAAGATCACATAAAGAGGCTATATGATACTTTCCTAATCCCTAAATATGAGGTTGTTTTCTATTTCCTTCATAGTTTTATACATTGAACAATATGTTTGAAATATGATTGATTTCAACTGAGGAAATATCATTCTTCTGGTACTTTAGTGCTCATTGAAAATATATCCTAGGGGTTCTTTTTGTCAATGTAATCTATACTTCATGTCATTGAAGAACAAAAGTCATATTTTGATACTCACTGTCCCAGAAAGTGATTGTCCCATTGATGTTGTTTGAGAAATAAAAGTACCAGTAATTTCATGGGAGACACTCTCTTGTTTCTAAGGGCAATGATCCGCCAGAAATTCAGTCTTTTCTCAGAATACATTAATTTACTGACCAAAAAAAAAATCATTTCTTTACAAGCTGTGGAGAACCAGTTAAGAAGATAATCCCACTGGAAATTTATAAACCAGCAAGTTAGAAGTGATTGTCGTAAGTATTCTTCTTCATCTGTTCATTATAAGAGTTCCCTGGCATACATAGTTAAGAGTGGAATTGCAGTAACAGTATCATACCTACAATCAGGTAAAAGCCTTCATTAAAAGGATAGAATCTATCAAGTTAGAATTCCCTTTTTTTCCCGAACATCAACTTCACAAATGGCTTGCTTCTACTCCCATAATATTCTCTTCTACTACTCTTAATAAATTGTCTCTTTCCTTTCTGAAGATAACAACTGTTCTTTGGATTTGAGGTTCTATCTATCTATCTATCTATCTATCTATCTATCTATCTATCTATCTATTTTTTTTTTCCAGAGAGGGTCTCACTCTGTCACCAAGGTTAGAGTGCAGTGGCATGAACACAGCTCAATGCAGCCTCCATCTTCTGGGTTCAAGCAATCCTCCAGCCTCAGCCTCCCAAGTAGGCGGGACTATAGGTGCACATCACCACATCTGGAGAATTTTTTTTTTTTTTTTGAGACAGAATCTCGCACCCAGGATGTCACTCACACCCTGTCACCCAGGATGGAGTGCAGTGGCACGATCTTGGCTCACTGTAAGCTCTGCCTCCCGAGTTCATGTCATTCTCCTGCCTCAGCCTCCCGAGTAGCTGGGACTACAGGCTCCCGCCACCACGCCTGGCTAATCTTTAGTATTTTTAGTAGAGATGGGGTTTCACCATGTTAGCCAGGATGATCTCGATCTGCTGACCTCATGATCCACCCAACTTGGCCTCCCAAAATACTGGGATTACAGGCGTGAGCCACTGCGCCCAGTCGGAATTTTTTTTTTTTTGCTTTAAGTTCTAGGGTACATGTGCACAATGTGCAGGTTTGTTACATACGTATACATGTACCATGTTGGTGTGCTGCACCCGTTAACTTGTCATTTACATTAGGTATATCTCCTAACGCTGTCCCTCCCTCCTCCCCACATCCCACAACAGGCCCCGATGTGTGATGTTCCCCATCCTGTGTCCACGTGTTCTTATTGTTCAATTCCCACCTATGAGTGATTTTTTTGTTGTCGTTAATTCTAGTTAGAGACAAGGTTTCACTATGCTACCCAGGCTGGGTTTGAACCCCTGAACTCAAGCAATCCTCTCATCTTGGCTTCCCAAAATGTGGGGATTACAGGTGTGAGCTGTAATTTACCATAGCTGGCCACAATCTACATCTTTTTAAGAAGTATACTTTTTAAGTTAACCCCTTTTACCTTTTAACTCTTTCTTTGTGCATTCTCTGCATTTGAACATATTTTAAAATTTTATCACAAAAATCATTTGCTCCTTTTTACAGCTAGACTTTTTTCTCAATTAGGATAATATTCAGATTTATAGGACAGAAAATTCAAAATATGAGTGATTTAGCAGATAGAAACGTACTTCTCTCTTTTGAAGTGAAATTGGAATGCTGACAATCCAGGGCTGGTATTGCATCTCTGTAAAATTGTTAGGGAACTGTGTCCTTCCAATTCACTGCAGTCACAATGACAGGATGTGGTTCTCATCATCTTGGCCAAGAACAGCAGCTCCATATTCTGTCATTGCATTTCATTCCAGATAACAGGATGGAAGGCAGCACAAAGGAAGAGGACCACAATCGGTGTTTGGCAGTGTTCTTTCAGGAGACTTTTTGGATGTCCTCGCCCAACATTTCTTCTTATAACTCAATGGCCAATTGTTGATTACAAAGCCATATACCCAACTGAAAAAGAAGATGGAGAAGGAAATCAGTATTCCAGGTAACCATGGGGTTTGCCCAATATGGTGAATTGAGTTTCTAAGAAATAAGAGAAAATATGAAGGCAGTAACTATCATCATACGTCACTTTTCTGAAGATATTTTTTTACTTTTCCCTCCACCTCTCCTCTTTCATTCTCTCTCGGACATTCAGCCGCACTCGGTCATTGAAGCTGTTACTGCAAAGGTCACTGGTGATCTGTCAGTTACTATACCTCTCCATTCTCTTCCTGCCAACGAGTTTTCTCAGTAGCAGATAAGATAATTGATGATTAGCTCCTTCTTGAGAGAACATCTCTTGTGACTTGTCAAACATGATAATCCTTGGATATGCACATGTTTACTTTTTATCTGTCTCCTATAATGGCTCTTTATCTTTCCAAACTTTTAAAGTCAAAATTACCCCAGGGGTAGGATCTGGGCCCGTCTCTTCCCTCTACACTCTATCTCAGCATTATCTCTTTCATTTATGTGGTAGTATTTTTTTTATATATATATATACACACACACACGCACGCACACACACACACAATATATATATATATTTTGTGTATATATGTGTGTATGTGTGTGTATATATATATATATATACCAAAAAAAACCATGTGTACTTTTCTTAAGCTTCAAAAAGCTGCCTCCATGTTATCACAACTTTATTGACCCAGAGACACCTCAAACTAAAGCATTTGGCATAACATTCTCCCTTGGTCCAGCTAAACTGTATTTGAATCAGGTTTCTCAATTACAGTGTCTACGGTCCTGTGTTTTTCCTTTAAATAAGTTATCATAATTTTAAATTATGTATATATGTATGTATTTCTTTATTTAATGTTTTTCCCATTCTTCTCAGCTCAAAACCCAAAAAAATGAGGACTGGTTCTTGCTCACCTTGCTATCGAAACCTCCACGCAGAGGACCTGGCACATAGTGTTACTCAGCAAGTATTTGCGGAATGATAAAATGATTTAACCAGTAACATAAAGCAAATTTCATGACGAGCTTCCACAGAACGTACACAGGGCACATGTGTCAGAGGTACTGTTTAAAGTCAGGTGCAGGAAATTATGCCATAGGGGAAGGAGTGAGAGCACTCAGCAGGACAGGAAAACGCCATCGTAAAAGAAAAATAAATAAGCTTTTTCCAGAGAATGGAATGAAATGTGTTGAATAAAATCATACAGGAAACAAAGATCGTGAAAAGGGCTTTTAGAAACATTGGCAGGTTGGGCAGCGAATGTTCTTATAAGGAGACACCATGCTAGAAACTGAGTGTGTGGACACCCCGTACAACTTGGGTGAGAAGAGAGCCAGTAACTGAAGGCAAAGGGTTGGGGGCAGCCAGCATCCAATTTGGCTCCATCCAGAGCACTCTCCAACTTGCTGTCAGAGGAAGGACTCAGGTGGACAAAATCATAGAACACGTTTGCAAGTTGCCGTAGTGTTCATTTCAAATATTCATAAACTGAAGTTGGAGTTTTTGTATTCAGTATGCTCATGCTCTAGAAAACTATGAAAACAACTTTTTATTCCAAATGCCAAAATTGTAATCATAGCTAACATTGATTGGCAATTAACCTTTTTCTGGGAACTGTTCTGAGTGCTTTATTTGTATCAATATATTTAGTCCTTATAAAAACTTAATGAGGAAAGTAGTATTATTCTTCCCATTTTAAAATCAAAACTAGGACTGAAGCACAGAGAAGTTAAGAAATTTGCTTTTGGTCACACAGGTACAAGAAAAAAACTTTGAACACCAGCAGTCCTAATTCCACTAATTGGTCTCTTATCATATTCTCTTAATTATCATATTTCAGAAGAAAACATTGAAGAACTAGAAATATTTTTAAATGTAAATATTAGAAGATCCTAACTTGTCATTCACATTATTCACCTGAGCAGTGATATAAAATGCACAGTAAAATAACATCTTCTAACTCCACAACTCCACTTTGTATAATACTGAATTTAACAAATAATAATTTAAATAAGGCTAAATATTTAAACAACATCCCAGCCAACCAATAATTTTCATCAGCCTAATTAGCATGTCATAACTTTAAAATCTGTTTACAGAAATAAAACATACCGTCGTGAAACAAGAAGTAAGCAAGAGAGCATACCATAAATATTAAGAGGGTAGGCTATGTTATCATAAGAGGACAGTTACCACTGAAAGAATGAGAGAGACAAGATACCAATTCAAAAGAAGCCCATCTGGGCAGTCTTCACAGATGATGGAGAATTTTAGCTGGTTTAAATATGAGATAGATTTAGACACATCAAAAGAAAGAACAGGGTGGGGGATGAATACATTAATGATAACAGGGACTATTTCCATGAATGAAATAACAAAGAAAAGGACTCTTGATTCTGAAGATGGACATTATCTCAGCTACTCTGGCTGCAAGGCAGCCCTGACCATAAGAAAATATAACAACTCTATTGATTTTTGTATTTTTCATTTATATGACCGCATGTGCATATTCCTCTTACCTTTGCAGGTTTCATTAAAATGCATATCATCAAAATGTTAATGAGTTTTACTGTTTTCAATGATAATTAGGCTAACCATATGCTGAGCCTATTTGCTCTTTTAGTTAAACTGCCTCCAGTGGGAGAGATGATCAGCAGGATTCAGAGACATGGCCATGACTGGGCGAAGGACATTGCCTATTCTTGTATCATGCTGGGAGATTTTCTCTTCCTTACCTGACCTCTGCCATTTTATCGTATCCATTAAGAGGATGTGTTGGCAATATAGGTTTGGTGATCATTTTGTGTTCAAATATTCAAAAATTAACAATAATTTTTCTAATAATCTTAATCTCTCTTTATAATATTCTTTAATATTTCAAATTTCTAAAAAAGAGTTAGTCAATTATATTTTGTAAAAGAATTACAAAATGTATGCAACTTAAAATTTGAGCTGCATTTATCTGCTTCACCAGAAAGTGGTTCCTGACGACAGGAACCTGGTCATCAATGTAGCCTCAACGTGTGCTCAAAATCTCAAAGGCCATTGATGACTATTTATATTGAATTCAAAATTAACCTAATTAAAGGAAGGCAACAAAGATCTTAAAACTCTCCACATACTGCCCTTTTCAAAAGTAAGAGAAAAATATATAAAAATAAAGGGGAATTCAAATAAAATGAAGATAAATTTAGTGGCATCAATGTAAAGATGACATAAAAGAAGCATTGAAGTATAGAATGAGCTTGAAAACTGATTTAAATTTCTGATTTTTCAGAGAAATCAGAAACTCAGAGAGGAAAGTGACTTGCTCAAATGCACAAATATGTCTGCCATAACAGGGATTACAAATCAAGATTTCACCACTCTTTGTCTGTTCAATGTGTCATCAAATGTATGCTGTGCTTTGAGCTTCAAGCATATGTGGCTTTTTTCACACCTGTTGAGATGGGAGTTGTATATTCCATCTGCTTTACCTGGGAATACTATGTGAGCAGTTTATATTTTCCTAGTTGCCTTTGATTTTGCACTCTGCATGCATTAAAATAATCCCATTTATAGATGCCCTCATCATCCCACATAACTGCCTTGTTCAAGTAACTTGACCCAGGTATAGAAATTGTATTTTTTATTTAATTTCCTCAGTCCCATCACTTATCTACCTACTTCTGTCCTCCTATCCCCATCCCTATTTGTTTATTTTTATGAATACACAATAATTTTACATATTTATGGGTTACATGTGGTATTTTGATACACAAATACAATGTATAATGATCAAATCAGCATAATTAGGACAGCCATCACCTAACATATTTATCATTTCTTTGTGTTTGAAGCATTTCAGATCTTTTCTTCTAGTTATTTTAGAATATACAGCAAATCATTAACTGTCATCACCCTACTGTGCTATTGAACACTAGAATTAGTTTCTTCTAACTGTATGCTTGTATACATCAACCAACCTCTCTTCCTTGCTGCTCTTCCCTAACAGCCTCTGGTCATCACTATTCTACACTCTACCTCTGTTAGATCAACTATTTTATGAGTGACAATGGGTGCTTTCTGTGCCTGGTTTATTTCATTTAACATCACAAACTCTAGTTCCATTATGTTGCTGCAAATGACAGGATTATTTTTAAGGCCGAATAGGATTCCATGGTGGAGATATACTACAATTTCTATCCATTCATCTGTCAATGGACACCCATGTTGATTCCATATCTTGGCTATTGTAGAGTGCTGTAATAAACATGGGTGGGGTGCACATACTTTTTTTGCATATACTGTTTTTCTTCTTTTGGATAAATACGGAGTAGTGGAATTGCTGGATCTTATGGTAGTCCTATTTATAATATTTTGAGAAACCTCCCTACCGTTTTCCATAATGGTTGTACTAAGTTACATTCCCACCAACAGTGTCTAAGAGTTCACTTTTCTTTGCATCCTTGGCAGCATTTGATATTTTTGCCTTTTTGCTGATAATCACTCTAACTGGGCAAAATGTCTCATTGTGATTTTAATTTGCATAACCATGATAAGTAGTGATGTTGAACATTTTTTCATATACCTGTTTGCCATTTCTATGTCTTCTTTTGAGAAACATATTTTCAGATTCTTTGCCTACATTTTTTGTTTTGTTTTGTTTTGTTGTTGTTTTGAGACGGACTCTCGCTCTGTCTTCCAGCCTGGAGTGCAATGGCATGATCTCAGCTTGCTGCAACCTCCGCCTCCCGGGTTCCAGCATTCTCCTGCCTCATCCTCCAGAGTTACTGGGACTGCAGGCATGCGCCACCACGCCCAGCTATTTTTTATATTTTTAGTAGAGACAGGGTTTCCCCATGTTGGTCAGGTTGGTCTCGAACTCCTGACCTCATGATCCGCCCACCCTTGCCTACATTTTAATGGAAAAAGTTGGGTTTTCTTTTTGCTATTATGTCACTTGAGTCATTTGTATATTCTGAATATTAGTCCATTGTCAGATGAATAGACTGCAAATATTTTCTTCCATTCTATAGGCTGTCTCTTCACTTTATTGATTGTTTCCTTTGCTTTACAGAAGATTTTTAGTTTAATATATTCTCATTTGTCTATTTTTTGTTTTGTTTCCTATGCTTTTAATGTGTTAGCCATAAAATCTTTGTCTAGACCAATGTCCTGAAGTATTTTCTCTATGTTTTTTTCTCCTAGTAGGTTTATAGTTTGAGGTCTTGTACTTAAATCTTGAATATATTTTGAGTTGATTTTTGTGTATGGTAAGAGGTAGGAGTCTAATTTCATTCTTCTGTATCTGAAGATACAGTTTTCCCAGCAACATTTATTTAAGAGTATATTATTTCCCCCAATGTATCTTCTCTGTCGAAACTCTTTTGGCTGTAAATAATGTAGATGTATTTCTGGGTTCTCTCTTCTGCTTCATTGGTTTATGTGCCTGTTTTTAAACCAATATCATGTTGCTTTGATTACTACAGCTTTGCAATATGTTTTGAAGTTAGATACTGTGATGCTTCTGACTTTGTACTTTTTGCTTAGTATTGCTTTGGTTATTCAGAATCTTTTGTGGTTCTATACAAATTTTAAGACTTTTTTTCTATTTCTGTGAAGAATGTCACTGGTATTTTGATAGTAACTGCATTAAATCTATAGATTACTTTGTGTAGTATTATCACTTTAACAATATTTTTTAAAATATATAAGCATAGGAGGTCTTTCCATTTGTTTCTTCCCTCTTCAATTTCTTTCATTAATGTGTCATAGTTTTTATTGTAGAGGTCTTTTACCTCCTTATTTAAATTTATTCCTAGGTACTTTTTATAGCCATTGTAAGTGGGATTGCTTTTTTGATTTCTTTTTCAGCTAGTTTATTACTGGTACATAGAAAAGCAACTGATTTTTGCTTATTGGTTTTATATACTGAAACTTTACTGAATTTATCAGTTTGATGACCTTTTTGGCAGTCTTTAGGATATTTTATATATAAGAAAATTTCTTCTGCAAGGAAGGACAATTTCACTTTCTCTTTTTTAGTTTGAATGCTTTTATTTCCTCTTCCTTGAGTGTTCTCATTAAGACTTCTAGTAGAATGTTGATTAAAAGTGGTAAAAGTGGGCATTCTTGTTCTAGTTCCCATTTAGTAGGATATTAGCCATGGGTTTGTCATATATAGGCTTTATTAGATTGAGATATGCTTCTTCTATGCCTCAATTGTTGAGAGCCCTAATTATGAAGGAAAGTTGAATTTTATCAAATGTTTTTCTCTGTGTCTGTTGAAATTATAAAGTGGTGTTGTAATTCATTCTGTTAATGTGATATGTCACATATTGATTTGCATTTGTTGAATTATTCTTGCATCCCTGGGATAAATCCCACTTAATCATGATATAGTCTTTTTAATTGTTGCTGGATCTGGTTTGCTAGTATTTTGTTGACGATTTTTGAATCTATGTTCATCACGAATATTAGCCTTTGTTTCCTGTTTTTGTTTTGTTTGGTCCTTGTCTGCTTTTGGTATCAGGGTCATTTTGACCTCTTAGAATGATTTAGGAAGAAATTCTTCCTCATCTCTTTTTGGGAATAGTTTGAGAAGAATTGATATTAGTACTTCTTTGTAAGTTTGTTGGAATTCAGTAATAAATGTATCGGTACTGGGCTTTTCTTTGTTGTAAAACTTTTTGTTACAGATTCAATCTTGTTACTCATTATAGGTCTGTTCAAGTTTTTTATTTATTCCTGGTTCAATCTTGGTGCTTGTATATGTCCGGGAATTTATTCACTCTCTCTAGGTTTTACAATTTGTTAGTGCATAATTGTTCACAAAAGTTTGTAGTAAGTCTTTGAATTTCTTTGGTATCAGTTGTAATATCTCCTTCCTTATGTCTGATTTTATTTGTTTAGGTCTTCCTACTTATTTCTTGGTTAGTATAATTAGCAGTTTATCAATTTTATCTTTCTGCAAAACCAACCTTTCATTTTGTTGATTCATTGTATTTTTTAAAGCCTATTTTGTTTAGTTCTGCTCTGATCTTTACTCTTTCCTTCCTTCTACTAATTTCAGGTTTAGTTTACTGATTTTTCTAGTTCCTCGAGGTGCGCCCTCAGGTTGTTTATTTGAAATATTTCTATGTTTTCTATGTAAGGGTTTATTGTGAAACTTCTCTCTTAGCGCTGCTTTTGCCATATCCAATGGTTTTGGCATGCTGAGTTTCTATTTTCGTTGCTTTCAGGAAATGTTTTAATTTTCTTCTTAATTTCTTCATTGAGCAAATGATCATTCAGGAGCATGTGTTTAATTTCCATGTATTTGTTCAGTTTCCAAAATTCTGTTTATCATTGATTTTTAGTTTTACTTCATTGTGATCTGGAACGATACTTAGTATGATTTCTATTTTTTAAAATTTGTTAAGACTTGCTTTGTGGCCTAGCATATGGTCTGTTCTGCATGTTGTTCTGTGTGCTAATGAAAAGAGTGTGTATTCTGCAGCTGTTTAATTGAATGTTCTGTAAATGTCTGTTAGGTCCATTTGGCCTATAGTGAAGAGTGAGTCTAACATTTCTTTGTTGATTTTCTGTCTCCGTGATCTGTCCAGAGTGAAAGCAGGGTGCCAAAGTCCCCAACTGTTATTGTGGTGAGGTCTCTATCTCTCTTTAGTTCTGATAATACTTTATGCATATATCTGGGCACTCCAGTATTGGACATTTATATTTACACTTTTTACATCCTCTTGCTGAATTGGTCTTGGTCATTATATAATGACCTTCATTGTCTTATTTTATTCGATTATAGTCTATTTTGTCTAGTATAAATTTACTTACTCCTAGAACTTTTGACTTCTCTTTGTGTGGAATGATGTTTTCCATCCTTTTACTTTCAGTCTATTTGTGTCTTTACAACTGAAGTGACTTTGTGCAAAAAGCATATAGTTGGTTCTGGGTTTTTTTTTTCCATTCAGCACATCAACCCATCTATATTTTTTAATTGAAGAATTTTAATCATTCATATTCAAAGTTGTTATTGTTAGATAAGGACTTACTTTGGTCATTTTCTTTATTGTTTCTGATTGTTATAGGTATTCTTTGTTATTTTTCTTCTCTTTTTTGTTTACCTTTATAATGTGGTGGGTTTTTGTTGTGATAATGTTTGACTGTTTTCTCTTTTTCATTTATGTAAATTATGTAACATTTCTGTTCTAGAGAGTTTTGTACTTTCATGGGTTTTCAAGATGGTAGTATTGTCGTTCCATATGCAGGAATCCCTTAAGCGTGATTGTTCAAGTATAAACATTTTAAATTTTGATTAAAACCAATTTATCAATCCTTTTTATTTATGAATGATGATTCTTTGTGTCTTACCTAAGAATTCTTGAACACTCTTAAGAACACACAGATTTTCTCCTAAATTTTCTTCTGAAACACTTTTAGCTCTTATATTTAGGTTTATAAATCAGTTAATAATTGTAAAGTAATAGTGGAAGTTCATTTTTGCCCACACAAACACACAGTTGTTCCATTGGCATTTGTTAGAAAGACCTTTGTTTTTTTTCGTTGAACTGCCTTTGAACTTTGTTAAAATCAAGTGACCATGTGTTATGAGTGTATTTCTGGATTCAGTATCTGTTCCATTAATCTATGTGTCTATTCTTATCCCAAGATTGCACCATGACTATTGCGGTCTTACAGTTTTATATGAAATCTTGATATAAGGTAGTATATATCCTTCACTTTGCTCTCCTTTTAAAAAATTGCATTGAGTATCCTATACCATCTACTTTGCTGTATATTTTTTTTATTGTAATTTGTTTTTTGAGGTAACAGATCTCTTAAGATATAATTAACATACTATATAAGTCACCCATTTGAAGTGTACAACTATCACCACAGTCAACTGTAGAACATTTTCATGACCTCAAAAAGAAACCCCATATTTATTAGCTATCATCTCCAACTTTCCTATTCTCCCAGCTTTAGGCAAGTACTAAGGTACTTTCCATCTCTGTAGACTGGCTTATTCTGGATATGTCACATAAATGGAATCATGTAATATGTGGTCTTTTGTGACTTATTTCTTTCACTGCAAACATTTCAGTATAATGTTTTCAAGGTACATCCATGTGGTAGCATGTACTACTACTTCTTTTTTATGAACAAATGATTTTCCAATTTATGAATATACACATTTTGCTTATCCATTTATCCATTCATAGACGTTCAGATTTTTCCACATTTTAGCTATTATGAATAACGCTGCTATGAACATTTCCGTGTAAATTTTTGTGTAAACATGTGTTTTAATTCAATTTTAAAATCAGCTTGTCAATATTTACCCAAAAGAAAAAAAGTAACTGGGATTACATTGAATCTGTGGTTCAATTTGGGGAAAATTAACGTCTTAACAATACTGAGCTTTCCAATTCATGAACGCAGTATATTTCTATATTTATTTAGGTCTTCTTTAATATCTATCAACAGAGTTTATATTGACAGAGTTTTCACAGTACAGTTGTTGTGCAAATATTTTTAAATGTATCCCTAAGTATTTTCATGTTTTGATACCATCTTATATTAAATACTTTTTAAAATTTCTAACAATTTGTTATTAGTACGTAGAAATATTATTGATGTTTGGTTATTTACTGTATGTCCTGCAATCTTGCTAAAATCACTCTCTGGTAGTTTTTTGTTTACTTGTTTTTTCAATGTTTCTTATGCTATTTAATGTGATCATTCCTGTTATCTATGAGTAAAGAGGTTTACTTCATTCATTCTTTTTTTTTTTTTTTTCTTACAGCAATTACTGGGACCTCCAAACAATGTGAATAAAAGAGAAAAGAGGGGGTATCCTTGCCTTATCCTTAATCTCAAGAGGAAAATCTTCTGTCTTTTGCTATTAAGTATACTCCCTGTAGATTTATAGATACCTCTTATAAAGTTGAGAAAGTTCTCTTTTATTTTAGTAGGCTTTTATTATGAATGAGTATGGTCAAATACTTTTTCTACATTTATAGATAGGCTCATATGATTTTTCTTCTGTTTTCCTTCATTAATTTTGTGACATGCATTAATTAATTTTCAAATACTAAAGTAACTTGCATTCCTGTTATAAATTCCATTTGGTTATGCTGTGTAATTCCTTTCATATAGTATTGCATTTGATTTGCTCATATTTTGTTTAGGATTTATATACCTATGCTTATGACATTATTGGTGTATACTACTCTTTCCTTGTAATGTCTTGATCAAGTGTTACTATACAAGAACATGAACTTTACAAACAGGGGTTGACAAATATATTTTTATTCTGAATAATTTGTTGTAAAATTTATATTCTTTCTCCCATAAATGTTGAATAGATTTTGCATATGAAAGCATTTGGGCTTAGAGTTGTCTAAGCCAAAGTTCTGAGCTTAGAGTGATTTAACATATAGAGTGGGCTATGGTCAACAGATTTAATATATAGAGTGAGCTAGGGTAAACAGAATAGTAGCCTCACACAAATGTCTACATCCTCATTTCCGCAACTTGTGAATGTGCTACTTTTTATAGCAAAGTAGAGTTATGAGACCAATTATAGTATTAACCAGCTGATTTTAAGATAAGGAGTTTATCTTGGATTATCTGGAAAGGCTCAATGTAATCACATGTGTCCTTAAATGTAGAATAAGAAGATAGAAAAGCCAGTATCAGAGAGATGCAATTCAAAAAAGGCTTAATTGGTCATTGCTGGCTTTGAAGATAGACAAAGGGACCATGAGTCAAGTAATTCAGATGCTCTCTAGAAAATGGAAAAGGCAGGAAAGTTTTTTCCCTAGTGTCTCTAGAAAAAAAGGCAGTCTGGATGACACCTTGATTTTAGTCCAGTGAGACTCATTTTAGGTATTGACCTACAGAACATAAGACAAATTTTTGTGTAGTTTCAAGTCACTAGGTTTGTGGTAATTTGTTACACCAGCAATAGGAAACTAATACAAGAATTATTTATATTTTCTATTCATTATTATACAATTGCATTGGTAATTGCATTTTCTCAGCCATTATTCATTTCATTTAAGTTGAAAAATAGGCATAAATTTATTTATAGTATTTATTCAATTTTTAATCTCCAGAGTATGAAATGGTATCCCTGTCTTCATTCTCAATATTGGTAACTTATATTTTCCCCTTTTTTTAAATCTTGAACTATCTAGCTAGACTTTTATATATACTTTTTAAATTTTTCAAAGAATTACCTTTTTTTAATTGATTTTTCTATAGCATGAGTTATTTCTATTTTTTGTTCATTATTTATTTTTTTCTTGAGTTTAATTTGATATTTTTTTTTGTACTTCCCAAAGATGAAAGTTTGTATCTTTTACTTTAGGTTATTATTCTTTCTACTATAAGAATTTAAAGTCACATGTTCCGAAACAAAGCACTGCTTTAACTCTATTCCACTAATTCTGATGAGTTGCACTTTCATTATTATTTGGTAAAAAATACTTGCTAATTGCTCATAAGTTCTTTAGAAATGAATTAATTAATGTCTAAATGTTTGGTTCTTTTCAAAACATTGTTAAGGCTATGTTTCCTGTTACAGCTCTATAGTGGTCAGAAAACTTACTTATTTTATTTTTATTTTGTTTTTGAAATGTATTGAGATTTGTTTATAGCCCATAATATGATCTATCTTGATGAACTTTCTACATGAGATTGGAAAAAATATTCGTTCTGCAGTTGTTGGGTGCTATGTTCTATAAATAAAAACTAGGTTAAAGGAGTTGGTAGTGTCATTTTCATCTTCCATATCTTTATTGGTTCTTTGTTTAGTAATGTATTCATTATTGAATGAGAAGAGTAAAAGTCAACAACTATAATTGTGAATTTCTATACATCTCTTTTAACTTCTGACAGTTTTTGTTTCACTACATTTGATAATATTTTATTGGGCTCAGATATTTATAACTATTATACTTTTAAAATATATCCATCGTATTTTTGTTTCTAACATGCATGTCTCATAGACAGGATAAAATCGATCCTTTTAAAATTCTACTTAGCAATCTTTTCCTGGTATAATTACAATGATGATTTTATTTGAGTCTTCTAACTGCTATTGTTTTTATATCTGTCTGTGTCTCTGTGTGTATGTGTGTGTGTGTGTGTGTGTGTGTGTGTGTGTCCTTTTTGGGGATTAATAAACTTTTTAATGCTTTATTTTAATTACTCTATCAGATTTCTAGATATAATATTATTGTATTATTTTTAGTGGTTGCTGCAGGAATTGCAACATATACCTTTAATTTATCCCAAGTTAATGTCTTAAATTAGGCAAGGACTGCATACATTTGTGTTTGTATATCTACTTTATTTTTATTTCTTCAGATCTAAGATAAAATTTATATGGAAGAACTATATTCAAAAATATAAAATTAAACCCAATCCAAATTTACTTATATGTATCATATAATAAATTTCTGCAGTTAATAACGATAAATTACAAAACTCAGAGAAACTATACATAGCTTTGCTATTTTTATTTTATTTTATTTTTCAGACGAAGTCTCACTCTATCGCCGAGGCTGGAGTGCAGTGGTGTGATCTCGACTCACTGCAATCTCTGCCTTCTGGGTTCAAGAGATTCTCCTGCCTCAGACTTCCAAGTAGCTGGGATTACAGGCATGCACCCCCACACCAGGCTAATTTTTGTACTTTTAGTAGAGACGGGGTTTTGCCATATCGGCCAGACTGGCCTTGAAGCTTTGCTATTTTAGCAACTTGGAAACATGTTAAAAATGCAAATATTAGAATTAATACAGGATATCGGATACAGGCTACCAGCAGCCATGCCAAAAACCCCTAAATTTGACACACACACACACACACACACACAACACTGCTTATAATCAATGCAATGAGTCACAAAGATCAACATTGGCAGTTTAATAAGACAATTAGTCTATTATCAAGTAGTAATATAAAAAATGCACAACTTATGGTTGTGAACAAATGCTTGATAATTTTTGAATTACTAAAACATTAACCATTGAAATATATTTCTTTTTAGACTAAGAAGAAGAAGGCAATCTCATGTATTTTTAGCAAAGAATTTTGTCGCAGGACTTTTCCTTAGTTCAGCTAAAGATGGAGTCCTTGTTCCACCGTCACGAAAATTTAGGCTTAGGCTTGAAGACTATTTGAAGAGTGAGAAAAATGGGATTTATTAGGCATAAAGAAAAAAAGAGAGTCAGAGCCCGTGCTTCCTGCCCTTGGCGTTCGCTCCTCACAGATTAAATCCCAGATTACACACAGGAAGAGGAGGAGCCAGGCTCCTCCCGTTTGCGGATGATCCGGACTTCTGTGGCTCCACCTCAGTGCTCAGGCAGATTGGAGTTTTGCCAGGGAACTCTTCCCTCCTGGTTGTCTCAATTTGATCCTTTCTTCATTCTTTAAGATTAGAAACAGGCAAATATTTGAATCCTTTTCATTCTTACATAATATATTAACTTATTGCTTACCAAAAATAGAAAAAAAAATTATCGTTTACCTATGCAAATGTAATTATGCATTTATATAATGTATAACGCTTTACTCAAAATATTTTGATTTTTTATTTCTTTATTCTAGCAATCATTGAAATATAGCAATACTAGTTTAACTTTCAACAACAGAGAACACATCGATTTGTGCTAATCCTGATTAAAAACTTAAATTCATTTTCAATTAAAACAACCCGACTTTACTAAAGAATAATTACCATCTAAAAAAAGGACAGAAAAGGCCATTGTTTTGTGTTCTCAAATGTGTTAAACAACTCTTGATAGTAAGAAGAATTTAATGAGCCAATATGTGTGAAATCACTGTTTTAAACGACAGGAATTTAAAATACTATGTTGAATTGTCATTCCGAGTAAAGCAAATGAGCTATCCACTTCGTTTTGTATGGCTTTTAGTTCAGTTTTTATATGTGTCTTTTGAAGTAGGCAGGCAGTTTTTGCTAACCTGGTTTTATAGATGAGGAAACTGAGAAATACAGTCATACAATTAATAACCTGTAGAGTGAGGCTCAATTACAGATGTTTGACCCTGAGTCCATTGCTTTTTTAACAGACTTACATAGATTCAACTGAAAAATAAATTCTCTTGATTTCGACTTTAATCTCACCCAATACTGAAGAAGTCCTTTATAGAATCTGAAGGCAGTAACAATCTCATTAACTAGCTCTGCAAGACAGAAAAGCTCCCGGGCAGTTTTCATGCTGATCAGAAACATGCTAACCAAAATAAAAAGCATCAACAACAGAGGAGGGAAAACAGGAAGGAATAACAATAGACAAAAGTCAAAGGGAAAAAAGCCCTACCTGGGGAGAGTTTTGAAGATCAAGTTCAATACGGGTGAGAAGTTGCTAGTACATAGGAATGATACAAATAGTGCTGCCCAGTCAATGTTTCTGATAAGTTAGAAATGTTTTAAAAATTAAAATAATAATAATAACAACATGTTTGGTAGTTTAGAGGAGCTCTGTGTTTAGTTGGCACATTGGATATATGTTGACATTATACCCAATATAAGTATATATCTGCTGGGGTAGGATATGTTTGGGGAGATGAGGAGAAATCAATGGGCATATTTTTAAAGGCTAATTTGTGTTTTGTTGGTTTCCTCCAAACAGGGTGGAGGCAGTCAAAAGGCCACTGATCAAGGCCTTTGGGTAGTCTGCAATTTAATTAAGACCAAATTACAAATTCTAATTACCTGGCACCAAAGAAGCCAATGTGTGAATGTTTGTCTAGTATTCAATACACTATTCAAGGGCTTCTCTTCTTGGATTCAGCTAGTCTCTCATCAGAAACAGACATGAAAAGATTTTATGTTAATCAACTTTCTCATCCTCGTTGAATTAAAAATATAAATGACGCAAGTCTGAAAAACATAAAATGTAAACCAGTTAAAACATTATGTTTATAAAGAAAATTACATTTATAATTGTAAATTGACTTTCTAATTTTGTATTTAAGAAAGCAAAAGACGGAAGATTAACATGTATTGACTATTATATTACCAAACATTTGGCTAGAAACTTAAGAGGTCTGTTCTTTTATTAAAATAACCTCAGAAATGTATGCAGTAGGGATGAGAAAATTGAGTATTGGAGTAGATATGTACACTAAAAAATATTTAGCCAAGATTTACACCCCAAAGACATCTACCTTCAAAGCCCATGATCCTTTTAACCTATCACCATCTTACATTCCTTTCCTCTTCTTTCTCCATTCCATACGTAATAATTACAGTAATTGTGAATGAGATTTTTTTAAATTTCTTTGAAGAAATAGAATCCATTCATGTCCACTCTTAGCTAAATCAGATTATACTGGAGAGAGGAGGGAAAGGAACACAGAGGGAGCTTAAAAAGGAAAGCTTTGTCTTTTAAATAGCAATTCCAAAACCATATGGATGCAGTCATTTAGGATGTAATCAAGATACCAGTGAAAGGTGACAAAATTATTTTATTAGAGTCAAATGATTACTTGTATCATAGAATCAGAAATTGTAGCTCACAAAATGCTTGATTTCTGGGGGCAGATTAGACCATAAATTCAGAGGCTCTTTCCCACTTACTCCAAGTCATATTCTCCATTTCAACACTAATGTCAAAGCTATTGTTACACTCTTAGTTTACAGTTTGTTTGCGCCACATTTTAAAAATATAAGTGGTTAGGTGGCCACATGAATGAATGGGGCTTTGCAGTTGAGATTGTCACAAATGGCTCAACCTGGAGAAAAAAGAAAACTGGATCCTTATCTAATACCATATTCAACGTTAAAATTACAATATATTCAATAGACTAAACGTCCACAAGTGAAGAGTCAGACAACAAATTTAATAGAAGAAAAGACACCTTGTGATATAAGAGTAAAGTAAGGCTTTCTAAACAAAACCCACAAACTCTGAACTATAAAAAATTCAATTACAACTCAACATGAAGAATTTATCTTAAACAAAAACGCCATGAATAAAATCAAACAAGAGATGATAAGAACTAATACCTACATAGTGCTTACTGTGTGCCAGGGTACTTATGCTCATTTTGCTGATGACTCAAAAAGAAAACCAACAAAAACCTAGGTAAGTAACTTGTCTAAGATTACTTGGAAAGTAAGTGAAGAATCCACATTCTTTACTACTATGACATACATTTTCCCTCTGCCCAATTGAGAGAAATATTTGCAATATCAAAAAACATCAAGGACTGACTAAGAATATGCAAAGAGCTCCTGCAAATCATCATTATCAACAATAACCAGAAGAAAGATGACAACAAATGAAACATGAATAAACGTTACATTAAAACATTTGACAAAGCTGAAAGCATCAAAACAACAACAGACTCTAAACCACAACAGAAACGGAAAACTATAGATTAAAACAAGAAGATATTGCTTTATACTTCTTAAGCTCACACATTTTGAACGGTTGGATAAGTCAAGTTGGTGTTGGAATATAAACAGATGTTGAAATACAGGGACACTCTGTATTACCGATGGGATTCAAGTCTGGTGCAACATTTTGGACAATTTATGGCACAATTTTAAGTAAATTGAAATATTTGCTTACATCTGGGTTACGTCCCAAAGAAATTCTCATATAGGCCACTCGGGGGACATGAGTGTAGATATTAATCACAGTTGCATTTGTGGAGAATGGGCTGTTTGAAGTAGTGTGGTTGTCTGTGACTGGGGAAATGTATTTGTAAAACGTGGTGGGTGCACATCATTGAGGATAATGCAGCAAGACTAGATAGTTGTCATATAGACGTAGACAGAGCTAAAGAAGGAAACAATGGAGAGACAAAAAAAAATAATAATGAGAAAGAGATAAAATCTACAAAACAATACCATATTTATAAATTAAAATAATATGTACCACAAACAATAGATATGTTATAAAAGCATATATCAACAAAGTGATGCATAGAAAATACTTCTGAAAAGTAAATGTTGACTGAGAGTAGGGAATGAAGTTAAAAATGAGTAAAACATTCAGTCAACAAGAGATGGGTCTTGTATAGATCAATATTGGTAATTTTCCATGAAATGAGAGATGTAATTACTTCAAGCAATTACACTCAAAATCTAACTAAAATAGAAAGAAAAAGTAGTTTTTTATATTGATGTTAGACATTAGATGAATAAGGTTTTATTAATCAACCATTTCATTTATAGTTACTGAATCAGGCAGTTTTTCCACATTATAATTTGTATTCTTCTTCTCAAAAATACCTGTAATAGAAATATTTTCTGTGATTTACAGGTAAGAGGAGGTCTAAATATGAAATGACCTGCTAGGAACTGACAAAGCTAGAAAGCAATCTCATGTACATCATGAGTTTCAAAAGAGTATGCTCATTTCACTTCATTTACATAATATTTTCAAAGGGACTTATATTCAGCTTTTAGGAAATACAAGAAAAATAAGATTTGTATTACTGCAGGACTTCCTAGTATCTTTAATTTCCCAGTAACAAGAGTTTGTAGCATTTTCTGAGGAAAAACAGCACCACAGATGTAAATACAATTCTGGTTTTGCCAATCTGTTAAAGGAGCAGAACTTACTGGATGTAATGGAAAAAATAAAAAGCAAAAAACATTTTTTTTCTTAGTTCTGGCTACCATTCAAGCTCTCTTGAAACTGGTTTTCTCTTGCCCTCAGATAAAATATCGGTTGAGTCTCATAACTTATGCCCTTTCTTGAGAAATTAAACATATATATATATGTGTGTGTGTGTGTGTGTGTGTGTGTGTGTATGTATATATATTTTTTAAGACAGAGTCTTGCTCTGTCACCCAGGCTGGAGTGCGATAGTGCGATCCCAGGTCACTGCAACTCCGCCTCCTAGGTGCAAGCAATTCTCCTGCCTCGGCCTCCTGAGTAGTTGGGATTACAGGCACTTGCCCCATGCCTGGCTACTTTTTGTATTTTTATTAGAGACAAGATTTCACCATGTTGCCCAGTTTGGTCTCAAACTTCAGGCCTTAAGTGATCCCCCTGGCCCCTCAACCCTGCCTTGGCCTCCCAAAGTGCTGGGATTACAGATGTGAACCACTGCGTCCGGACAAGAAATTAAAAAAAATATATATATATGGTCAGTTATATTCACAAGAATGGTCTCAGTTTATTAATTAATTTAATAAAATGTAATGATCAAAATAATCCAAATTCCTCTTCAGCTGAAGCTCTTTCCTGCCCTCAGTGTGGTCTTGCTTTGAGCTGGCTGCCTGAACTGAGACCCTACAGCTGACTTCTACATTCTTTCTTTCACTTTTAGTTTCTAGCCAACATCATTGATTTAGGAGAAGAGAGTAAGAAGGACAGTTAAAGAGAGCAGGGACTATTTGTAATGTTCCAGGTGAAACATGATAACGGTTACCACCTGAGCCAGGAATCATAAATATCTCCTGAATTATTACACTAGTCTTCCCCTCCACCTCTCTCTCCTACTTTCTATGCTCAACACAGAAGCTAGGGTGACCCATTTCAAGCATTAGTCATGCTACTCATCGGCTCAGAATCTTCTAACTGCTCCCCACTTTATCAGCATAAGAGCTAAAATATTTGGAAATCCGCATATAATCTGGATGCTACCACCTTTCTCACTCAACTTCTGCAACCCCAGCCTCTGTCTTTTCAGTCTCTGTAAACGTTACCACCCTGAATTTCCTTCCCTGAACACATAACATCAAGTATAGCCAAAACCTGGACACTTAATAGGGAGAGTTCAGTTACCCCTCAAATCCCAGGCTTCTTCCCACTACCACAGCCTGTCACTCTTAGATTTTTTTAGGTCTACATTTCACATCTTCCTTAGGACACATATTAATTTTTTTGGCAAGATCTACTTGAAATTTGTCTTTTATTATACTTAAATGAAAGGGGTACAGTAGTGTGAGGAATCACTCAAGTGGTGCAATATTCTCATTAATAATTTATTTTTTTCAGCTCTATTTATGTATAATTGACAAGTAAAAATTGATATATTCAAGGTGCACAGTGTGATGATTTGATATATGTGTACATTGTGAAATAATTACCAAAATCAAGTAATATTTCCTTCACTAATATAATATTGGGTTATTAAAGATTCCTTCAATATGCCTTAGGGACTTAAAAGAAAAAGACACAATAAAATGTAGGCTCACCAATTATAGTTTATTCATTGATGTTCAATGGTAGATTTATTTATTCATTCAAAGAATACTTGTAGAGGTCCCTACTACGATCCTAGCCCTATCCTCGGAGCTGATTATTTGTTACTCAAAAAAATTCACAGGAAGCTCACATTTTAGTTGAGGGTAGACAAAGAATAACTCAGTCAACCTACTTGTAAAGAAAGAAGTCATTCAGATTGTGATAAGCACTTAAAAAAAATATCAAGTGAAGTGAGTTGATTAAAAAATTACAGGGCATGCCTGAGAAGTGAATTCAAGACATTTTAACTCTTTAAAATTAGAGCATGCTCATATTGTATTTAATGTATATAGTAATCTCATACATACATGTGTATATACATATATGCAGACACACATATATATATTCACGTATGCATATATTGATTTTTCTTTATATAAAAGTGCAGAGTATGAATGTCTCTATTTTATATCATATACATACAATTGTTTAAATAAATTTCTAAATAAATAATGTATCAACAATATTTTCCACTATGTATATTTCCTGAGAGTTAAGTTGACTCACATTTCTACTTCTATAAATTGATGACCTTTATAATGAGTTTACACTTTTACAGACTGATGATTTTGTGAACAACCTACAATTTGTAGGTATATGTTATTTTTAATCTTTCATTTTTATGTCTCTAGTTATGTTGTCAAATAGATAAGTTACTGACTTAAACTTCTTGCCTTCTGATTTATAGTATTATAAACTTAAAATGTTTCCCACTGTGCAGACACGTATTTAAGGATACAGAGGAAAGTCTTGCTTATAGTGAACATTCTTTCAATTGAAATATAGATTCTCCATTTTTAACAGTCAGTAAAATGATATTGTGGCTCCAGGATATGTTTTATAATTCACTTCTAATGGCTTGTTAATCATGAGAATGTCTTCATTTTCTCAGCTTGTATCTTCTTTCTGTACCTTTTCCCCTTCAACCCTTCTAACTGACACCAAGACCAGGAAACTTCTAGGTTAAAAATTATTTTATCACTATCTTACTTAGTTTAAGCTTTCCATGAATTTATTATTTCTATTTTCTTTTTTTCATCTATAATAAACACCATTTGAATTGCCATAATTCTACATTTTAGTACTCAGAAATGATTTAAGAGTTGGAATTTATTTTTTTCTCCTTCAGTAAATTTTAAAAGAAAAAGAGTATAGTATACGAACATCTTTCATCCACATAATAAATTATAAATTCACACTTCTTTGAAAAATGTTCAGTTTCCTAGCAAAACAAACGTGTACATTAACACTCATCATAGAGAGTAACACACAACTACATTCCCTATGAAAAGAATCTTTATGTACTTTATAGAATTTATGAAGAGAAGTCCTTTTAAACACCACTGAATGATACCATCTGTGGTTGGAAGTACAACAGATATTCAGTATCACATCACAAAGAAGGCAATATGAGCTGCAGCTCAGAAGTGTCTTGTATTCCTGGATAGTTAGAATGTCTTTCTATATGCTTTTTTAAAACTAAGTAACACATATTTATTCTAAAACACAGATGCGACACAAGAAAAAGTACTCATTCGTAATATCACCAAACAGAGATAACCATTTATTTTTACGTTATCTTAATTGGAATGCTTAGTACTGTGCTTGCCATGGGATAACCATTCACTAAAAGGTAGCCATTATTAGTAGTAATATAAATAATATTTTCCATAGAGTATAATGTGTTAAGTAAAATTTTTATTAACTAAGATAACCGTTGCTCTTTTTTGTATGAATAATATAAATCAGGCATCTTAGATGTTTGATGACGTTCAGCATTGTCTTTTACCTTAATGCATTTATTAACAATCAAAATATAAATGGCTGATAGAGAGCATTCAGTAAGTACTAGGAGATACAATAAACAACATACATTTATGGTTTAATCTACCCTATATTATAAAGTAGATATCATTCAGGTAGATATCACGGTAGTAACAAAGACACAGAGAGATTAAGATCTTCAAGATTATACAGAAAATAAGGAAGAAAGAAGCCAAAATCAAAATCCAAACAATGACTCCAGAGCCTGTTGTTCTTTATACCACAAGATATACTAATACGTGGTTATAGGCATAGGAAGCAGAGGAAGGAAGTTTTGATTGTGAAAGGCACTCCAGTGGGTAAATGGGTTTCATCTGAAGACAGTCTTGGGAAATACATTATTTGAGCTGTACTTGAGACACATTGGTTATTCCAAAATCTTAGTGTAAATATTTAGGTTAATACAATTCAATATTCTATAATTCAAACTCACCTCTGCCTTCACTAGGTTACCCGAAGATACCAGGGTGGCCATGATGACATGAGAAGAGGTTTTACCCTAGATGCCATAACCGATTCTGGCATAAACTAGTAGGTAAATCTTGGGCAATGTGTTAGCCTTTGATGTACACTAACGTCCTCTATCCAGACAAAGTGAGGATACAGTCTGCCATTTAATGACTTTATACTATTTTAGGAAAAATAATTATTAGAACCCATTGTCTCCACCATTTTACCTGCAAATGCTGTATCTGATACTCATCAAAGCTGTGTCTTCTTCAAGACTCAGCACAGATCCTTTATTCTCCAAGGTGAATGTTTTCAATCTATTTCAATTCTTGTAAATGTCTCCATATCTGATTCTTATAACACCGTGTAATGTTTATTCAACTGTTATGACCTTCCTTCTCTCAATCCTTATGTTGCTTTGAATTTCAATGTACCTCGTGCATTGCTATTTAACCAGGTAAAACTTTATTTTGCTTCCCAAAGTCTTCTGTGAGTATAACAATAACAAAAATTATGTGATATTTGTTTCTACACCAACATTATTGTTCCCAAAGTAGAAATTTAACATATAAATAAATAAAAACTAATTAACATATAACTCATTAATTTAACATTGAAAATGAAATATTCTTATAGTTGCCTACCTCCCTAGGGTGACTTTGATTTCCCTGTCAAATTATATTTATCTTAAAATTTAAAAAGATTGTCTTTGTCTCTAGAAACAATTTAAAGTTTAGCAGAGGTGAATTAATAAAAAAGGGGAAAATATAAATTGCAAAAAACAAAAAGCAAAACAAAACACTAATAGAAACTATGTGGATAAAATGGACAGGCTAATTCTTTACCACTCAGTTATCAAGAGGTTGATGCAACTGAAGGAAATTTTGATGTGAAAAAATCATACAAATGATTCAACAAATCCATTAGTTGGTTCTTTGGAGGAATAAATAAGGTAAACAGACTATTAATTAGATGACTAAAGATAAAAAGAGAGAAGATTCAGATAAACACAATCAGAAGTTACAAAGGGGACATTATCACCGACCTCACAGAAATACAGAAACCCTGAGACTACTATGAACACCCCTCTGCACACAAGCTAGAAAACCATAAGAGATGGATACATTCCTGAAAACACACAACCTCTGAAGAGTGAACCCTGAAGAAATTGAATCCCTGAACAGACCAATAATACCAAAATTGAATCAGTAATAACAAGCTTACTAAACATAAAAAGTCATGGACCAGATGGATTCATAGCCAAATTCTACCAAATGTAAAAAGAAGAATTGGTAGTATTCCTACTGAAACTATTCCCAAAAATTGAGGAAGAGGAACTCCTCAATAACTCATTCTTGAGACCAGCATAATCTTGATACCAAAACCTAGCTGAGACACAATAAAAAAGAAAAACTTCAGGCCAAGATCCTTGATGAACATCTATGCAAAAATCCTCAACAAAATACTAGCAAACTGAATCTAGCAGCACATCAAAACCTTAATCCACCATGATCAAGTAGGATTTATCCCTGGGATGCAAGGTTAGTTCAACATATACAAATCAATAAGTGTGATTTTTCACATAAACAGAACTAAAACAAAAACCACATGATTATCTCAATAGATGCAGAAAAGGATTTTGATAACATTCAAAATCTTTTCATGTTAAAAAACCTCAACAAACTAGGCATTGAAGGAAGGTACCTTTAAATAATAACTTTGTCATCTATGGCAAACCCATAGGCAACATCATACTGCATGGCCAAAAGCTAGACACATTCCCCTTGAAAACTGGAACAAAACAGGAATGCCCTCTCACACCATTCCTATTCAACAAAGTACTAAAAGTCCTAGTCAGAGTAATCAGGCAAGAGAAAGAAATGAAAAGCATCCAAATAGGAAAAGAATATGTCAAATTATCTCTGTTTTCAGATGCTGTGATTCTACACCTAGAAAACGTCATACTATCTGCCAAGAAGCTCCTTGATCTGATAAACAACTTCAGCAAAGTTTCAGGATACAAAATTAATGTACAAAAATCAACAGTATTCCTATACACCAATAAAATACAAGCTGAGCGACAAATCAAGAATGCAATACTATTTACAATAGCCACAAAAGGAAAAAAATGCCTAGGAATACAGCTAACCAGAGAGGTGAAAGATCTCTACAATAAGAATTACAAAACACTGCCCAAAGAAATCAGAGATGACACAAACAAATGGTGAAAACATTCCATGCCGATGGGTAGGAAGAATCAATATAGTTAAAATGGCCATATTGCCCAAAGCAATTTATAGATTCAATGTTATTCCTATAAAACTATCAATGACATTCTTCACAGAACTAGAAAAAAAACTATTTTAAAATGTGTAGGGAACACAAAAGAGCCTGAATAGTGAAAGCAGTCCTAAGCAAAAAGAAAAAGACTGGAGCCATCACATTACCAAACTTCTGACTATGCTACAAAGCTACAGTAATCAAAACAGCACAGAACTGGTACAATAACAGACACATGGAGTGATGAAACAGAATAGGGAGCCCAGTAAAAATGCCACACACCTATAACTGTTTCATCTTCAACAAAGTTGACAATAACAAGCAATGGAGAAAGGGCTCCCTATTCAATAAATGGTGCTGAGATAACTGGCTAGTCATAGGCAGAAAATTGAAACTGGACCCCTTCCTTTCACCATATGCAAAAATCAACTCAAAATGGACTAAAGACTTAAATGTAAAACATAAAACTATAAAAACCCTGGACAATAACCTAGGAAGTACCATTCTGTACAGAAGATCTGGCAAAGATTTCATGATGAAGATGTCAGAAGCGATTTCAACAAAACCAAAAATAAACAAATGGGACCTAATTAAAGAGATTTGCACAGCAAAAGAAACTATCAACAGAGTAAACAGACAACTTACAGAGTGGGAGAAAATATTTGCAAACTATGCATCCAACAAAGTTCTAACATCCAGAATCTATAAGAAACTTAAATTAACAAGCAAAAAAATGACCCCATTAAAAAGTAGGCAAAGGGCATGAACAGATAAAGGAAGACATACAAGCAACCAATAAACATATGAAAAAATGCTCATCATCACAAATCACATCAGTCAGAATGGCTATTAAAAATTCAAAAAATATAACAACAGGTGTTGGTGGGGTTGCAGAGAAAAGAGAATGCTTATATACTGCTGGTGGGAATGGGAATTACTTCAGTCATTGTGGCAGGCAGTTTAGTGATGTATAAGTCTGTTTTCACACTACTATAAAGAACTACCTGAAACTGGGTAATTTATAAAGAAAAGAGGTTTAACTGACTCACAGTTCTCCAGACTTAACGGGAAGTATGACTGGGAGGTCTCAGGAAACTTACAATCATGGCAAAAGATGAAGGGGAAGCAAGCACTTTTTCACATGGAGGCAGGAGAGAGAGGGAATAAAGGAGGATGGGCCACACACTTTTACAACGTCAGATCTCCTGATAACTCACTCACTATCATGAAAACAGGAAGGGGGAAAACCACCCCCAAAATCCAATCACCTCCCACTAGTGTCCTCCTCTAATTTGACTTGAGCTTTGGGCAGGGACAAAAATCTAAACCATATCTTTCCACCTTTGGCCTCTTGCAAATTTCATGACCTTCTCGCATTTCTAAATACATTTATTCATTCTCAACAGTCCCCCAACCTTAACTTATGTCAGCAAAACTGAAAAGTCTACAGTCCAAAGTCTCATCTGAGGCAAAGTAAGTCCTTTCAGCCTATGAGCTTGTAAAAGCAAAAGCACGTTAGTTACTTCCAAGATATAATGTGGGTACAGGCATTGGGTAAATGCTCCCATTCGAAATGGGAGAAATTGGCCAAAACAAAGGAACCACAAGCCCCATGGAAGTCCGAAACCCAGCAGAACAGTTATTAAATCTTAAAGCTCCAAAATAATCTCCTTTAGCTCCATGTCTCAGATCCAGGGAATGCTGATGCGAAAGCTGGGCTCCCAATGCCTTGGGCAACTCTGCCCCTGTGCTTCTGCAGGGTGCAGTCCCTGCAGCTCCTTTCACATGCTGGGGTTAATGCCTGCAGTATTTCTAGGCATGCAGTGCAAGCTGTTGGTGGATCTACCATTCTGGGCTCAAGGTATTGGTGGATCTACTATCCTAGGGTTTGGAGTACGGTGGCCCTTTCCTCACAACTCTGCTAGGAAGTGCCCCAGTGGAAACTTTGTGTGGGGGCTCCAACCCCACATTTCCCCTCCACACTGCCCTAGTATAGGTTCTCCATGAAGGCTCTGCCTCTGCAGCATATTTCTGCCTGAACATCCACGTGTTTTCACACATCCTCTGAAATCCAGGTGGAGGTTGTCAAATTCTTTCCTTCTGCACACCCAGAGGCCCAACAGCATGTGGAAGCCACCAAGGCTTGTGGCTTGCACCGTGTGAAGCCACTGTCTGACCTGTACCATGGCCCCTATTAGTCACAGTTGGAATAAGAGCAGCTGGGACTCAGGACGCCATGTCCTGAGGCTGCACAGGCCTAGCCCACAAAACCATATCTCCCTTCTAGGACAGGGGCAAAATGCCACCAGTCTCTTTGCTAAAGCACAGCAAGCGTCACCTTGATTCCAGTTCCAAACAAGTTCCTCAACTCCATCTGAGACCACCTCAGCCTGGACTTTTTTGTCCATATTACTATCAGTATTTTGGTCAAAACCAGTAAACAAATCTCTAAAAGTTCCAAACTTTTCCACATCTTTCTTGTCTTCTGCTGGGTCCTACAAACTTTTCCAACCTCTGCCAATTACCCAGTTTTAAAGTTGCTTCCACATTTTCAGGTATCTTTATAGCAATGCCCCACTCTTCTGGTGCCAATTTTCTGTGTTAGTTTGTTTTCACACTGATATAAAGAGCTACCTGAGACTGAGCAATTTATGAAAAAAAAAGGTTCAACTGAGTCACAGCATCATAGACTTAACAGGAAGTATCACTGGAGGGTCTGAGGAAACTTACAATAATGGCAGAAGGCAAAGAGGAAGCAAGCACCTTCTTCACATGGTGCAGGAGAGACCGAGAGTGACATGGGAAGTGCCACACACTTTTAAGGCACCAGATCTCATGAGAACTTACTTTCACAATAACAACATGGGGAAATCTGCCCCCATGATCCAATTACCTTCCACCATGTAATTGTATTCCACCCCTCCCCTGACACATGAGGATTACAATTTAACATGAGATTTGGGTGAGGACACAGAGTCAAACCAAATCAGGTGATTTCTCAAAGAACTTAAAACAGAATTACTGTTCAACCCAGCAATCCTATATCTATATCTATATCTATATCTATATCTATATCTATATTTATCTATCTACTAATCTGTCTACTGATCTATCTCTCTCTATATATATATCTATCAGTAGATAGATGTCGGGAGATATATAGATAGACAGATTGACAGAAAGATAGAAGACAGATAGATAGATACACACACACACACACCATATAAATTATTCTCCCATAAAGACACATACATGCATATGTTAATCACCCCACTATGCACAATAGTAAAGACATAGAATCAACACAAATGTCCATCAACTGTAGACTGGATTAAAAAAAATAGTACATATACACCATGTAATACTATGCAGCCTTAAAAAGAATAAAACTATATCTTTTGCAGCAACATGGATGGAGCTGGAGGATGTAATCTTAAGCAAACTAACACAGGAACAGAAAAACAAATAATGAATGCTCTCACTTACAGGTGGGAGTTAACCATTGGGTCCACATGGTCACAAAGAAGGGAACAGACACCGAAGCCTACTTGAAGGTTGAGGGTGGAGGATGGTGAGGATGACAAAACTACCTATTTGATACTATGCTTGTTACCTGGGCGACAAAATAATCTGTACCCCAAACCCCCATGACATGCAATTTATCTATATAACAAATCTATATGTGTACCCCTGAACCCAAAATAAAAGTTAAAAATGAGGTTCGTGCATTAAGCATTCTCACTTCTAGAAGTGTAATATTTTTGCGACTTCAAGTCACCTAAATTTTTGCTTTTCTTGAAACTGAATAAAACAAATCATCTTAGGGTTTGAAGGTCTAATACCTCAGATATGAGACAATCAACTTGTAAGTTTGAATCAGCTCCTTAAGGACACTGAGGGGTTAAGGAAGCAGCTTGTCATGATGATAATGCCACTATAGTGGGAACTAGTATGGACTCAGTTGTTAACCTCAGGGCTTCAGTTTTCACCATGCCACTCTAGGAGTACAGTGGGATTCAGTGACTGATGATGGTGAGGAAGAGGAGGAGAAGGATGTTGATATTTTGAGCTAAGATATAAGACATGGATGTAACTCAAGAACTTCCAACCCTTCTCAAAGACCACAGCACTTCAGCATTTTGGCATAAAAAACCGAGTCAAGGAATTCAACTTTGAAACATAATCAAAATGTAAGTCATATTTGTGAAATAAAACAAAATAAAATAAAAATATGTATTAATATCAGCAGGTTGACCTTCATCCACTAGCACTGAATTCATTCTTCTTTCTAATGTTTTTCTGTTTTCATCAATTTTGTGTGTTCTTTTTATTCTTCAATTTTTAATTCATCTATTTCTAGTTCTGTTAATTAAGACTATATGTAAACACTATAAGGGGGCACAAGGGAACTTTGTTCGGGGTGAAAATATTTTATAACTTGCTTGTGGTACTGGTGATGTGACTGTGAACATCTGTGAAAGTGCATTGAACTGTACGCCTTAAAAGGTGACTCTTACTGTACTTCAGCAATGCCTCAATAAATCTGATGCTGGAAAGTTTCAATATCAAAAATATTTGTATTTCGGTGACTTGTGTCTGTGCACTTACATATCCTCCAACATAAATTTTATTAATTTCATAAAAGTTTGTGTATTTTATATTTATAATATCACATTTTATTTATCAATTCACTTATACTATGTTTGCAATGCATTGGCAGATTTTTTACAACATCCATGAAGCATCACCAGTGAGAGCCATATTAACGACTATTGGTCAGATAATCAAGAGGGATAAATGCCTGATAGCTTTGAAATTTTCAGTTACTACTCAGATGTCCAGAAATTTATTTTTCCTAATTTTCTGGCAAATAACTATAAGTAACTCTCTATTTTACTAATGACTCAGATTAACGGCATGTTAAGAGAATTCATTAATTCCAAATTCAATATACAGTCACTTTTTTGTAAAAGTATTAATCAAATTTAACATATTTCTTGCCCCTTTTCTTTACCTGTCCCCCATAGGTGATCAATTTTACTGAAATCAGTGGGAGAGGCTATCAGAAGGGAGAAGGGAGAGAGTAGGAAATTGATATTGTTCTGAAATCACTTTTCATGCCATCCTATGTTCCTTCTGACCTCTGCGGTCTTATATTTTATTTCATTGGAGTATCCTATGCTGGCATCAGGTGAAGTGATAGTGCTTTGATAGTGTTTGAGCATTCTGCACTGGTATCAGTTACTGGTGTCAATGGTCCCTGTTGTGGCCCTCAGTAGTGACTGTGAGCTCCATGTCTTCTGTGTCCTCTTAGTCCCACCCTCTTCTGAGATACACTCCCTTCCAGTTCTTCCAACTGTCCTATTTTTTAAGGAGCTTAGAAATTATTGGCTACATTTGTCTGTACAAAGTTAGAGTATGTATACATTCTTCCAGACTGTTCACTTAGACACACTAGATGTGAATTTACCACCAAGATACCATGTTGCTCTGGGATCTTGGTGAACATCAAGATTTCCAATAAATCTGCAGTCTTCTTAATACCACAGCTGGAAAATATTAACAATCCTCACCCATCTTTGTCTTGGAAGGGGGCTGTCTAGCTAGCCCCTTTCTTAGGTGCCAGTCCACCTGCAACTATGATTCCTTTATCATGGATGATGGTTGTAAAGGTTAAAACCAGAGGTTTGAAATACGTCCAAATACTTTTTAAATTTTAAGCCAGTTACCTTTTTCCATTGGTAACATATGTTACCATTCCAGTCATTACACTACATAGGCAGCGTACAGTTCCTCCTTTCACAGTGGATGGACTTCTTACAATTTTACAAGTAGTTAATTAATCAGTGTATTTGATTTAAAATTTTGCTTTCTTTGTGTTTAAAATTTAAATTATAAGATAATTGGTTATCTGAAAGATGCAAGTTTAGAAAAGCAAATTTTATTTATTTTTACTGGAAATATACTTACCTTTAGTGTCTTAAGAATATAAAACTCAATGAATTGTTACACATGAAACATACATTTTAACAACTAAGTGTATATTTTTATTCTGATGAATGCTGTATTCTTTGTAATCTCATAACTCTGTCTTGTTAGATTGACAAATACAAAAGTAAATTAATTGCAGATATATGAAACTTGCCTTTCCTTTAAAATACCTGTTAATAATATAAAGAATGACAGAAATATTTGTCTTCAGTATTTTATATTCCATTCAAATTTGAAGTTTACTTTGTTTTTCTTATGGATTTTCTGCATTATTATATTTCCATGATATTGAAATATTGATATTCTATAAAATACTCTATAAAAATGTCTCATGGGTATTAAATAACATTTCTGCAATATTTTGAAGCAACTTTATTCTGTACATTAAAATATTTTGACGATGTCTTTGTAGGTTGCACCCTTTATCAATATAAAATGACTCATCATTGTCCCTTTGAGTTGTTTTGCTTTGAATTTAATTTTATATGATGTTGATATTGTATGGCAACTACTACTATATTACATTTGCATTTGCTGAATATATATTTTTTTCACTTTTAACATTTTTTGTCTATGATTTTGTTTTACTTCTACAAAGAGCATAACTGTTTTTATGTGTCCTTATATGAATGGTACTATTAAAACTTTAAATTCAATATATTTATTATTTTGCTGGTATATTTGACTATTTGTCTTATGTTTTTTCCTCCTCAAGAATTTCCTATAAAAGCTTCATATTTTATAACAAATACTTGTTGGGTCACTGCTTAACCGTGCCTCATCTTCCCTCACAGGCATGCTGATACTAGTTGTCAATCTCATTATAGGAGTACCATCAGTTTACTTAGCCTACCACCCACACGTGTAGATGCTCAGAACAAAGGAAACAGCTTTTCTTTCTGTTGTGGCAAACTTGTACTTTCCAGGAAACACAAGCATATTTTATATTTGCTTCCTAGACCAATGATTCATAACCATTTTTACACACATAGAATCATCTGGAAAGTTGTTACAAAAAGGCAACGTGTGGGCTACTGCCAACCTCACCCCTCTTCCCGACCAAGATTCTGATTTAATTCCTCTGGGATGAGCTCTCAAAATGAGTACGTTAATAAAAATGTCTTCAAGTGATTTAATTGTAGCCAGAATCTCCATTATATACTATTCACCAGCCTTCCCCTTCTGCCCCTGCAGCTCCCACTTTGTCCTTCCCACCCACTCTGAGCTCTGGAACAGATTTCTTCTCATGTTGTAGCTTGCATGTTTGCTGACCTTTCTGCAAAGTTATCCCCTGAATATATTCCCAACATTCATTCTGGCTTTCAGGCTTAGAGATGTCATCTTTTGCTAGTTTTCAACTCTGTTATCAATATTTCTTTTTATACAGTCATTATAGTGTTCAGTAAAAGTTCTGAAAATGGTAGGGTGGGGAAGATATAAACAACTGTGTTGAGTTTTGAATCAGAACCAACTCTCAGTATGGAATTGTTATCAAATAATTACTATTTGATGATACTTTCAAAGTTCCGATGTAGAAACTGATTCCTATGTATTCTTCATGCCTAGATAGTAATGACTAAATATCCAAAAAATTAAACTAGATTAAATGACAATTAAAATGTTTTCTATTTATAGGATAATGTGCATTTTAAGGAATATTTCATAATACAACAAAGAAAGATCAGAGCATATAGTTTATACAGTTTATGATATACTTTTTATTGAAATTATATCTTTAATTGCTCTAGGATTAATCTAATGAAATTGTTGATAACAACAATCCAAGTAGTAATAGTGGTAGCATTTATTGATTTAAATTCAAGAAAAATACTCGTCTTTCAATTGCCAACATCATAATCATCATTATCACCAACAGCAACATATTTAAAACCTACTAAGTAATTAGCATATGCCAGGCCCTGTTCTAAATTCATTAACTTTTACATCTTTACAATAATACAATTATGTGAATATTGTTGTCAAATGTTGATGAAACAAAGAGAAAGAGAGTTTAAATTGGTTGTTTGAGGTCATGGTGTTAGATGCAGGCAGACCAACTCTTACCCTTGTTCAAAGCCACTATGAAGCCCTGTTTGCATAAATAATCTTTATTTTCTTCAGTATGCCTTTGGTTTTATTGTCAACATTTTACTATAATAAATGACTACTATTATTAACAAGAATAAAATGTGAAGCAATAGTTATGAAAAATTTTTAGCTCAAGACAAATAATTACTGGAAGAATTTATGTGGACACTAACAATATTAAAACATTTGTTAAGTTCACTTGAGAGTCTTCATGTGCAAATGTCACATACAAATTTCTCTGAGACGAAAAAAAAATCTTTTCCATTACTATTCCAAATGATAATTTATTTTTCCTGCTTTTTAAATGTTGACTCTTGGTCTACATTACTTAGGACTATAGAGCTTCAATTTTAGTTTTATGGAAATTAGATTAAGCTTGCCAAACACTTAATAATCAATTGCTTTGCAAGGAATAGAAATAGTCACTTTCATTAATATTTCCCAAAGGATCAGATTTCAATGCAACAACAACCTGTGGTTTGGACTGGTTAATGTAAATGTTTAACATGGTTGACAAAGAACCAGCTCTTTCATTTTATTAAGATAGATATCAGTACATATCTTAAATGTGTGTTTTGAGGCATATGGAAGAAGAAACAAGGTGACAAGTTGGAAATCAAGATAGTATTGAAAATGGTATGTCCACAGTGCTAGATGTCAAGCACTGTGCTTGTTACTATTGACTAAAGATACTGAGATAAGCTCATCTAGTAGAAGGAGAAATCCACTAATAAATAAATGATAATTTGACATGATTTATATGATTCTGGAGTATGGAGATGGTATATATATATATATATATCCTGGTATAAATATATACCAGGAAACTAGAATACAACAAACTCCTTTAAAATCAGTGACTAAATATTACATTAGTATATTAGTATATTGGACACACATAATTCCTTGGATCCTTTATGTAAAATAAGAATGTCAGCAGGGCATGGCGGCTCATGCCTGTAATGCCAGCACTTTCGGAGGCTGAGGCAGGCAGATTATGAGGTCAGGAGTTCAAGATCAGCCTGACCAACACAGTAAAACCCCATCTCTACTAAAATACAAAATTAGCCGGGCGTGGTGGCGGGCACCTGTATTCCCAGCTACTCAGGAGGCTGAGGCAGGAGAATCGCTTGAACCCAGGAGGCAGAGGTTGCAGTGAACCAAGATTGCGTCACTGCACTCTAGCCTGGGTGACAGAGCGAGACACCATCATAAAAAAAAAAAAAAAGAATGTCGATAACATTTTTAATCTTTGTGGAAGAGTAATTTTAATATTTTCATAGAAGTATCTCCAAGATGTCCCAAGAAGAAAATGTCATTGAAAGTAAAACACTAAAATATATGGAAATAAAATAAATTTATGTATTTAACTCTGATTTCAATAAATAAACTCCTCATGATCAAATTCTCATCTTCTGTATACTTTACTTGATTCTTGGGCTAAGCCTGCTAAAATAAAATGGACCATAAACATTATTATTTTTCATGCCTATGTTTACATTTTTGGTAACTGTTGACAATGTACTTATTATCAAACAGATTTTTCACATTTATATAAAATACAATGCATTTGTATTTTCCCAGAAAACCAGATAAGGCAGCAAGATGGGCCTAAAAGATCAAATCTAGTAAACATTCAGTCAGTCTCATATCAAATGTTTAAAACTAATTTAATACCTGCTCTTAGGATTAATAAAGAAAAAATCATTCAGCCTATAATTGTGTTGCCTTCTTCTTTAGTAGTTTTACCACATCAAGGAGCCGTGTTGAGTTCTCGGTTAAAACAAAGAAAAATATTCAAGTGAGAGTTGATGTGTCCACAGAAGTATGACACATTAATTGGTTGATTAATGATTAATATTTACCCGTTGATAGGCTACACTTCGCTATTGGTGACTTTTAATTCAGCCTGAATAGGTGAAATGCTTTGAAAATAGACAGTGATATTATAGACACTAAAGCTGTCAGAATTTGATGAAGAGGAAATGTGGCCTCTGCCGTTGGCCTATTAATGGCTTTGCCATATAAGTGATGTCATACACTTCTCTCTACTATTTCATTTAATAATGCACAAAATGAGTGTCATAATAAATGCCCATCCTTCTGGAGCTCAGTGCAGGAGGTGTCAAAAGAACAGCTATTTATAAACACCTTTGTTCCTCCCAGGCAAAGGTTGGAGCCAGTTTATAACAAAATCTCACCTACATCTCTCAGATGCAAGCTGGAGATCAGCAACAGAGAACACAGTGACTGTGGCAACTAAAAGATCTATTAAACATCTACATATGTGTTTGAAACGATTGTAGACCTATCTTTTGCTCACCTGGACTCTATGGTTGAAAATGTTGAGCTGAGGTTATCAGTCTCTCATTATAAAACTCCCCAAGTAGTAAAAAGGCCTAAGATTAAAAGTCATCAGGTCATCTTTGTTCTAATAATGTTGCTTCTGATTTCACGCTTGAAGCTTATTTTGTTAAAATTGAACAAATGTTACACTGTGTCTTAATGTAATTTTTACAAGATACTCAATTTTGTATTCTAAAGACTGACATATAGATATACGTATTTTTATTACAACTATGTATGCTACTTTTTTGCAAAGTTATATTTACAATAACTTCTCTTGAAGTTGATGGCATTTTAAAAGTCTTAGAAATGCTGTATGTGGAGATTAAACCATAAAGGTTGTTGTCTGCGTTATTGAAGACGATTTCAAAGTCACTATTAATTTTCAGTTTATCAGGTAAAAGATAAACCATGAGGGAGGTTATTTCTTAGAACTAATCATTTATCCAGCCTGACCAGGACTTTAAAAACTCCACAAAAGCTAATTAGAAGTTAAGAAAAACTACAAAGGTTTTTGATTGCTTTTAAAAATGTGTTTTTCATTCCCATCCTCTACCACGATCTAATAAGTGAATGCCAATGTAAAGAAAACATATGTACACAAGACTAGATGGTGCAGACTATTCTCCATGGAACTGAGAATGAGGTGTTTTCAAGCTGATCATCAGTTTTATGTAATTATCTCTAAGGCTTACTAGTCAGAAGTTCAGATTCAATGTTTCAGAAAAATTACATGAGATACTTTATTTTCAGTTTAATTTTAATTTGTATTCTATTTTTCCTTAAAACATTAAACAATATCAATTGAAAATAACATTATCAAATAATAAAATAAATGAACCCAACACAGCAATGACTTCAGTTGAGAAGCTCACACTCTGACCCATTTGGAAATTTGTAGGTGGTACATGCTGAATTAGTCTATCCTTATGCTCAATCATCAGGTATACTATAATCTATGTATTATCTACTCCCATAGCTGTATACTGAACTGCTAAATAAGCTTTTTCATATTCTGATGGTTTTCATGTACTATGGTCTTATATGATTTTTGATCACTCCAGTGTTCTTTTGGTTTCATTCTGTATTAGTCAGTTCTCACACTGCTAATAAAGACATCCCTGAGACTGGGCAATTTATTTAAAAAAAAAAAAAAAAAAAGGGTTAATGGACTCACAGTTCCACATGGCTGGGGAGGCCTCACAATCATGGCAGAAGGTGAAGGAGGAGCAAAGTCATATCTTACATGGCAGCAGGCAAGAGAGAACTTGTGCAGGGGAACTCCCCTTTATGAAGCCATCAGATCTCATGAGACTTATTCACTAACAAGAGAACTGCATGAGGGTAACCGCCCCCATGATTCAATTACCTCCCACCAGGTCCCTCCCACAACATGTGGGAATTATGGGAGCAACAATTCAAGATGAGATTTGGGTGAGGACCACAGCCAAACCGTATCACCTTCCTTCACTCATCTTGTTGTTTACTTACCATAATTCAATTACCTCCCACTGGGTCCCTCCCAGAACATGTGGGAATTATGGGAGCTATGATTCAAGATGAGATTTGGGTGGGGACACAACCAAACCATATTACCTTTCTTCACTCATCTTGTTGTTTACTTACCCCATACTAGAATGTCTTTTATTGAGGTGAGATGGCGGGGAGTGCGGTCTGCCTATCCTCATGAGAGTTCTAGTGAAAGCCAAGAGCTGAGCCTCTGACAAAAGAAGCTAAGAGAGCCAAAAAAGTTGACCTTTGGCATTTAGTAGGAAGAGGTCAGAGGTCAAAAGAGATGATCTGGATATAAATTTTGAATCTGCAGCCAGTACCCAACATAGACTCTGTGTGACCGTTTAGAATTTGGAAGTAGGTAATGGTACATAATTTCTAGAATCAGTGGTCACAGTGGAATCAGAGACAGTTTCTGAGATCTGTGGTAGTGAAAATTTAGCCAGACTATTCCTGTACTGTGACCTTAGCTATTTTTGTAACTACCCAGTGAGGATGACCAGTGGTTCTAGTTTGCAAAGGACTGAGGGATTTTTCAAGGTATCAACCTTCAGTGCTAAAATAGGGAGATTCCTGGGAAAACCAGGATGAGTCATTACACTGAATCCAGCTCCTCAAGTTTCCTTCTCATTATCTGAAATTGATTCTTCAGCCTCCCAATGGATTCTGTGACCTATCTATGTTACTTCCTTAAAAAGTCCTTTCTTGTTAAAATTAGCGGTATCTGTTGTTGATTTCTGCATTACAAAACCCTCAATGGTATACAAACTGGGTACAGAAAGTGGGTTGCAGGCAAGAAACCCTCAGGGAAATCAGGTAATCTGGTATTGGTTACCTGGCTAAGTGAAACTATAATTGTTATTTAGAGAAAAGATAGGAGATGAAACAGAAAGCTAAGTTCCCACTGGTTATAGCTTGAAATTAAGTGCTTATTGAGGGTTGGCCTTAAGAAAACAAAATTATAGCTGCTATAGGAAGAACATGGAATTCTGAGAACTCTGATTGTGGACCATTGCTTTGAACAAGTCTACACAGCTAAATACCCCACCATGTTACAACCTCTAGCTACCTGGTAAAATAACTAAACCCTAAGAATCTTCCAGGACTGTGATAAAGAATATCCCATTCTTACTGCCTACAGAATAAAAGTGATAAAAATTTAAATGCAAAGTTCTAGTTTTCATGTTGCTGAATTATAAAAGAAGTCAAATTCACAATCTTTCCTAATATTGTCTGCAAAATTTCAGACATTGATAAGAGGTGGGATCCTGACATTGAGACAGAGTTACACGGCAGGATGTAGTGCATTTGGGATGCTCCAATGCTCAGTCTCCACCAAACCGCCTTTTTCACCCAAAGAACTTCTGCTTTGCTTGAAAATGTTTATGACTTCTTCACTTGAAGTAATTATCTTGAATCTATTATCAAATCTTCTTCATGAGCTCTCAGCCACTCTCCCTCTCCCTTTGTCTCCATTTCTGTAGCTAGAATAAGCTCCCAGTTTATTTTGGAAACAAATGTTTACATTTTTAAAATGTTGGGCTGGGCACGGTGCCTCACATCTGTAATCTGAGCACTTTGGGAGGCCGAGGAGTGTGGATTACCTAAGTTCAAGAGTTCGAGATAAGCTGGCCTACATGGTGAAACACCAACTCTGCTAAAAATATAAAAATTAGCTGGATGTGGTGGCAGGGTCCTGTAATCCCAGCTACTTGTGAGGCTGAGGCAGGAAACTCACTTGAACCCTGGTGGCGCAGGTTGCAGTGAGCCAAGATCGTGCCATTGCACTCCTGCCTGGGTGATAAGAGAGAAATTTCGTACACCTCTCCAAAAAAAAAAAAAAATGTTAGTGGAGTTTGTTCGTTTGATTTGCAAAATTCTGGTGAAAACATCAAAATAGATCCCAAGAGTATTTGATGAAGGAGAGGAGAATATAATGTTTTGGTTAAGTTGAGTTAAGTTGACTTCATCACCATGAGTACACTTACCAAAGATTTGATACCACATGTTGATTTCAGCAGTTACAATTTGGATTCCATCATAGCCCATGACATCACTGAGATGATAAATACCGTTTAGTAGATCATAGAATAAGATATCAAGAAGCTAACAAAGATTATAAAAACTGAGTGAAATTTTCTTGCTCAGTCATTCAGCCATTAACTGTGGTTAGTTAGAACCCAGAATGTGCCTTCTACACAAAAGCCTTTTAAAATGCATTGGTAAGAAAAGAACAAACATTTCTAAAAATTATTTTAGTAGCTGGTAGGTGATGGGGTCATCGAAATGCTCTCCCTGACAGAATGAGAATAAAAAGATTCCAGAGTTGAGGAGGTCGAAGACCAAAATGACTTTCAGAAGTAAGTTGAGTGTGGGGGCCGTTGAGGGGCAGCAGGCCACCATGGGAACCTAAATGTTGAGGCCTGCAGAGGTAATTGACAGCACTTAACTAATTATAGGTACTGTAGAGCACAATCATCAAGATGAGCATCCCTTCGAGGTCCTACTTGATTTTTATAACCAATCATGGTAGGTGCTTTGACTTCTCACTCAATTTCTATTTTAAAATTATTCCAGGTACCTATAAACCCAGAAAAGTTCTGGTAACTTTGAGAAAGTAACTGTTATCTTTACAAATGTAATGATAAGGTTCTATAAAGGTTCTATAAATCTTCTTCCTTAAGGAAGGAGATAGCAAAATACAGAGAAAATGGGGAATTTTATTTATTTATTTTTATTTTTATTTTTTGCAGTGGGGATGCTAGATCTCCTGGCTTCCATTAACTCTTGAGATTACAGAAAGTCAATGTGATCTAGTGATGCGACTTATAAGGGGTAGCAGCAAACTATATTATAATATTTGTCTATATCATTTTAGACTTAGTAGAAGTCAAAAAATATCACATGCACATTTGCCCAGTTCATGAATGCATGTTTGAAGTATGTCCTTAGAAACCAGCAGGTTCCCATATCAGCCCCCTGGACCACAAGCTGTTCTGATGTGAAAGGTTATAAAGAAGTCTCTGGAATGTTTTTTAAAAGTCAAAGAAAATAATACTATAATAGAGTTGACTCTTCGATAACATGAGTTTCAACTGTGTGAATCCAATTATACATTGATTTTCTTCCACTTCTGCAACATGTGACACAGCAAGACCAATTCCTTTCCCCATCAGCCTACTCAACATGAAGACAACAAAGATGAAGACCTTTATGATCATCCACTTTCACTTAAAGAATATCAAATATGTTTACCCGTCTTTTAGACTTTCTTAATAATACTTTTTTATAGTTTACTTTATTGTAGTAACACAGCATATTATATATATATATAAACTATGCTTTAATCCACTGTTTATGTTATCAGAAAGCTTCTGGTCAACAGTAGGCTGTTAGTAAAGGTCTTAGGAAGTCAAAATCTATACACAAATTTTTGAATGTCAAGAAGTCAATCCACCTAATGCCTGCATTGAGCAAGGGTCAATTGTGATTATGTTTCTAGTGGAATCACAAACATGACCACCAATATCAAAGATGTACAATTTGCAAGGCAGGACTCCAATCACATTTCTTCTAGCTCTCCAGCTCAGCTGGTACAGAAGTAGATAGGTTTCACAGACCAGCAAGGACTATCAATATACATAATCAGATAAAGACTTTAATTGCAGCTGATGCTGCGAATGAATAAAACCTTGATACCTGGCATGAAAGAAGTATGTTCTTTTTTCTATATCTATTTTGCTGTCATTTCGAAGGAATATACATTTTCATTATTTTGCCTCAGGATTATCTCAGCTCTCTTACTCTGAGATGCAATTTAGTTGGCAGGAACCCTGACCATTTGACAGTCCATAGAACCTCGTACAAGTCTTCATCATTTACCATATTATCTTAATCGATGTCTTAGACACATTCAAGAGGCAGAGCGATTAAACATCATGAAAAAAAAAAAAAAGAGGTGTTTGCTATCTCTAAAGTTTCTGGGGATCAAGGAATCTGCGTTGTGTCAGGATACTATTCAGAAAGTAAAGAACTCATCGCTGCTCCTGTACCACTTACTGTTCTGTAATGGTCTCCTGAATTTAGAGTTAACATGCAACACATTTGGATGAGAAGTTGGTTACATTAACCAGTAACCAAGGAGGCTGTCAACTATGGGTGTGACCCAGGGCCAGAAAAGTATCTTCAGCTGGTTTTGATTAAAGTGCAAACTGCCCTTCTTTTTGACCTAGCTAATTCTATGACAGATGAAAATGCTGAAAAAAAGGCTATATGAAGTTTATACGATTATGAGGTAAAGCCATGCTTTATTGGGCATGAGTTTATTTTCTTTTTGAGACAAAGTTCTGGCTCTGGTAGAGTCTGCATATAAGATCACACAACCTCAGCAGTCAGCCAAGAGTGGATTGCTCCCCCACCGAACTAGTTGAAGTTCAGCATAAATATCTTATTTATGTTGTAAATAAGTTGTATAAATACTTTATTTTACGTTTATATTAGCCTACTGAGGTAGGTGATATTGCCCATATTCTTTGCCCAAAAACAAATAAAAGTTAATAAAGTTATACATACATACATACATAAAACTCATAAAAGAAAAGATTCCAACAATGCAAGTTCATTGCATTCCAAATGAACCGTTAATTGAAGCGAGAAAAAATTCCTCATTGGCAGAATAACTAAAGTTGATTTCATATACCATGATTTGTTTTCGGCTGTTGTTGTTTTTTAATCTTTGTCATCGTCTCTGTTTGGTTTCGTCTTTTGCTTTTCTCTGTTCTTCTCCTGAGAGGTGTAAATTTTACAAACCCTTTAAACCTTTCTCAGGGAAACTTTGAATTCTTCACAACTAGGCACCTGAAATTGAGATAAAATATCTTTGAAAAAAGCAAAAGCCCTTGCCTCCGGAACTGAAATAGCTTGTTTTTTTGTGGCTTTCATAGAAGTACACAACCCACTTCCCAAACCGTCATGCATAATTTGATACAAATGGGGTATCTGCCTTTTTGGATGAAACACAGAACAGAACTGGCAGGGAGAAAACCTGTAAGTTATTGTGAAGGTGGTGGACTCCCTGGGACTCAGGATAAGAGTAATTAGCTGGGAAGTCCATACTTTAATTTGCCTGAAGAGAAACAAATGAAAAAAAAATATATATATATATATATACTCTGTGTGTGTGTGTGTGTGTGTGTGTGTGTGTGTGTGTCTGTATTCACATTTTCAGCATGACTGTTGCTTTAATCTGCCAGGGTTCAGTTTTCTCTCCCCCACTTTGAGTAAAATCCAGGTGCTGCTGCCAACATTATAATACTTATTTAATAGGCAGCAGTGGGTGGCAGCCACTTTTTTTAACCTCCTGGATCTCTCTAATTCCTTGCCAGACAAAGCATTCACCCCTTACACTCACTGAACTTTGCTGAACAAGTCAGCTGTAAGATGATTTTGCAGGCCTCTTATTTTGCAACTTCTAGTAATTTGTTCAGCAAATAAGAGAAAGACCAGTTATTTGCTACTAGCATGAAGGCAGTTTCCTCTAGTTGGAAATACAGAATTCATCACATAGGTCTCAAATCTTAAGTATAATGCTATATTTTTTCAACATTTTATTTTTTCTCTTTGACAACTCCTGTCATCGTATATTTTATATTTCACCTTTCCCTTCACATTTTCTTTTCATTGCTTTTCTGAGAACAATGCATTTTGTATTTATTCTTTCATTTGAAAAACATTGATAAATTCTTTCTCCTGTCAAACCGAGGTTGTGACAGAAAAAAAGTGTAAATGCATGTCTGTGTAAATTTTATAAAGTAGTCAAAATGATAGACTGCATTTTAATAAAATTGATAAATTAATGTGATGGGTGAGTGTACTTCTCTCTCAAAGACTGTTTGAAAGATAGGCATGGAATCTCATAGACTCTTTAATTCATGGATACCAACACTGTCTTGCATTTTTAGGTGAAACTATATGCTAAAATATAACTTCAAATTGCCTCATCCCCCTCAAAGGCAGCAGTACAGAAGAAACAGAAACATATAGACACATATACACCATGGAATACTACGCAGCCATAAAAAAGGATGAGGTCATGTCCTTTGCAGGGTTATGGATGAAGGTGGAAACCATCATTCTCAGCAAACTATCACAAAGACAGAAAACCAAACACTGCATGTTCTCACTTATAGGTGGGAATTGAACAATGAGAACACTTGGACACAGGGTGGGGAATATCACACACTGAGGCCTGTCAGGGAGTTGGGGGCTGGGGGTGGGATAGCATTAGAAGAAATACCTAATATAAAGGATGAGTTGATGGGTGCAGCAAACCAACAAGGCACATGTATACCTATGTGTCAAACCTGCACGTTGTGCACTTGTACCCTAGAACTTAAATTATAATAAAAAATAAAAATAAACTAAAATAATAAAGTATGTTCTATGCATACGAACATACTTAGTTTTTAAAATTATAATATATATATAATTTTTTGAACTTGCTTTTAAAAATATAAAAATAAATATTTCCTTGTTGATAAAAAAAAAAAAAAGGAACGTACACAATGCAGATGTCTCCTCCTCTGGCATCCTTGTCAGACCCTCCTCTTCCTGGAGCCCCTCCCAGGGGACTGGTACCCAGGGGCTTACTCCTCATCCTCTCTCACCAGTCTGGTACAGCTACCAATATCTCCTACATTAACTCCAAACCAGCCACATCTTTACCCACGATTTCCAACTCCTGCCCTCTGACATAGGAGTGACCATAAACATATTGTCTTTCTCCCAGCTTCAGTGAGAAATGGTATTCCAAATATCTCCCCACACCTTGTCTGCCCTTTTCAGTATAGTGAGATGTAAAGTGGGGACATTTTAACTTGCCAGACCCCTCTCTTTTCTTTTCTTTGCTAACAGTCACCTCTCCCATTGTACCCTCTGCTCATATTCACTAGGAAAGCGAATCCTTCCCGCTCATGCCTGGAAACTCAGGATTCATATTCATGTCTTGGAGAATGGCGAATTGCAAGACGTTACACACCTTGGGAGAGCCACATTAAAGAAAAGAGGAATGGTGACTTCTCTCTATGCTGTCTGGAACAAGTTCCTTACTCCCTTAGGATACAGCTCATGACTTGAATGACTTCTAGAGGAGTCAGCACCTAAGAAACAAGAAATTTTGTTTTCTTCTGTTTTTTCGATGAACAAATAACTTGTCCGAGATTTTTGTATGTGTCTCTCATTGTGTATAATACTATATTGGGCATATGACAGGTGCCTGATGCTTAATACCTTTAAAAGAAAGCAGTACAACATCAGGTGGAAGGAAGAATTTTAGTTTTGAGTCTTTAAGTATCTTCATTTTTTATATCCCTGAAAAATAAAGAAAGAAAATATCTCTCTTTGTAAATAGAGAGAAGTCAAAGCATGAAACACTGTCAAGTTTATACTTATCAACGAGGAATCTTTATGTTTCTAATATATGCATACATTAATAGCTTTATTTTGAATTAAAAAAAGATTTAGGAAGAAAAGAAAAAGGAGTAGTTCTTGTCCTTTTAAGAAGTAGAAATATACTTCTCTACTTCATTTTCCTGAAGGGCAAGACACTGAGAAACCGAATTTAAAATCATAGGAACTACTTTCTGAGTATTTTAGCCACTCTAAGGCTGAAATGTGGTAATTATGTGAGATAAAATAAATAGTTCTATGGACACTGCCCTCAAAAGCATCTGTTACTTCTAACTGGGCAATAATTAAGGGAGATGAATATAGGTTGATTTTTTACGCATTTGTTTAGACGTCTTGTTTACAAATTTATTTAGAAGTCTTTGTTTAGGAACAAAGAAATTGACTTTGCCTAATCAAAGTTTAATTCAAATGAATTATTAGGCATTTCATAAAAAATGTGACTAAATTTTTTGTAGTATACCTGACATTCTCTCATAGAAATCTGACCTAAACTCTCAACAGAGCACTGTAGTGACCCACCTGCTGGGGTGTCCTTGTACTCATTTCTAATTAGATATGTACACATTCCAAAGAAAATGGAGTCATAATCAATCTATTTAAGCAGAGGCCAAAAATCTTTCACAAAAATTAGTAACTTCAGTCTTATGATATAAGTACATCAAAATACAACTGGTTGACCAGATGTTTCACTTATTTTCCTGGATATATTGTGATTGTGGTTGCCTCTTTTTTTCAGCACGAATATAGTTCAGTTTCTCTTTCTAAAAATAACCTTATCTGATGCCAACTATAAATGTGTATGTCAGTTTTGGGGAATTGATAATAACATATGATTGACTATGAAATAATTTTTGAAGAAAAGTAAGACATTTACTGATAGTCTTCTAGAAATATCATTGGAAAGCCTCTGATGCCAATTCTTTCGTTTAAAAAATATTTAACAATTACCCAGTTCTGAATTTCAGAGACTGTAACGGCAAATGTGTTCAATTATTCCACAAATTTTAGAGAACACGGAATCCAGGCACCCGGATTACTGATGCTTTTGCCTTCATGCTTCTTAAGCTTAAGAAGAGCCTCTTCTCTTTATGTCTTATCATCTCTCCCTTTCTCCTTTAAACCAGAAAGGAAAAGGCCCCCCCATGTGATTTACTCCAGGCCTTAAACTTACTTCACGTTTGGCCCTGAATTGTGCCTTTGAAGCCTAAAGGAGGTCCGGATGAAAGAGAGACTGGCTGAAAAAGCCCACAGAAAAATGTATTACAGAGATTAACATGCCACAGCCTCTTCATCAAAGACTCTGGGCAAAAATCAACAGGCAACAGAGCCTGCATCCAGCAGTTGTAGAAGTAAGAATGCAGAGAAAAAAGACATCTGGACAGAGAAGGGGCTGAAATAATTTCTGGATCTCTGTTCTTACTAAAGGACAGTTAGATAATGCAAAAGTATAAGAAAGGTAAGAAAAATATCAACTAGAGCATATAAAGTTAATTATATATACTCTAGTTGATACTGTTTTTCACGGATATACGTATTGTACAGCATGTTGGTAAATAACTATTTTTGGTATACCTGTTATGCTTTAGGCACTTTTATTTGTTGAATAAATACCTCATTTCACCTTTACATTAGTCTACTGAGGGTAGGTGATATTGGTCCATTTTATGAATGAGAAAACATACTGTTAGAGGGAAATGGACTTGATCAATCTTAATTGTGAATGGAAAGAGCTGAGAAGGATTGATATGGTCTGACTCTGTGTCCCCACCCAAATATCATCTCAAATTATAATCCCCAGGTATTGAGGGAGGACTTTGGTGGGAGGTAATTGGATCGTGGGGTGGTTTCCCTGACACTGTTCTTGTGATAATGAGGAAGTTTTCATGAGATCTGGTTGTTTAACAAGTGTCTAGTGCTTTCTCTTTCACATTCCCTTTCTCCTGCCACCAAGACATGCCTTGCTTCCCCTTCACCTTCTGCAGTGATTGTAAGTTTCCTGAGGCCTCTCCATCTATGCAGAACTGTAAATCAATTAAACCTCTTTTTAAAAATATAAATTACTCAGTCTCAGGTAGTATCTTTATAGGAGCATGAAAACAGACTAATACAAGGATTATAGCTAAAAACAGATGACAGCAGATATCCAAGTTGAAGTCTGGTTCCAAAGTCTAGGATCTTTGCACTAAATCCCATTGCTTTCCAAACTGTTCTACAGTAAGCTGAAAATGCATATTATAGGCACATTCTTGAAAGAGACTCTAAAAACTATTTGTATATAAATGTGACTTTAAAATAATAGGAATCATATATTTACTATGCATCAGAATCACCTGACCAAATATAAGTGCAGATTCACTTGTCTACTTTCAGCCAATTTTACTCAGTAGGTCTAGGGTGGTCTTTGGTTACACTAAGCAGACCTGAAACTCTGGTGTTTCAATCATTGTTCTTCACTGAAAACAACAAGCTGATTTTGGTTGATGTAATCAGAAAGCCAACTTGTTAGGGGGTATGGTAATACACTTTGGATGTGTTTTCCCACCCAAATCTCGTGTTGAATTGTAATCCCCAACGTTGGGTGTGGGGACTGGTGAGAGGTGATTGGATTAATAGTTTAGCACCATCCACTTGCTGCTGTCCTCATGTCTTGCGCCTGCTGTGGCCACATAACCTGCCTGCTCCCTCTTTGCCTTCTGCCATAACTGTAAGTTATCTGACGCCTCCCCAGAAGCTGAGCAGATGCCAGCATCATGCTTCCTGCACAGGCTGCAGAACTGTGAGCCAAGTAAACCTTTTTTCTTTAAAAATTAACCAGTCTCAGATATTTCTTTATAGCAATGCAAGAATGGCCTGATACATATGGTAAGAAGAATAATGGCCTCTCAGGGATGTCCAAATATGAATCTCTGGAAGCTGGGAATATGTTACTTCATATAGATAAAGGGCATTTCAGGTGTGATTAAATGAAGGGCCTTGACAATGGGAGATTTTTCTGGATGACCTAGGTGGACCCAATGTAATCAACAGGGTCCTTGTAGGTGAAAGAAGGCAGAGAAGTCTGAGTCGGTGCAGGAGATGTGATAGGAAGGAGAGGAAGTAAGAAGCACATGAGGATGAAAGTTCAGATCAGAACGACGTAATTTCAGACTCTGATGATAGAGGAGGGGATCAGGAAACTTCTAGAAGCTGGAAAAAGAATGGAAAGAGATTCTCCCCTAAAGCTTCCAGAAGAAGCCCATTTTGGACTTCTGAACTCCAGAACTGTAAGATCATAAATGCATGTTGTTTAAGTCACTGTACTTGAGATCATTTGTTCTAGCAGCAACAAGAAACTAATAAAGAATTGAATTGCATTCATGTTTCTGTGCACTTTTAAAATACAGAGTCATATTTTTGGGTGTAGTATCTGTCCCCTGAGGGATGTGAGAAGAGCTCTTCATATTTCTTTGCCAATTAGTGTGCCTCTCCCCTAGCTTATTTTTCCTTCTAATGCCTTTAGTACCAATGAACTTTGTCAGAGGATTGACCTTGGACTATTGGAGTGGAATTTTATGCTGATATTTTCAGTGTCCCAAACCCCTCCTAGACCCCAAGAAGCACACTATACCACTCAGTAATGACATCCTTATGAATATTATCTTCTCCATGCAAATTTCCTCAGTTCCCCATGAGGTGCGATAACCACCCAATTACATCATACCACTTATATCAGATACTCAACTAATGTGTTTCAAATAAATGCATAGATGAATGAAAAAATGAATAGGAATATTCCTGGCATGACTACCTGTTTTCATTTTGATTGATGTAAAATCATTCCAATAAATGCATATATTCCAAGCAGAGTACTCTAAGAAAAATAAGACAATTCATCTCACTGGTTTGTGTTTTTCTTTTACTATTAATGGGGTGTGATAAGTGGGAATGTACTTTCGATCTCTCTCTGGCACACTTACACACATGAATAACATCCACTGAAGTTTCTTCTCAGCCAAAAGTTGCCCTGAGAGAAATTTCATCACTGATGAAATGACAATAGTTGTGTGGCTCCACAGTTAATTTGTAAATCATTCACAAAAGACCCATAAACTGTTCAGTGTATTTAGCATTTAATATGGCAACTGAGGAAACCACGTCCATTTGAACAGAAACTGACAGAAAACCAAGAAAGAGCCTGACTTTCAAATTACTCAGGCGAGCACAGGATAGAACCAAGCTTTTCTTGGCTTACTAGGAATGATTCAGTTTAATGACAAAAGAAAGTTAGACTGACTTTCAACTTGCCCATGTCTACCACACCATCTCTAATTTTGTTATTTTGCACTTTCAAAATAGATTTGTTTGAAGATATAGGAATATAGAAAGGTTTATAAGCTAGTTGATTTCTTATTTTAATTTAATGAAAAATAATATCAATATTATTACTTATGAGAAAAACAGTAAATTACACACAAATGAGGGTATCTTTATAAAACTGTAGTCTTTATCATTTCGGGTTGCAGTAATAACAAATCAACAAGTGAAATAGAATGAAATAAAACAATCAACTTGTTTAAAGAGATTTAAATTTAAGATAAAGGGGGTATTTTAAATAATTTTAGAAATTATTTCTTAGTCAACAATTGGTGGAAAATTACTGCTACAAATTAAGGATAAAAAATTGAGTTAGGACACTACTCCATGTTATACACTGTGATACACATTAATGATTTAAAGAACAAACAACTAAACAAACCATTGTTAAAGAAAAATGTCAAATAAAATTCTGAGTAGCTTTGAGTTATGAAAACTCTACCTAAAAACAGCCAAAACCAAAAGCTATACACGAACAGATTTGACTATGTCAAAATTTAAAACTTCATTATGATAAAATCAACTATCAAAAAATTAAAATAATAAATTATGGTTTGAAGCCAAAACTGGCACCATATCTAATAAACAAAGATTTATTATCCAGAATACATAGTATTCTCATATATAACTTGGAAAATGAAATGTACTAAATGGAAAATGAGTCTAAGATTTAATTAGTCAGTTCACAGTAGAATAAATACAAGTGAAACAAATGAAAGTAGTTCACCTTTATTCATAATCAGGGAAATATATACTAAAAACACAATGAGGTATCTCATTTCAGAGACAAAAATTTGGAAGAGTTGGAAAATGATGTGGGGAAACAGAAACTCTAATACTGATGGAGTATACATTAGTAAACATTTCACTGAGACTATTTGGTAATATATACCAATAATTTAAATGGTTCTATCTTTAAATCCAGACAATTCTATTCTTAATAAATATTTACACATGTGCACAATCATATGAATACATAAGAAGGTTTATTGTGATATTGTCTCATCATTCTGAAATACTGGAAATGGCCCAAGTGTCCTTCAAAAGGGGAATTGAATGTTATGTATCATAGAATAGTCATAATATGGAATATGATGCAGGTGTAAAAAAAGTAAAGTCTTTATGAATTGACATTAAAACGTCTCCAGAACATATTGTTGTATATCAAACCGAGTCTCCTAACACACATATTATACTATTTATGTCTAAAAAATTAATTTTTTGTGTAAAGTGTACACATGTAAATGCATAGAAAGAATGTTGATCAGCAGATATCCCTTAGGAGGAGATTGTATAGGGAAAAGAAAACGGAGAGGATTTCATATTTACGACTTTCAACATAGTTTGAAGATTTTATAATGCAAATATACGTATTTTACTATAAAAAGACAAAAATAATCTATTTTAAAAAACATCTCCACATTTTGAAGCCAGGACCAAAAATCTGCTTTGAAGTGAAAATACTGAAATTTTTAATAACTCATATTTAACAACTAAATACTCTTTGATTCATACAATTTTTCCTTGCCAGGAAGCAGTAGCATGGCTGTGATCATTAAGTAAATGATGTAAATTAAATATGTGATATAGAATACATAACAAAGGAAACATTCTTAAGATGGTTGCTACTAATGTCTTATAGTCTAATTTGCAACACACAGCGTTTCACTTGAAACCATTCCAAGATTCCATGACTATATTAAATTTAATTGCAATTTAAAATTTTTGAAAGTGAGAAGAGTAATCCCTTGATTGTTCCTATTTCCCCTCTGTACTAGGTTTTTAAATTCTTGATCAATTGTGTTAGTCACCACCTTGGGTTTGTCCTCCCCTTCCTCAGCAAAGCAATCCAGTAACGAGACTAAATTTAGGAGCACTTCCTTTCATTCTAGCCTTCCTTGGCTTGGTTTCACATCAGTGGGCCCATTAGGCACTCCTACGGCCCTGTAAATAACTTCCTGCTTTGCTTTGGAATTATTTGACTCTATTCCATTTAGCCATTCCTTCTAGGCTAAATTCAAAGTATATCTAAGATAAAATTTAACCTTAAAAAATAAGGCACTTATACGGACATCTCAAGATTGAAGAAAAACATCACTGAGTTGACTTTGCATATAATATTTCTATGACTGCAGAAGCAGAAGGAAGAATTTCATCAAGACCCAGTGCGAGCAACAACAAAATAAAATGATTGTGGTGAGCCTCAGCCCAACGGCGACATCCAGGAAACTGACAGAGCCGAAGCAGCTCCTAGGATGTCAACGCAAAGGTTGACAGAGCCTGCCAAGGAACCAGATGCTGATGTCAGACAGAGACAGGAAAAATGGACCACAGTTTGTTATCTGTTTCCTGTGATTAGGATCAGCATCACCCGTCATTCTTTATTTCAGATTAATTAATAAAGTCTGGTGTGAAGAATTTCAATAAAATATTTGTTCAAAAGAGAAGAGAAACATCTGCTTTAGAATTGTTTCCTCCTTTAGTCAGAGTCTGTAAAATGTGTGTATGTTGGGTTTTTTTCTGTGCCTACATTTGGTGGACATTAAAACAATGTTTAAGCACAGTAAAATGTAATATTGTTTACCTCCTATTTTAGAACATACTTTTCTCAATATTGGTGCCAGTGTCAACATTTAATATATTTTTTTCCTCTTCCTTTCTTTCTTTCCCTATCTTTCTTTCCTTCTTTCTTTCTTTCTTCTTTCTTTCTTTCTTTCTTTCTTTCTTTCTTTTCTTTCTTTCTTTCTTTCTTTCTTTCTTTTCTTTTTCTTTCTTTCTTTCTTTCCTTCTTTCTCTTTCTTTCTTTCTTTCTTTCTTTCTTTCTTTCTTTCTTTCTATCTTTCTTTCTTTCTTTCTTTCTCTCCTTCTTCCTTTCCTTCCTTCCTTCCTTCCTTCCTTCCCCTTCCTTCCTTCTTTCCTTCCTTCCTTCCTTCCTTCCTTCCTTCCTTCTTTCCATTCCTTCCTCTTTCCTCTTTCTTTCTTTTTCTTGTTTCTTTCCTTTCTAAAGCAGATCTTTTATGTGTCCTGGATATTTTTTCTTCTTTCGTCTAAAGTTGTGGTCGAGATCAATCAGCGCTCCTTTCATGGCACCAAGCTCAAATGAAACCATGGTAAACTGAAAACCAGAGGTGTCTGGGACCTAAATCAATTTTTTAACCTCTTAAATGCAAGGGCTATGTGAAGAATGCAGATTAAGCAGGTTTTCTTTTCCCCCCAACCTCTTGCATGACAATTACTCATTGATTAGAAAAAACACAGAATGGTCAAAGGGTAGTACAAATTGTAATCAAGTTTATAGATTGCCAACTAAAAACTGATTACATAATAGAAAAGTTTCCTCTTTTCCATAGAAACATGGTGAAAACAACCCATACTTGAATAGTGATTTACAGTCTAGCTGTACATGTGTACATGTATACTACTTTATTTAGTCTTTACAACAAAATTGAGAAATGCAGAAACTGGATATCATAGACTTACCCAAAGACAAACAGCAAAAAAGCCATGGAACTCAACTTCTGGATTTTGTTTTCCAATTCCAGGACTCTTTCAGTTACACTACCAAAGCTTCAGAAAAAAAATAAAAGCACCTATTAGAGAAAAATTATATGAAAGATGTATACAAATATTGGTACAACTTTTAAAAGGCTGGGTCAAATACAGTTCTTTCTTAAGGAAGAAGACTTAGATGAATAGACAAACACACATTATTCCAACGGGAGTTTCATTATCTCCTTTTTCCCCATGTGTTTTAAAGGATGTGTCAGACTGCATTAGGATTATTTAAACAGGGATGTGCCATTGGAGTCACTAATATTAGATTACTTTGTCATCCATCATCTCATAGGTTTTACAATCCTATTTTCATAAAAAGAGAGTAACTGGTGTGCTCCAGTTCAGGTAGGAGTAGCAGAGCAAGTACATAAATAAGGCATTCTTTATATGAGTCCATTCACTGATTATCTCTTCCTCTATCTTAGTGATCCCTCTTTATCTCTAGTCATCTACTTACCTAGCAAAATAGAATTCATTTCAATATCCTTTTCTGGGAAAATTATATACACATACTTCCACCACCTCTATGAGGGTGCACACAGACAATACCTCCATGACATGGTCTAGAGAGGTGGCCTCTGAGGACGTCTTCCCTGTGGCATTTTAAGATGGATGCCTGTGCTTTATTAGTCAATAGCCAAAAATAGAAAAATAAACCAATTATGTATGAAATTGAGAATACCAATTATTTGCTATTAACCTATATACAAATTTAGCTTATTTTAAAGGAGAGGTCATCATATACTTTTCTGAGAAAGGAGCACTCTCTCCAGATAGTTAAAATATTTAAAAGCATGATTTCTCAGTGAGAGTTTTATTTATGGTTTGAAGATCTGCCCTGAAGCCATTTTGAAATCTGCTTATCAATCTTTTAAAGGCAACTGAAATCTTCTATCTGCTTCTTGTGAGATTTGGTAGAACAATTAACGAACCTGTAGAACATTTTTTCCTAATCCCAAGTCATGCCCCTTTTTAAGTGGAGACGGCTCTACAGATGAAGAAGCCTCAGGACAGACTATTCCACAGGTAAATTAAAATCAGAGAGGGCTAGAAGATTCCTTTCACAGCTGGTGAAGATAAGGCTAAGAAACTATATAAAGTGCCTAAGACCAGAACCGCATCCACCATGAACGATCACAGAATTTACCTGAAAATGTAAAGGTTGGGAACTAATGTGTAACCACTAGAATTACTTTTTTTCAATCTAGTGGTTTATTTACCTGAATTATTTTGTGAAGTGAATTATGAAATGTGTAAAACATAAAATTATAAGGTTCTCTTTAATTTTAATGATATAATAAATTTAAAGATCTCTTAAAGTTATCCTATATGAGTAAGATATAAGACAAGATACATCAACTGATGACAAACACATAGTTGTACTTACAACTGGCAACACATATTCAGGCACTTTGAAAATTTCTAGCCACATATGCTATGTACACTGTGAACATGGAATCCAAATGACAAAAGTGGGGCAAATATAACACTTTAATCAGCTGATAATAACTTTATATGCAATATTGTTATTTCACAAGTAGCTCAGCGACTTTGCATAGCATTTAGTTTCAATAACCAGGTTTGATATTTAACTGAAGGATTTCATTTATTTGTTTCTTTAATATTGGCCTTTCTGAATATTTATTTTAATCTTACTTCTCTGTTACTGTATCTTTCTTAGACTTCTCAGGACTCCACGGACTGGGTGGCAGGTTAGAAGCTAGATATTGGGTGCCAGCATTGTTGGATTCTTGCCAGAAATGCCTTCTTGCTATATTCTCACATGGCAAAGACAGAAAGAGAGAGCACTCTGTCACCGCTTTTATGAAGGCTACTAATCCCATCACTGGAGATTGAGGACATTAATCTCTACTCTCATGACCTCATTTAAATCTAATAGTCTCTCAAAGACCCCATCTGCAAATACCATGACATTGGGTGTTAGGGGTGGTTACAGACTGCAGATTTATGTCCTCTCAAACGTCATATGTAGAAATCTAATTACCAATGTGATGGTATTTGGAGGTGGGTTCTTTGAGAGATCATGAGTTCAGGAGGATAGAACATTCATGAATGGGATTAGTACTCTTATGAAAGGGATTCTCAAAAGTCCCTCACTCCTTCTGCCATGTGAGGACACAAGGGAAAGACAATTATTTATGGAAAACAAAATGGGTCCTCCTCAGACATTGAATCTGCTGGCATATTGATCCTGTATTTCCCTGCCTCCAGACTATCATGTAATTTTCTGTTGTTTATAAGTCAGCCAATCTATGATATTTTGCTATAGCATTCTGAGCCGTCTAAGATAGATCTCAACATATGCATTTTGGAGAGACACAATTCTGTCCATAGCATTTCATCCTAGACTCCAAAATTCATGTCCTCTGTCATTCTCATATTAAAAATACATCCTTTTTATTCCAACAGTCTCTTAAAAGTATGTTAACAATTCTGAGCATTTATAGCAATGATTTTATGACATGTAGTCATAAAATATTATACTAAAAATCATTATTAAATACATGGAATTAATTTCTAGTTTTCCACTTAAATACAAAAATATACAGAATTATTCACATATTTTTAGATAATTTGAAATCAGTAGAAATGTGTTTAGCATCCCTACCTATGGTAAGGTTAAGAAGCTGATGAGCATGAGCAAACATAACATCTTGGATATTAAAGTAGTGAACTGGTAATATGATTATGCCAAAGCTAGACGTATTTAGTTCACATACGTTTACAACTAAAACAATATTAGAAACAACCTAAGTATAAAGTAATTGGGCTTTATACCTTCCTAGGAGTATCTATTACAATTATCAAACTATACTTCTTCATAATTTTAATTATTTAAAATCAAGCACAATATGTGGCATTATGACTTTAAACGTTTGAACACAGAACATGTGAGTGTTGTAATTTTATGTGTGTGTATCTGATCTACTTACGAATAACTGTTTTTTACATTTAGTACCGTTAACCTTCACCAACATTGGCTTGAGGGGCACTAACTCCGTAAGCAGTTAAAAACCTGTGTATAAATCTTGACTCCCCAAAAACTTAACTATTAATAACCTACTGTTGACTGGCAGCCTTACTAATAACATAAACAGTCAAGTAACACATATTTTGTATGTTATATGCATTACTTACTGGAATTCCTTTAACTTTTTAAAAATAAATTATTTTTTTCCTTGTCTCTATACATACACACAAACATATGTACGCACATATACATACTCACACACACACACACACTCTACTGGTTTTATTGTTCTCTAGAGAACCCTAATACACTATCTTTCAGAGAAAAGCAAATGCTAAACTATTTATGTACCAAAACTCAATCCTTGACTCATGGTCTAAAATAAAGAAAGAATTTGAAATCATAACTTTCAGAAAATCCAAGATAACGCCTAAATAATTTGCCACTAGAAACAAGGAAAATATGCTCTCTGCAGACATGATCAGTCGAGGGCTTAATCCCCAAATCCCTCCAATTACGCTTCTGTTGATACTTTGTTTCCTATAAAAGAAAAATAACAAATAAACAGAAACTGAAAAGTATGTTGTTCTGGGTCAATCCTTTGCTTAAAGTTTCCATCATAGGTGTGATTACCTATCTGTGAAAGATAAGGACCCATCTTGGTGAAATTTCTTATGAAGTTGGCAACTTCACGCTTTATCTTTTCCTATTTGGTTTATCTTTCCCATTTCCTATAATATACATCATATTTTTTTCTGGCTGTGCACTTAACAGGCTTCCCAGTTTAATTTTTGTCTAGTGGGAGCAGTATGTTTTCTTGGTTTTGAGGTTGACACTCTTGTTGGATACTGACCATATGTTTTTGCAATATATATTATACCAAGTTCCTGTTTTCTTAGTGCATATTTTTATATGTGGGGGTTAACTAGAGTAAAATGAACAGATTAAATTATATTTCAGTCATAGTCTGGATTAATTTTCACTTAAATTTATTTCAAACTAAATGTTTCATCCCTATTCATCTTTATTCATTCAACTGTATCCCATGGATGCTAGCCATTTAAACACCTGGTAGTTTTCCCTTCTTGGCAGATTCTTGGACTCACCTTAGCTTTTCAAATGTTTTAGTAGAATTAAGAACATTATTATTCTCAAAGGTGAGGAGGGCTTGGGGGAAATTTTAAGATAACTTATTTTCCTTGCCAAAGATATGCTATGGGTTTAAGAGGTAAATTTCATAGCTACAACCCCCACACTCTGGGTTCCATACTTCTTATGAATGTCAATCTTCACAGTGCCTTTGTGAGGACTCAGAAGGTGGAAGTGTCATAGAGTTATTAACAGAAAGCACCAATATATAGCAATGGCTTCAATGTCTAAATAATGCTTTCACTATAAACTAAGAAGTTTGGAACACCCAAAAATATAATTCATGTAACACAACACTAACATTGCATTTTACTTTTCTTGTGTAAACCCTGAATACATAGTTTAACAACTTTAAAATTATGAGTTGTATTCATATGTTATTTCCACAAAAAGTGACAGCATTTTGATATTTTTCCCTTTGCAATCTATGTTAATTTCTATCTGACCATGCTGTACTCTAGCATAGTATGATCAGATAGACCATGCTATGTTTGGTAAAACTATTTTGTACAATTTTACAATTCATCCAATAAATCCTACTGCTAAACTGCGGTAATGATAGATTAGTATCAATAACAATGATGGGTACAAAAACAGTAGTTAGAAAGAATGAATAAGATTTAGTATTTGACAGCACAACGGAGTGACTATAGTCAATAATTTAATTGTACACATTAAAATAACTAAAATCATGTAACAGGATTGTTTGTAACACAAAGGATAAATGCTTGAGGTGATGGATACCCCATTTACCATGATGTGATTATTACACATTATATACCTGTATCAAAATATCTCATATACTCCATGAATAATACACCTACTATGTAGCCACAAAAATTAAAAAGATCAATAATGATGGAAAAAAAAGGACCAGGCTTCTCTCTGGATCAGTGCAGTTGACATATCCTATGTTCTAACAGAGCAGAATCCCCTATTCGAGGTAGGCTTTGCTGCAATCTAGATTAGTTCTTTCTGGATAAAGATTTCACACCAAACAGAAACAGACAAGAGCAAATCACAACAGGTTTTGCAAACAGTTCCTGCAACCACAAATGTAATACATTCAGTGTGGAAAGCCCTGTTAATGATGCATACATTTTCTCAACCACATCCGCAAGTAAATCAAAACCACTGTTAGTGGCATTATCTTTGCAAATAAAGATCATACACATGTACACACACACACGTGACACACGGTAGATGTAACACTCTGTAATACTGTATATTTAAATAAAGATTAACTATGTAAGAAAATTGGCTTAATTAAATAAATACGCACATGGGGAAATCAAGGTTACACTCTGAGGTCTGTACTTCTAACTGCTAACTGACACTGAAGAGAGCTAGCCTAAAAGAGATAACATCATTTGGCAAAGCACTAAAACAGAGTCAAACTGTTTCCACAACACCATGAAAATACATTAATTTAGCGAGCTACAGGTTTATCAAACTTTGGCTTGGTACATGCATATAATAAATATTCTATGCCAATTTAACCTGAAAAAAAATTTATTTTGCAAAATACATACAAAACCTCTGTTTGAATTACTGTACCTCATCCCATTTCCCATTTTAACTGATTTTTCAGCAAATTTTGTCCTCCCTGGAAGTACACTCTTACTTTTTATTTTAAGTTCAGGGCTACAAGTGCAGGTTTGTTGCATAAGTAAACTTGGGTCATGCGGGTTTGTTGTAGAGATTGTTTCATCATCAAGGTTTTAAGCCTATTTCCCATTAGTTGTTTTTCCTTATCCTCTCCTTCCTCCCACCCTTCACCCTCTGAAAAGCCCCATGGTGTGTTGTTACCCTCTATGTGTCCATGCGTTGTCATCATTTAGCTCCCACTTATAATTGAGAGCATGTAGTATTTGGTTTTCTGTTCCTGTGTTAGTTTTCTAAGGATAATGGCCCCCTGACCAATACATGTTCCTGAAAAGGACATGATCTCATTCTTTTTCATGGCTGCATAGTATTCCATGGTATGTATGTACCACATTTTCTTTATCCAGATTATCATTGATGTGCATTTAGGTTGAGTCCATGTCCGTGTACAGTACATTTCTTTAAAAGAAAATAAGTGATCAAGGATAACAAATATTTTATACATGTAAATGTGCGTGTATATACATAGATAACTCAGTGATTTTTTAAAACTATAATATGCTAGTACCAACTTACACACTTTATGGTTCCACTAAAATTTGTTTCAAATTTAATTATGTGTATCTAAAATTTGTGTAATTTAAACAAATCATAATTAAAAGTCATACACAATGTATTATGTACAAAAATATATGTTTGTGTTTGTGTATGCATATTCAAATATTTAACTTAAAGCACCAAACTGTTCATTAAAAAGTATATAGAAGATAAATTATCTTTACATCCAGTTTAAGAGTTTCCTGATACTTTAAGTCAAGATGTTGAAATAACTGTTGAGAGTTATAATTATAAAATTGTATATGTAAATGGATTTCTGCTTTTAAAATGTTTAAAAACTTCTTTTCTTGCTCATCATTGTCCATAATATTTAGCCGGGAAGAATATATTTTCCACATAACTCTGAGAAAGCAATATTGAGCTTGTTTTCTATATGAAGAGGAAAGTAATGTCAACAGAGCCTATTAGATGGGGGGGTGCTCTCATGTTGGATGTTAGCAGGTTGTTGCCTTTAGTTTGGTTAAGGTTGGTCGCTGAGCTGGAGATAAGCAAACAGAAAAGTCACATCAAATAACACAGTTGGAATAAACTGAAGATACAATAGAGCTTGACTCATCCATGCCATGCCTGTGAATTCAAATATAAACCATAAATTCAATTATTTTGCAAAGATATCACAGAGTATGTTTTGATAGCTGAACAGATCTGACTTAATAAAATCCAGTAAGTAGGAAAAGAAACATTCTTATAATTTTAAATCTGTTACCACCATAATAGGGTCCTGGAATGTTAAGATGAACCCAAATTTTCTCAATCTTATTTTTTTGTTAGACTCATTTTTGTTTGTACGGATATGTAATTCTGAAATACTCCATAATTATATAAAAATTTAAAAATATTCCTTTATTTTCTCTCTGCCTTATAAATAGTATAATTATATAACTTCACATCAAAAACTGTGATAGTTCAGGTTCTTTGAGAAGCGGACTCCAAGGCTAGATTAAACATGCAGTGATTTTGTTAGGGAAAACTCCTGAGGAAGAAGATGGAAAAAGAGTCATGGAATAATAGGACAGCTGTTGATCCAGAGTGTGCGTCTTACATCCAACTGAAGAAGACAGAAAAGAGGAGATGTAAATATTCTGAACAGCTTGCAAACTAAGGCAGTTTGGCAAAGTCATCAAGGCGTTCTTGAACCAAAATCAGCCAGCTCGGGAGTCCTATGGCTTCCAGAAACAAACCTATCTTGGTATCCCCATACTGCTCAGTCCATTGCATGGAGCAGCCTAGGTTTTGGTCAGTGTGGCAATGGATTTTTGTTCCATGCAGCAGGAAGCAGCTAGAGCCCTTGCTCCATTACAGTCCCTTCATTTGGAAGCTCGAAAGGAACATTTGTATGGTTGCCATAGATAGAGCTCTCTAAAGAAAATATTCTTCAACCTTGATCTTATAGGTGACAAACTAGAATCAATCCCTGAAACAAGAGTCAAGATCTACACTGTAGATTCTACAAGATGGAAGAAATCCAATTACACTGAAAAGCACTTGAAATTATGTCACAATGTGAATGATAATATGTCACTCTGCGTGGAGATCAGCCTAGTCTTACTCACGCCCTCTCCCTCTAGTGTGGGAAAGCAAGAGGAACCTCCAAAATTTCCTAACTGCACAAAGAAATTGGTGGAAATTCACTTCATTTTGAAGCTTGGCATTTCTGTGTGGTTGATTTAATAAAAATATTAATATTATTCTAGAAGAAAAAGTGAAAATATAAAACTCATGTTGAATGGATTTTATTAGATTGTATTGATCATATATGAATATTATCTTTCATCCAGATGAGAAAGTACTGTTTTGAAATCCAGTCCTTCACACTTCCAAACTGATTACTTTTAATAAGTAAATGTAATTTTGGCTTTTTTTTTCTGGTCAAGAAGAGAAACAAGAAGTTTCCTTCCACAAGCTTCCTAAGAGGTACCATGTGTATTCCTAAAGCCAAGGTAAGCTAACTCAATAAATTCTATTACAAAATTGCTTAGTACTGACGATTAATGTGGAACCCTAGAAAAGCATCCTTTGATATGTTTCTATAATATTTGCCTTCACTGTTTTTAAAGAAATAATAATATGAAGCTACCAAACCATGAGAAATTGATCTTCAACACTTTAATGTAATTAGTTCCTAATACCCTCTCCAGTTTCTCTGGATATGCTTAAGTTTTGAAGCCAAGTTAAAGTAATGTTTTAATTATTAAAACATATAGCTTAATGGCAGTTCCTTAGCATTTTAGTGAAAACACCTAACAAATCTCTTTCACTCTCAATCTTCTGATGTCTGTATTTAATTTTCATCTTTCCACAAACCAGGCATGCATTTGCCACAGAGCCATGAAGTAAGATAATCACTGTTACATAGTAACACACATCCTGGACCTGCAATTTTGTGTCTCATGAGAAAGAAATCAAATCTTTCTTCACAGACCTTGGAGGCAGCAGGCACTGGGTATCCACTGAGGATACCTAATACATTTCTCTAGTACATTTCCCTGTTTTTTCATTCCATGTGATATTTTATTCCATAATAATAAGAAAAGTACAGTACTTAGAGCCCAAGTTTTACTAACAGAGAGGTAGATACTGTTATTTTGTCAGATGATTAAGCTGTCTTTTGGGACTAGTTCAGGTATTTTCCAAGGCACCATAATTCCTTTGGTCACGAGGGTGTGACATATTTAGCTACGTATTATGTGGCAAAGTAGAAACAGAGCAGGATGAGGGTCTCAGAATGGACACATAATCTGGTTTGCAAACAACAGAGGATTTAATTCATTTCTTTCAACAACTGGCCAGGCTAAATTCAGTCTTTTGCTTCCTTCCTTTAAAAAATTTTGAGTATAAATTTAGCTGGGTGTAGCATCAGAAATCTATCCCACGTGCTAACACAGTTCAGTATTTGTTTCATTGTGTTTTGTTTTGTTTTATTTTAGGAAAATTCTAAAAGAGAACCACCATATGATTCAGCAATCCCGTTTGTGAGTATATATTCAACGAAAATGCAACTAGTTTGTCAAAGTGGAAATGAAATCAGGATGTTGAAGAGATATCTGCGTTCCCGTGATCATTGCGGCATTATTTACAACAGCCAAGATACAGAAATGACCTAAATGTCCACTGACAGATATATGGATAAAGAAATTGTGATATATTGATACAATGGGATATTATTGAGCCAAAATGAGGAAAGCCTGTCATTTTCAATTATACGGATGAACCAGAGGACATTAGCTAAATGAAATAAGGCAGGCACAAAAAGACAAATACTGTATTTTCTCATTCATATTGTGGTATCTAAAAAATGTTGAACTCATAGAAGCAGAGAATAGAACAATGGTGTTCAGGGTTTGGACAGGGTGTAGGAAATGGGGAGATGATGGTTAAAAGGTAAAAGTTTTCAATTCTGACATGAACCAGTTCTAAGGAACTCCCATTAAGCTACATGTTTAATAATTAAAACATAAGGAACAACATGGGTAGTGATGATAGCTGTGTTAATATGACTGCAGTAATGAATACACAATGTATATAAAAACATCACATTGTACATCTTAAATATACTCAATCTTTATTTTTCAAGTAAATATTTTAGAATTTAAAAAATTAGAAATTCTTTCATTGATTGACAAAATAATAATTTTGAGGAGAGCTAGATTGAAATATACATCACACTAGCACTGGATAAATGAATCAAGTCTTATGTTAACATTAGTTGACCAACATTATTTTCTAATAAGTTTATCAGAGGCATATATAGACATTGAATAACCTCATTTTTGTTCTCTTTCACTTAGATCAGAATCTACTAACATTCAAAAAATGACTGAAATGTGTGTATTTTAAGAAGTAGAAAATAGGTTACAACCTTTTGTCAGATTCTCAAAGAGATTCTTGACCAGAAAAGATTCTGAACCTCTGTGTAGAAGTAACATGTTTTTATCGAACATGGCACAGTGGTTCTTGACTGTTCTTTAGAACTAATGTTCTTCATTTTTGACCTGTACAAATTGTGGAAGTATTGTCTTCGAAATTATTCTTTTGTCAATGAATAAAAGAATTTCTAATTTTTTTAAATTCTAAAATATTTACTTGAAAAATAAAGATTGAGTATATTTAAGGTGTACAATGTGATATTTTTATATACATTGTGTATTCATTACGGCAGTCATATTAACACAGCTATCATATCAGGCTAACTTTGTAATATATTCCAAGACATTTACAAATTGAAAAAAACTGCTTCAATGAGTGAGTTGCTGTGGTAGACAATGTGTGAGCTGCTGTGGTAGAATTCTAAGAAGGCATTCCAGTGTTTCAATCCCCAGATTATTCAGTAATATGACTCCAGGTCTTGCTGCAAGGGGATTTTGAAGATGTCATTAAAGCCCCAAATTGGTTGACTTTTTACAGTACGGAGAGCATTTGGGTGAGACTGATCTAATCACATGAGCCCTTTAAAAGCAGAAGTTTTTCGGGCTAGTAGCAGAATGGGAATTGGAAATTTAAAGAGCAAGAAGAAACTAACATGAAGAAGATTCTCCGTTGCTGAGATGGAGCGGGGCACATGGCAGGGATCTAAGAGTGGCCTCCAGAAGCTGAGAGTGGTCCCTGGTTGACAGCCAGGAAAGCAGTAGAGACCTTAGTCTACTACTGCAAGGAAACGAATTCTGCCAATAGCCTGACTGCGCTGGGAAGCGTATCTTTCTCTAGTCAAGACTCCAGATAAGTACACATCTGCACAACACCTTGATTTCAGCTTTATAAGATCCTAAGTAGAGAGCCAAGTTAAAATTTGCTGGAATTCTGACCCAGGGAACTGTGAGATAATAAAATGTTCTCATCTTAAGTTGCTAAATTTATGGTAATTTGCTACATAGCAAAATAAAACAAAGTTGTTAATAAATAAACATCAAATCATTCATTTGTTTTCATAAAATCAGGATATCTATATATCTAAATTTAAGAAATTTAGAGCTATTGATAGCTTAGTATTTTTTTTTTTTCCTGGCCACAGGAAATATTATATCAGGCTAAAATAAAATAAGAAGATAAAAGAAAGGTGAATTACTAAGTTATCTTTTGGTCATTTTTTATTTAAAACCAAGAGCAGTCTGGGGGGGAAAAAAAGTCAGTTTCATCATCCTAATCTAAAGGATGAACAATTATACTTAAAGTTATTGGAAAGAGACCACCACTACAATTTCACTGTTTGTTTAATGATTTCTAGCAGTTTTTAATGTTTAAATTCAACTCTCTGAGCTCACATTCTCATTATACATTTGTTTTAAATATAATCAATTTATGATTATGAATTTATGTATGATGTTTTTAAAACCGTAAGAATAAATCTGGTTGCATCTTTTAAATATAGATTTCCAAATACATCTAAAAGAAATGTATGATTCTGTGCTCAGAAAATACAGGAAAAAAATCTGTATTTTTCACATAACCGTAGGTGGTTCTTACGGACAAAAATATTGGGGAAATTTTCCTTATAACTATTGCAAACTTATTGGAAAAATCTGACCTGGTTATCTCTACTATGTTGCATATGAAGGATAGATTGCTGATATTCAAAGATAGTTCTCATCTTGCAGGGAGGAGAATATAGAAGCATTAATAGATATGTAAATATACCATGTAACATATGGTAACTTAAGAGCATAGCCAATGGGAATGAATGTTGGAATCCATTTGGCTAAAGGCTTTACCACAGACCACTGTGGTCAAAGAAGATCTGCTTTATTCAGTGAACCATAAACCAAAGTGTTTATAAAGCATGAAACCAAGAAATTCTGAAGTGCACTCACCAAAACAATGTTTCCAGATAGCTTCCAGATACCATAGGGCATAACTGCAAAAGATGAAGTTGGCTTTTCAGCATTTTTTTCTGTCAACTGCACCCGTTGAGTGTTTTGTGCCTCACTCTTCTTCTGTTTCCACTTTTTCAGGCATTCAATAAATGTTTCTCTAAACCGTACTACTAAGAAATTTACCTGATAATCTCAAATTTTTGCTCACTTTCCATAATAACATTTTATTTTAACCTTCTAAATAACTTCTTAGTTCAGACAAAATATGCAGAACTAGTTCTACATATAGAGATAATCTAATGTCTTAAGAATGAATTCTAACAGGGTTTTCTTTCATATCTACAAACAGTTTCACAAAGAAGCATTTTTATAAGCCCAATTTTGAAACCGTTTCATGAATAAGCTCTAGCACTTGATTTGGCTTTTTTTTTAGAGCTCCTGTATAGCCTATACATTAATTAATCAGAATTTATGGTAAACTTCTCAATAGCTAACCTATATCAGATATTCTTCAATAACACAGAAAAAATATTTAATTTATTCTTATAAAAATAAACGTCCACTTGTTTACTTTGTGTTTATTTCAGCCCCAAGCACCATCTATAATGCATTTTTATGCTTAGAATTTCTTAGCTTTGGCCTGGCACGATGGCTCTTGCCTGTAATCTCAGAACTTGGGAGGTCAAGGAGAGTGGATACCTGAAGTCAGGAGTTCAAGACCAACCTGGCCAACTCCCTCTCTACTAAAAATACAAAAACTTAGCTAGGTGTGGTGGTGGCTGCCTGTAATCCTAGCTACTGGGGAGACTGAGGCAGGAGAATTGCTTGAACCCGGGAGGTGGAGGTTGCAGTGAGCCAAGATCACGCCATTGTAGTCCAGCCTGGGCAACAAGAGTGAAACTTTGTCTCAAAAAAAAAAAAAAAAAAAGAAAGAAAGAAAGAAAGAAAAAAAGAATTCTTTAGCTTTTTTACATTGTTCTTAAAGTTTAATATTAAAATTGTGTACATGTTTACGCATTTTAAACATATGTGTTATAAATCACAGATATCACCAGATTCTCAAAAACCTTTCCTAAAAGTTTTGGGAGACATTGGACCATTTCTACTTTGTAGTCAGTATGTATATTTTTACCCTTGTTTTATTAATGAAGAAAATAAGATTTCAAAGGGGTAAAAAAATTTCTCTTGGTCACAAGGCTAATCACCAGGGGAATTAGATTTGAATAAAATCAGTCTCATAGAAATCCATGCTTGTTTTTAATGCCACAATAATTCCAATTAAGAGTCAAACCTTTGTCTGTAATTGTAACTATACATAACACAAACCTCAATAAAAAATGTTTGTCAAACACGCAAATATAAATTATGAATATTCAAACAAATATAAATGATGAATAGCTTAAATTACTTTGTACACACACATATAAATCCAAAAATACTGTGTATGTAAACTTTTTAAATACACAAATATTTCAGGGCAATAGATGATAGCTGGTACCATCCCAACCAGAGTATTTGCAGTTACATAAGGTTCTATTGACAATATGCACTCATAAATGCAAAACTATTTTAATTATGCAAATGAATTCCAACGAAATAAACCTAATACATTAATAAACATCCCTAACCTTTCTTATCAGTAGAATTAAGTTTTATTTTTAACAATGCCCACTAGGGGATGCTGGCGCATTGACACTAGAAAGTGGAGGACATTGGCTGTCCTGTCAGGTCAAGTAAAATACTGACAATGAACCCCCTTTGCAGTAATTTATTTTTGTAGATAGTTTTTAGAGAATAGAAGTCATTCACACATATTGGCACAGAATGACAGTCCTAGGAAAAAAAATAGAATTTTAAGTCAATTGAATGTTTTTGCATTTTAATAATATTTTTAATAAAAGTACTTGGATTCCTGTAAAGCGAATTTGGATAAAACCATTTAGATGTCCAATACTTTTAATCAAGAGTTATTTTTTAAATGAAAACACATGGAGACAGGGAGGGGAACATCACACACAGGGGCCTGTGGAGGGGGTGGGAGGAAAGGGGAGGGAGAGCATTAGGACAGATGCGTAATGCTTGCGGGAATTAAACCTACATGTGACGGGTTGATGGGTGCAGCAAACCACCATGGCACATGTATACCTATGTAACAAACCTGCACGTTCTGCACATGTACCCCAGAACTTAAAGTAAAATAAAAAATAAAAAACGAAGAGTTACTGTTTATGGAAACATGACATAACTATTCAACTATTAGTAAGTTTTACATTAAATAGCACAAAAGCAAACAGGCATATGTGCTAAATTATCTATATATAATTTATACACAAATCACTATTGTAGCTATTTTGGAACCCGAATTCACTATTGTCGGCAATCAAAGCGGAAAATATATAGTAATTACTTTTAATCAAATAAAATAATAAGTAAAAATATGAAATACTAATTAATGTCATTGTCAATAAGTTATTTTATATGTAATTGAATCACTTCTTAAGGAAAATGCTCAAAGTAACTCAGTGAAATACTATGTACAAGTTAAGGTTGTTTTTTTTTTTTTTTTTTTTGAGACTGAGTCTCACTCTGTTACCCAGGCTGGTGTGCAGTGGCGTGATCTCGGCTCACTGCAGGCTCCGCCTGCCGGGTTCACGCCATTCTCCTACCTCAGCCTCTGGGACTGCAGGCGCCTGACACCACGCCTGGCTTTTTTTTTTTTTTTTTTTTTTTGTATTTTTAGCAGAGATGAGGTTTCACCGTGTTAGTCAGGATGGTCTCGATCTCCTGACCTCATGATCCACTCGCCTTGGCTTCCCAAAGTGCTGGGATTACAGGCGTGAGCCAACGCGCCTGGCCAAGTTAAGTATTTTTAATAAAAAACAAGATAAAAATAAGCTGAATTTCATCATGGAGGTCTTAAGGGAAAAAACTGAAGAATTTTATAGGAGCACATAGTTTTGTTGTATAATGTCAACCCCAAATGAGCTTGGGATTGTCCCCAAATGTTTATGTAATTGAATTACATTAAAATTTTCACTCAAGCTCATTCTTCCGTTATAGGTCCAAACGTTTCTTAACCATTTTTTTAAAAAATTAGTGTTATTACCTTTATTTATTCACAATTGTCTCTTTCAAGTTTAAAGTGAGCCTCCTCATATTAATAATCAAGCACTTAATGAGAACATTTGCATTCACTCAATTCATATCCTTCAACATCTCGTAGACTTTAATCATATCTTTAATCTTTCATTTTTCCAGATGAGTTATATGAAATATTTAACCCTGTTATCATATGCAAATTCCTTGAGTCTATTGATGTGGCAATCAATTGACATACATCTATTAGGTGCCTGACTTGCCAGTAACACTATGCCAGGAGTTTAGGGGCATAGAAACATACTAAATTGCTCTGTGTCTTAGCTTTTTCCTGTCCCACCTCTTTTCAACTTGAGGTTTTAGGTGCAAGCTTCTCCCAACCACTGAGTCATCCTCAGTCAAACCTGGCAGTATATTACATAATCTTATCCTCACCAGCAGATGAGGCTTGTCATGAAACTCATTGTCTTATATCAGGATATAGTACCAACTCTGTCCTTGTTTTAATTGATCTGTCAATAGCACTTGATAGTTTCCTTTCTATTCCACAAAATACATAACTTTTTTTTTTTTCTTATGGATTTCAAAACTCTACGATCTTTTCCCTTAGCTCAGGAACTACTTCCCAGTGTCCCTTGTTTTTGCCATCTTCCTCTAGCTCTAAATCTCAGGAATCTCCAGGGATTGGAGCCAAGTGCTTTATCTTTACCATATACCAATCCGTGAATCAACTCCAAAATGGATCTCTAGAAACAAACAAGACTGACTACTGCCTGAAGGCTTCTGAGACTAAGTTCCTGATGTGGGTCCATTAATTTTGGAGCACATAATATATTGAACCTTATGTTTGTAACTATTGATCATCTTTTGTAAGAAAGCTGAACTCTTTCTCTAACCCATTTGAGCCCTCACTTATTCCTCTCTTCCCTAATTTTTAGCCTGGTATTAGAGTCTTCAGGTAACTTTCAACCAAGTCCACATGCTTTAAAAAATATTTTCAGGTATAATTAAAGTACAATAAATGACACACATTGAAACTGTATGATTTAATCAATTTTAACGTAAGAGTACAACCTTGAAACCATCACTGCTATCAAGATAGTAAGCATTTTCATCACCCAAGATATTTCCTCTTGACACTGTTCTTACAGAAATTATAATCTCATAATAAAGAATAAATGTGTTTTATAATATGAGAGATATCATTGCATGAAAAGCAGTAATGGGAGATGAATAACGGTATAGATGATAAGTTAGATAAAAATATATAGGAGGGAGAAATTATTGAGGGTAGGATAATTGGAAAAGGCTTCATCATTACCTATGCAGTGTATTTTCTTCCATTATTTTTCTATCTGAATGTTTGTTGTTGGCATTACTACTTTGTGCTTTTTTCAGATATTGATATAAAATACTCCATGCATTTTATGTTTGGATTCTTTTTCGCTTTACAGAGGAATACAGTCTCTTCTCCTTTGGCTGCTTAATACGTTCTCATAAAAAATAACCTTGACCTTTGCATTCTGGATGTATCAAACATGAAATAATTTTAGAAGTAGATCTCAAATGGCCCTTTTGCAAGCTCCAAAATGTTGTGTAAGTCCATTTTCTCTTTTGCAGTATTCTCACAAACATACTAAAATGTGATTTGATGTCTTCTATTTATATTACTGGTTCAAACAGTTTTAAGCATATGAATTATTTTTCTTCCTATTTTTAGAACATCCTCTTAGGTAGTGTTTCTTCTGTTACCAGTGACATAAATGATCTTTTGTATCATATAACTTAAAGGTTAAAGGGTCAACTGACTTTTGGTGACATTAGATTATAAATTCAGATGATGTCATTGGACTCTCTTTCCTCCAGTCTCATCTCTGCTTTCCTTGCATTTAGGGTTGTCAGATCAAATAATGTCTACTTAAATTTAAATTTCAGAGAGACAATAAAGAATGTTTAATATAAGTGTATCACATACATTCCATGGGACACGCTATGTTTAGTCTTGCTATTGTCATTGTTTTTTGTTTTTTTTTTTTCCTAAATTGACACAAATATCAAATTGTTCTTAGGTGGACTTTCTTCATCTGTCCACCCATACCAAAATCTATAAATTTATGCCCCGCAGATTAGTCACTAAAGAGAAAAGTGAGTTTCTTTTTTCTTAAAGTCTCCAATTGGGTCTTATTGAACAAATTGAGTAATAGTTCTCAAACAATTGCTATGACCTAAGAGATAAAATATACTCATTTGTTAGGTCTGGATCATACAAGGCAGAAGGCATGAATGTGTCAGCTTCACCAAACCATATATACTGAGAGTCATTGAGAGGCTACTGTCAAAAAGAACACCAAGGTCCAGTGGAGAAATGTATATTAGACAACAAAAAGCAAAATATGACTAGTGGAGAACTTTCTTAATATAACTTTACTTTTAATATCCTTGATTCATCATAATAATACATCTAATATAAATTCAGGTATATTTTAAAGTGATGGGCATTTTATCAGCCACAGCTAATTCACTCTTTGTATTGTATCAAACATTAAATAAATATCAACAGCTCAATGTGTGGGCAGCATGGATTAACAGGCACTTTGCAGTAATTGTGTGGCAAAGACAGCAGTTGACTTTCTTTCACGAAAATAGCGTTTCTCACATTAGACAGCCCTGGAGTCTCGTCTTAGCTCTATCTCTTATACCTCTGAACAAAGTAATTCAACTCTCCAAGAATCTTGAACTACAATCTGGGAATTCAATAATCTGCTTCATTGAATTATTCAAATGATGTAAGATAATGTTTCAAATTACTGCAGCATAGCAGCTGGCATATTGTAATCTCTCAGAAAGGTTAACTGGATTATTATCAGCAATGACCTTAAAATAATCTTTCAAGTTGATGAGATTTGGTTCTGTGTCCCCATCCAATTCTCATATCAAATTGTAATCCCCACATATTAGGGAGGGACCTGGTGGGAGGTGATTGAACCATGGGTTGGTTTCCTCCATGCTCTTTCCACGATAGTGAGTGAGTTCTCACGAGGTCTGATGGTTTAAAAGTGTGTGGTGGTTCCCCACTCCCCTCTCTCTCCTGCTCTGCCACAGTAAGACGTGCCTTGCTTCCTCTTTGCCTTGGGCCATGATTGTAAGTTTCTTGAGGCCTCCCCAGCCATGTTGAATTGTGATTCAATTAAACCTATTTTCTTCATAAATTACCCAATCTCATGTAGCTCTCACTGTGAAAACTGACTAATACACAAGTGATACTCTTGACTTGTGTATTTTCCTGCCTCAAAACACTTTTTACATGTTCACCAATTTACTGCGTATTATGTTCGGGCCATCTCTTCCAGTAAGCTTTTAACTCCTTGAGGTCATTATTCATTAGTGTGTTCTCAACATTTTCATGTGAAGTTCTTTTTAATGTCTGCTAGGTCAATTTTGTACTTATGAACTTGATTTTTTGAATCATAATGCGGGATTTTTTATTTTATTTTATCCCTCTTGAATTACAAAACCACGTATATTTTTAAACTTGGGCTGCCTTTATCTTATACCTCTCTGTAGATGCACCTTGGAGCAATACCTTCATAGAATTTTCTATGGTCATGCTTAAATTCCATTTCTTGATAACAGTTTCTTCATTGTATTGTTAGTATAATATTATTATTTTTACTTTTCTTTCACCAAAACACAATAGCCCCTTATCTCCTGTGGCTGAGACCCTAGGATATCCTCCAATTTCTTTCTAAAAACTTACTGTTTTTTTTCTACCAAGGAGAATATAGTTTGAGTTGCATGCTTAGAAAATTCAATGCACACACTACTTCTATGGAAAAATTACAATATTTTATATATGACCAATTGGATCATTAATTCTTTGGAACTAATCATATGCTACAGAAGATTATAAATGAATATGTTTTCACAGCATTTAATTTAGTGAAGATAGAAGAAATGTGCCTAGATTTACATTTTTATCTCAGGTCAACCCTATCGAGTTAAATTGACAATATAGATAATCAAATACAGTTATTTGATAGATGACTGATTGATAGATTAGATAGTTAAACTATACATGTATGTCATCTAATGTACACAAGAATACATATAATAAAGTTATTAATCAAATAATATAAATCTTCAAAGGAGACCTGAGTGTTACATTGGACAGGCTTTCAAACTTATTGATGCTGACAAATTCCCCTTTCTGAGTTATAGAAAATATTCATATTGGCAAGAAGTAGACCTTACTTAGAATTTCAAGGTTTTAAAATTGAAAAATAGTTTATTCTCATAAAAAAAATGCTGAGGAACCTCTGTTAAAAGTCCAAAGTGCAGTCTTATGGAAAATGCAAGTGATATTGAATCTGATATCTTGCATTTGAAACTGCATTCTAATGCTACTGCTTAACTTTGGACACATTATTTGCTTGCTCAGATAGAAAGTTAACAATAAGATGGATTCAAATTCAATTTCATCACTACTTGTTACACATCTTGGAGAAGTTATTTTCCTTCTCTGAACCTTATTTCCCGTTTGCATAAAAATCCTAATACAAAAACTTAAATTGAGAACTATGATGGAAATGAAATAAACTTCTATAAAAGTTTGTGCACAATGTCTCTCACATAATGTGTATTTATTAGTTTCTTTATTCCTTCAGGTTCTTAACCATCATCATTGGGATTTCAGTGACAGCAGCTTATCGTTAAATCCACAGAGATATATTAATGAGATAATATGCATTAAGAGTTTGCCAAATCCAAATGTTGTTTTTCCATTACAATACTAACAATCACCACACTTAGAACTATAACCACCCTTGCAATAGAAATAAAGTACAGTTGAAAAAATGCTTAACTAGAAATAAGAAAAGTTGAGTTCTAAGAATACTTCATTATTAACTTATTCTCTAGTATTAGGATACAGTATTATAGAGAGAATTTTTATCTCTGGAAATTGGTTTCCTTATTATTATAATCTATATCTGTAGCTATGTTTATATCATTACATGCATTAAATCTTTATTAATTCAACATACTATAATTACGAGTAAGGCACTGGATGTTCATTAATATCAGTGACATCTGAAAGCTGTCAATGAATGGGGCAAATTGCTGTGTTTAGGAAAATCTCTCAATGGAGGGAGGGGGAAGAGGAGGCGGGAATATGCAGGAGGAAGGAGTATACAGTCTCTACTGAATCAGTACCAGCTGTCTTATTTGGCGCTAATTAACTTTCAAACCAGAATCTACCAAGACTAAGCAAATGGCTGCTGAAAAGTTTTGCCAGGTCAGTTGAGTTTTTCTTTATTTTGAAATTTAAAGATTTCAAATTTTATTGTAGACAAGAAAAAAATGTTATCATTGACCATACATTTTGCTGTATGATAATCTTTGGTAATTTTTTCAATGTTAACTTTCTCTTTTTTCCCATGAATGGCTAAAATGTTTTTGGATATTGAATTATAGGCAATGCAATGTAATTATAATGCAGCTAAAATACACTGCCTTCATAGTTACCAGTAATGAAAGTTAATGCCATCTTGTGAAATGATCTAGTAGAGTCTTTGTCAGCACTTTCACTAAAACCTCAGTTTTTAGTCATTTATAGCATCAGCAAACAGGACTTCAGAGGGAATAGCACCATCTGTGGCTATTAAGAGTGGCATAGCCTAAGGTTAGGGCAGACACGCAAAAATCCTTTGATCCTCAGTATTTCTTTGCTTCTCTCTATTTACTACGAACTTGCCTAGTTGGGTTGATGAAAAGTATGCAACGATTAATTTGGTTTAAATAAAAAGCTCGGTGGAAAAACTGTGAAACAACTGAAGGAACTACTGATTTGTTAACTCTTGTTCTCTTTTGCCTGTGGTGGGATAACAACGTGTCTGTACACAAAAATTTATCATTGTAATTTCAAAACCTGTAAAAGTCTTTCCTTTTCGGAGAAAAACTCACAGAGTTAGACTCTATTTATTCATGTTTTGTAATAACTAACTCCTAAGAAGACAGTCAGCGATTAAGAATCAGAAACAAATTCAAAGAAGCTGAATCCTGAATGTAGAAACAAACATCGATCTTAGCATATAAAAATGTGAGTGAGTGAGTGATATATCAGCAATCATAGAGTTGGGTCAATATATTAAGTGGAAAAGAAACCGTAGAATAAGAAGCTCAGATACCATGCTGATTTGAACTGTCATGTCACAATCTTGGAAGACTGTGCTACCAGAAAAAGTAGCTAATTCAACTCGTTAGAATACAAGCATAATCTATTACTATACATTGTCATTATTCATGACATTTCACGTAAATATCTTATAACAAGCTTAAAATTTATTAATTTTCACATTATTCTTCCAAATTTTGGAAAGTTAATATGATTACAACTACAATAAGCAATTATTTAAATGATTTTTAAAAACATTCTTAACCAAAAATCTATACAAATAAGCTATTTCTGTGGCTCTGAAGGTAAAGTATATATTCTTCTCACCATATACCTTCTTTCATTCTCTCTGCCTTTTAAATTTGTATTTTCTTTGTCCGTAGTCTTGCCCTGAACAATTGTTAGTCCTCCAAAGTACGTTGTCATCCTCTTAACATGACTACTTCTCAGGCATGACAGCATCTGATGAAAACAAAAACAAGGTTAAGGTTTTATCAATTCCTCTTCTAACAAACAAAAGGTGACTTTTTTGAAGAAAGTCTATTTATTCTTTTGAGAATCCCAGCATACAATTTAGCAAATGACCACTTCATAATAGTAACTTATAATTTTCTGCTGCCTTAAAATTTACAAAGTGCTCTTACACACATAATATCATCTGATCTTTGCCTCAACCCACTTAAAAAGGTTGAAATAAAAGTGACTTGCTTAATTCATACAATTAGATCATCTGAGAAGTTTTAAGTAAAAACTTACCTTTAAAATTCATATTTTAAAATTAGTAGTTTTTTGACCAAAAGACTAAACTCATTATTTTGCATTCACTATCCTTTACGAAATGTGAAAATTTTCTTTAACCATAAAATATTATTTGTTTAGCACTAGCAAGTGATTCCATGGAAGGGAGGATGGGTGAAAACTCACTCTAAACCAATAAAAGTTATACCAAAATTAATTTGTAAGATATCTATTTATTTCATAGAAGATTAGTAAGACTATCTTGCAATAACACATTTTCCCTCATGAAATATTCAACCTTAATGATGTTCTTAAGGTGAGTTTCATTGGAAAATTCTAAATATATGAAGCATTGGTTTTTCAAAGTATATTTGATTTGTCATACTGTTACATGTTTCTGGAAGAACATCACAGAGGTAAAGAAAAATTCTCATCACATCATATCAAAAATATCTATTAGAAATGTAATTAATCACTTCCAGCTGGCAAGATGGCTGGATAGGAACAGCTCTGGTCTGCAACTTCCAGCAAGATCAACACAGAAGGTGGGTGATTTCTGCAATCCCAACTGAGGTACCCAACTCATCTCACTGGGACTGGTTAGACAGTGGGTGCAGCCTACGGAGGGTGAGCCAAAGCAGGGTGGGGCGTCACCTCACCCAGGAAGTGCAAAGGGTCAGGTAACTCGTTCACCTAGCCAAGGGAAGACTTGAGGAACTGTACCATGAATTTCCATGGTCTTTGCAACCCACATACCAAGAGATTCCCTTGGGTGCCTACACCACCAGAGCACTGGGTTTCAAGCACAAAACTGGACGGCCCTTTGGGCAGACACCAAGCTAGCTGCAAGAATTTGTTTGTTTGTTTGTTTGTTTGTTTGTTTGTTTTCATACCCCAATTGTGCCTGGAACACCAGTGAGACAGAACCATTCACTACCCTGGAAAGAGGGCTGAAGTTAGAGATATAAGTGGGCTAGCTCCCACCCCATGGAGCCCAGCAAGCAAAAATCCACTGGCTTAAAATTCTCGCTACCAGCACAGCAGTCTGAAGATGACCAGGGACACTAGAGCTTGGTGGGGGAAGGGGCGTCAGTCATTACTGAAGCTTGAGTATGTGGTTTTCCCCTCACAGTGTAAGCAAAGCCACCAGAAAGTTCAAACAAGGCAGAGCCCAGCACAGCTCTGTAAAGTAGGGGTAGCCTGACTACCACTCTAGACTCCTCCTCTCTAAGCAGGCCGTCTCTGAAAGAAAGGCAGCAGCCCCAGTCAGGGACTTATAGATAAAACTCTCATCTCCCTGGGACAGAGCACCTGGGGGACGGAACAGCTGTGGGGGCAGCTTCAGCAGACTTAAACGTTCCTGCCTGCTGGCTCTGAAGAGAGCAGCAGATCTCCAAGCACAGCACTCAAGCTCTGCTAAGGGACAGACTGCCTCCTCCAGTAGGTCGCTGACCCCCTGTGCTGCCTGACTGGGAAACAACTCCCAGCAGAGGTCAATAGACACCTCATAAAGGAAAGCTTCAGCTGGAATCTAGCAGGTGTTCCTCTGGGAAAAAGCTTCCAGAGGAAGGAGAAGCAGGAAGCAATCTTTGCTGTTCTGTAGCCTCTGCTGGTGATACCCAGGCAAACAGGGTCTGGAGTAGACCTCCAGCAAACTCCAGCAGACCTGCAGCAGAGGGTCCTGACTGTTAGAAGGAAAACTAGCAAGCAGAAAGGAATAGCATCAACATCAACAAAAAGGACATCCACACAAAAACTCCATCCATAGGTCACCAACATCAAGGAAAAGGTAGATAAATCCACAAAGATGAGGAAAAACCAGTGCAAAAGGAGTGAAAATTCCTAAAACCAGAATGCCTCTTCTCCTCCAGAGGACCACGACTCCTCGCCAGCAAGGGAATAAAACAGGCCAGAGAATGAGTTTGACAAATTGACAGAAGTAGGTTTCAAAAGGTGGGTAATAACTACCTCCTCCAAGTTAAAGGAGCATGTTCTAACCCAATGCAAGGAAGTTAAGAACCTTATAAAAAAGGTTAGATGAATTGCTAACTAGAATAACTAGTATAGAGAATAACATAAATGACCCGATGGAGCTGGAAAACACAGCATGAGAACTTCGTAAAGCATACACAAGTATCAATAGCCGAATCAATCAAGTGGAAGACATGACATCAGAGATTGAAGATCAACTTAATGAAAGAAAATATAAAGACAAGATTAGAGAAAAAAGAATGAAAAGGAATGAACAGAGCCTCCAAGAAATATAGGACTATGTGAAAAGACCAAACCTACATTTGTCTGGTGTACCTGAAAGTGGTGGGGAGAATGGAACCCAGTTGGAAAGCACACTTCAGGATATTATCCAGGAGAACCAGGAGAACTTCCCCAACCTAGCAAGAGAGGCCAACATTCAAATTCAGGAAACACAGAGAACACCACAAAGATACTTCTTGAGAAGAGCAACCCAAGACACATAATCATCAGATTCACGAAGGTTGAAATGAAGAAAAAAAATGTTAAGGGCAGCCAGAGAGAAAGGTCAGGTTACCCACAAAGGGAAGCCCATCAGACTAACAGTGAATCTCTCTGCAGAAACCCTACAAGCCAGAAGATAATGGGAGTCAGTATTCAACATCCTTAAAAAAAAAGCACTTTCAATCCAGAATTTCATACCCAGCCAAACTAAGCTTTAGAAGCGAAGGAGAAAAAAAAATCCTTTACAGACAAGCAAATGCTAAGAGATTTTGCCACCACCAGGCCTGCCTTACAAGAGCTCTTGAAGGAAGCACTAAACATGGAAAGGAACAATTGGTACCAACCACTGTGAAAACATACCATACCAGATTGTAAAGAACATAGACACTATGAAGCAACTGCATCAACTAATGGGCAAAATAACCAGCTAGCATCATAATGACAGGATCAAATTCAAACATAACAATATTTACCTTAAATGTAAATGGGCTAGATACTGCAATTAAAAGACACAGACTGGCAAATTGACTAAAAAGCAAAGAACCATCAGTGTACTCTGTTAAGGAGACACATCTCAGGTGCAAAGACACACATAGGCTCAAAATAAAGGGATGGAAGAATAGTTACAAGCAAGTGGAAAGAAAAAAAAAGAAAAAGAAAAAGAAAGCAGGGGTTGCAATCCTAGTCTCTGATAAAACAGACTTTAAGCCAGTAAAGATCAAAAAAGACAAAGAAGGGAATTACATAATGGTAAAAGGATCAATGCAACAAGAAAAGCTAACTATCCTAAATATATACACACCCAAATATATACACACTCAATCTTGCACCCAGATTCTTAAAGCAAGTTCTTAGAGACCTACAAAGAGACTTAGACTCCCACACAGTAATAGTGGGAGACTTTAACACCGCACTGTCAATGTTAGACAGATCAACAGGACAGAAAATTAACAAGGATATTCAGGAGTTGAACTCAGCTCTAGACCAAGCAGACCTAACAGACACCTACAGAACTCTCCACCCCAAATCAGCAGAATATGCATTCTTCTCAGCATCATATCACATTTATTCTAAAATTGACCACATAATTGGAAGTAAAATATTCCTCAGCAAATGGAAAAGAACAGAAATCATAACAGTCTCTCAGACCACAGTGCAATCAAATTAGAACTCACGATTAAGAAACTCACTCAAAACCACACAACTACAAGGAAACTAAACAACTCGCTCCTGAATGACTACTGGGTAAATAACGAAATTAAGGCATGAATAAAGAAGTTATTTGAAACCAATGAGAACAAAGACACAACACAGCAGAATCTCTGGGACACAGCTAAAGCAGTGTTTAGAGGAAAATTTAAAGCACTCAATGCCCACAGGAGAAAGCAGGAAAGATCTAAAATCGACACCCTAACATCACAATTAAAAGAACTAGAGAAGTAAGAGCAAACAAATTCGAAAGCTAGCAGAAGACACGAAATAACTAAGATCAGAGAAGAACTGAAGGAGATAGAGACACAAAAAATCCTGCAAAAAAATTAAGGAATCCTGCAGGTGGTTTTTGAAAAGATTAACAAAATAGATAGACCATTAGCCAGGCTAATAAAAAAGAAGAGAGAGAAGAATCAAATGGACACAATAAAAAATGATAAAGGGGATATCACCACCAATCCCACATAAATACAAACTACCATTAGAGAATACTATAAACACCTCTATGCAAATAAACTAGAAAATCTAGAAGAAATGGATAAATTCCTAGACACATACATCCTCCTAAGACTAAACCAGGAAGAAATTGAATCCCTGAATAGACCAACAAAAGGTTCTGTGATTGAGGAATTAATTAATAGCCTACCAACCAAAAAAAGAGAAGGACCAGATGGATTCACAGCCGAATTCTACCACAGGTACAAAAAGGAGCTGGTAGCATTCTTCCGAAACTATTCCAAACAATAGAAAAAGAGGGAGTTGCATCTAACTCATTTTATGAGGCCAACATCATCATAATACCAAAACCTGGCAGAGACATAACAACAACAACAAAAAGTTTGAAGCCAATATCCCTAATGAACATTGATGCAAAAATCCTCAATAAAATATTGGCAAACCGAATCTAGCAGCACATCAAAAAGTTTATCCACTACGATCAAGTCAACTTCACCTCTGGAATGTAAGGCTGGTTCAAAATATGCAAATCAATAAACGTAATCCATGACATAAACAGACCAATGACAAAAACCATATGATTATCTCAGTAGATGCAGAAAAGGCCTTCGATAAAATTCTACACCATTTCATGCTAAAAACTCTCAATAAACTAGGTATTGATGGAATGTATCTCAAAATAATAAGAGCTATTTATGACAAACCCACAGCCAATATCATATTGAATGGGCAAAAGCTGGAAGCATTCCCTTTGAAAACTGGCACAAGATAAGGATGCCCTCTCTCACCACTCCTATTCAACATAGTAGTGGAAGTTCTGTCCGGGGCAATCAGGCAAGGGAAAGAAATAAATCATATTCAAATAAGAAGAGAGGAAGTCAAATTTTCTGTTTTTCAAATTATATAATTGTATATTTGGAAAACCCCATTTTCTCAGTCCCAAATCTCTTGAGCTGATAAGCAACATCAGCAAAGCCTCAGGATACAAAGTTGATGTGCAAAAACCCCAAGCATTCCTATACACCAATAATAGACAGAGAGCCAAATCATGAGTGAACTCCCATTCATAATTGCTACAAAGAGAATAAAATACCTAGGAATACAACCTACAAGGGATGTGAAAGGCCTCTTCCAGGAGAACTCCAAACCACTGCTCAGGGAAATAAGAGAGGACACAAACAAATGGAAAAACATTCCATGCTAATAGATAGGAAGAATCAATATTGTGAAAATGGCTATACTGCCCAAAGTATACTTTCAATGCTATCCTCATCCAGTCACCATGGACTTTCTTCACAGAATTAGAAAAAAACTACTTTAAATTTCATATGGAACCAAAAATAAGCCTGTATAGCCAAGACAATCATAAGCAAAAAGAACAAAGACAAAGGCATCATGCTACCTAACTTCAAACTATACTACAAGGCTACAGTAACCAATACAGCATGGTACTGTTACAAAACAGATATATGGACCAATGAAATAGAACGGAGGCCTCAGGAATAATTCCACACATCTACAACCATCTGATCTTCAACAAACCTGACAAAAACAAGCAATGGGGAAAGGATTCCCTATTTAATAAATGGTGTGGGAAAACTGACTAGCCATATGCAGAAAAATGAAACTGGACGCCTACCTTACACCTTATACAAAAATTAACTCAAGATAGATTAAAGACTTAAACATAAGACCTAAAACCATAAAAAACCTAGAAGAAAACCTAGGCAATACCATTCAGGACATAGGCATGGGCAAAGACTTCATGACTAAAACACCAAAAGCAATGGCAACAAAAGCCAACATTGACAAACGGAATCTAATTAAACTAAAGAGCTTCTGCACAGCAAAAGAAACTATCATCAGAGTGAACAGCCAACCTATAGAATTGGAGAAAAATTTTGCAACATCTATCCATATGACAAAGGGCTGATATGGAGAATCTACAAGGAACTTAAACAAATTTACAAGAAAAAAACAAACAACCCCGTCAATAAGTGGGTGAAGGATGTGAACAGACACTTCTCAAAAGAAGACACTTATGCGGCCAAAAAACATGAATAAAAGCTCATCGTCATTGGTCATTAGAGAAATGCAAATCAAAATCACAATGAGATATATTTCTCATGCCAGTTAGAAGGATGTTCATTAAAAAGTCAGGAAACAACAGATGCTGGAGAGGATGTGGAGAAAGAAACGCTTTTACACTGTTGGTGGGAGTGTAAATTAGTACAACCATTGTAGAAGATACTGTGACGATTCCTCAAGGATCTAGAACCAGAAATACCATTTGACCCAGCAATGCCATTACTGGGTATATACCCAAAGGATTATAAATCATTCTACTATAAAGAAACATGCACATGTCTGTTTATTGCAGCACAATTCACAATAGCAAAGACTTGGAACCAACCCAAATACCCATCAATGATAGACTGGATAAAGAAAATATGGCACATATACACCATGGAATACCATGCAGCCATAAAAAAGGACAAGTTCATGTCTTTTGCCAGGACATGGATGAAGCTGGAAACCATCATTCTCAGCAAATTAACACAGGAACAGAAAACCAAACACAGCATATTATTGCTCATCTGTGGGAGTTGTACAACGAGAACACATGGACACAGGAAGGGGAACATCACACACTGGGGCCTGTCAGGGGTTGGGGGCTAGGGAAGGGATAGCATTAGGAGAAATACCTAATGTAGATGATGGGTTGATGGGTGCAGCAAACCACCATGGTACGTGTATACCTATGTAACAAAACTGCACGTTCTGCACATGTACCCCAGATCTTAAAGTATAAGAATAAAAAAGAAATGTAACTAATCACTCTTATTCTTAACCTTGGTCAATGATTTAGAGCTAGTTTTTCTCCTTTTAGCTTTATCTCCTATCAAGCTAACTTTTTGTTCCCTTTTTATATTGCAATTTTTGGAAGAAAAGCACTATGAACATGCTGAGTTTAAGGAATGGAGAGTTATGTTCCCTGTGGGAAATAAATTTATCAACTATAGCACAGTGCTGTGTACAATTCTTTTTGTCTTTAGAGTTATAGATTTGACTCATTTCCAAAGCTCCTTAGGTCAGCATCTTATTCCCCCACCCTTTTCAGTGAAGTTGCCCCATACATGCATCATATATTCAGATTCTTTTGTCAGATTCTTTGAGCAATAAAATTGCCCAACCTTCTAAATATATATGTGTGTATATATATTTGCATATATGTATATATGTGTATATATGTATATATGTGTGTATATATAATCTAATATTATATATATGAATTTGTTGTTAAGATGCTAACTCTTCCTTTTCAATTTTTATACATCTTTGTGGTTTTGTCTTATATACCTGTTGTCTGGTGTTTGTTATTAGTGTTCATTGTGTCTATTTCTTGTTTCTGACTTTTGAAAGATTTCGTCAAGAATTTCTTCATTAAGCCTGTTCTTAGTTTTGTGTTTGAAACACATCTATTTTGTCATACTAACAAACATCCATTCATTTTTACTTAAGGAATGTATCATTGCATTTTATCCCTTGCCATTTCACTGCTTTATTAATAGATTTCCAAACATTAATACACACTAGTATTCCTGGAATAATTTTCACTTAGTCATGTGTTTTTATTTTTAAGTTTCACAAGATTTTCCATTTGTGTTTATTTTAAAATTTTTATTAATAGTGATAAGTTAAATTTCTTTCTTTATATTAACTGTTGTGCTCCATATTATACTTCCTTCCTACATGAGTTTGGCCATTTTCCTTCCTTATTTTTCCCCCATGTTCTGAAATAATTTAAATAACAATGGAAATATTCACTCTTTAAATGTTTGGTAAAATTTCCTTGTAAAAGAGTCGGATATGGTGTTATTTCTTTTAAGAGTAGTTCTTACATAGCACCCTGTATTTCCCTTGTGAAACATGATCTTTATAGACTTTTATCTCTTCAGCAGTCAATTTTGCTAAAACCTATTTTTCTTAATACTTATGTATTCTAATCTATGTTTTTAAGCTTATTTGCTAGTGGTATGCAATTTAAAATTTTCATTCTTTTATTTAACTAGAAGTTTTTTCTTAATTTTTTTATATTTTGATTTTACATTTTTCTTAAATAGGTTAAATAGGTTCAATTTTTTACATTGTTACTTTTATTCAAAAAAGCATTTGTATCTATTTATAATTCTGTTCTTTTTTCTTACTAATTTCTCTTTTATGTTTATTGATTATTTCTTCATATTACCTTTAGGTCTTCAATTAGTTTTATTCTAACCTTTTCTTCGGAAAGTTTTCACTTATTTGTTTCTTTTATGTTTTAAATTAATATAATAATTGAAAACTATAAATTTTCTTTGTGGCATTAATTTTACTAGATCTAATTTGTTCTGAGTAATAGCATTTTAATCTATTATTTTGTTTTTCTTAAGTTCTACTATTTGTATTTTCTTGATTAAGAGTAGTTTATAAAAAGTGTTAGAATGTTATCTGTAGAAGGATCGTTTTGTTTCTGATTTTGTTATTAATTTGCAAATTTAATTTGGTATTGTGATCATAGATGTTTTGCTATGTTTACTCTTTGGCATTTAAAAACTCAGAATTTGTTGCCAACTAATGTATGGTTAATGTTTATGAATGTCGCTTGGACACCTGAAATAAGGATATATTTTCCATTTTTATCATTTTCAGAATTAGTTATGTATCAGTCAGTTCTAATTTTGCTTATATTTTACATTCTTAGTTATATAATCTTTCATGGACTGAGAGAATTAAAGTCTCCTATTAATAGTGAGTTTCTCTGCATTTTTAAAGTCTGTTCTTTAATATTTGCTTTGTGAATGTTTATGTTATGTTATCTGGAACACTGTTATAAAAATTCTGGGATAACAATGTGAATTGCATTTCTTTTGTTTGCATTGGCCCAATATACCTTTGTTTCTCCTTTTATTTTTAAACTTTCTAAGTCATCGTCTTCTTATCTCTATCTCTTTATTCTAGATTTATGGCCTAGATTTGGGTTTATTTTGTATGCTATTTTATAAATCTTGCCTTTAAACATGTGCCTCTAATCAGTTTATATTTATGGCATGACTGATATATTTCATATTAGTTCTGTCAGAGTATTTTAGGTTATAATTTCTATTTTTACAGTTTTAATTTACAAGTCTTGGCATGTATTTAAATTGCATTGCTGTGTGTGTTGGTGTCTGTGTGTGTTTGTGGGTGTGGACCCTGTAATATATAGGAATATTTGTATTTATTGTGTACTTTTAACATCATCTTTATAAGATAAATCACAAAGAGGTTACCTAATACAAATGTAGTCCTCTATTTCTTTAACCTATTATTTACTTAATATAAGCACTCATAAATTAACATTCTTCTTCTTCTTAATGTTTTTTCTATTCCTCTAACCCATTTCTCAACAATTCATTCTCTTGAGTACATTAAAATATGTTTATGAATCTATCACTGGCCTCCTCAGCTGTTAGAAAAGAGACAACACCAACATACTCTATCTCCTAACTTCTTTACATCCTTTTTCTCCTAAGTTTTTTGTGTCATTTTTACATGTCAAAAAATCTACATTTATATTTTGTTTTGTAATCTAATCCTACTTTTTTTCTTAACTATCAGTTTTACACTTAAATATTTTTCAAGCATCTAATGGCTGCCTGTCTTAGTTCATTTTCTGTTTCTTATAACAGAATGCCTGCAACTGGGAAATTTATAAAGAAGCAAAGTTTATTTGTTACAGTCTTGGGGCTGAGAAATCCAAGGTTGAAAGGCCACATCTGGTGAGGCCTTCTTGCTGGTGAGAACTCTCTGCAGTAGTCCCAAAGCAGCCCAGGGTATCACAGGGTGAAGATACTGAGTGTGCTAACTCAAGTCTCTTTCCCTCTTCATGTAAAGTCACCAATTCAATTCCTGTGATAATCCAATAATCCATTAATCTATGGATGGATGAACTCATTCATAAGGGCAGAGTCCTCAGGACCCAATCACATCTGAAAGGCTCGACCTCTCAACACAACCACACTGAGAATTAAATTTTAGCCTGAGTTTTGGAGAGGACAAATATTCAACTATAGCATTCCATCCCTGACCTCCCAAAACTCATATTCTTCTCACATACAAATACATTCATTCCATCTCCATATCCCCAAAGTCTTAACTTGTTCCAGCACCAACTCAAAATCCAAAATTCCAAGTCTTATCTGTGAGTATGTGAAATAAAAACAAGTTATGTGCTTCCAACATTCAATACAGGCATAAGATAGACATTTCCATTCCAACAGGGAGAAATAGTTGAAGAGAAAGGACTAACAGGCCCCTAATCAAGTCCAAAATCTAGCTGTGCAGACATTAAATCTTAAATCTGGGGAATAGTCTTTTCTGACTTCATGTGCTGCCTCCTGGAGTGGGGCGGAGTTGGGCCCCCAAAGCCTCAGGCAGCCCAAACCCTTTTCTGGGTGCAACCTACATGGCTGCTTGTACAGGTTTGAGTTCGGTGCCTAAAGCTTTTCCAGGTGGGTGCTGCATGCTGCTAGTGACTTCTCAGTCTGGCATCCTGGTGGTAGTCTTGCTCTCACAGCTCCACTAGGCATTGCCCTGGTGGAGACCCTCTGAGGCAACTTGAACCCCACAACCTAGCAAGGCTCTATGCAGTGGCTCTGCCCCTGTGACAAGTCTCTTCCTGGGGCCTCATGCTTTTGAAAACGTCCTTTGAAATCTGGGTGGAGGCTTCCAAGGCTCTACAGCTCTTGCTTTTTGCAAGCCTTCAGAATTAACATTATGTGGATGCTCCTAAGGTTTATGACTTGTACATTCTGGAACTGTGGCTGTGGAGCACTGCAGTACGGCATGGGGGAGCAGGGTCCTGAGAAGACTGGGCAGCAAGTCTGTGAAGAGTCCTGGGCCTGTCCTCTGAAACCATTCTGCCCTTTTAGGACTCTGGGTCTATGATTGAAGGGGCAGCCTCAAAGATCTCTGAAGGTCATTGGGGATCCTTCTTCCATTGTCTTGAGCAATCGCACCTAGCTCTCTTCTATACATGCTAATCTCTTTAGCAAATGATCACTGGGTTCCAACCTTGGTTTCCTCTCCTGAAGCTTTTTGTGGCCAGATACCTTAGTTCATCACTCTCAAGTTTGGCCTTCCACAGAGCCCTGGGGCATGGACACAGTGTGGCCAAGTTCTTTGATAAATTATAACAAAGATGGCTTTTCCTCTAGTTTCTAGTATCTTGTTCCTCAGTTATATCTGAAATCTCATGTGAATGACCTTTACTGGCCTATTTCTATCAGCATTCTAGTCACAACCACTTAACTAATCTCGAAGGAGTTCTAAACTTTCCTTAGTCTTCTTGTCTTCTAAGTCCTCACCAGAATCTAGGCCAGATCCTTCAAGTTCTTTTAGCTTCTGCCCATTACCCAGTTACAAAGTCACTTCCACATTTTCAAGTGTTTGTTAACTGAAACAATCCCATTTCTGGTAAAATTTCCTGACTTATTCTGTATTTCTGTTGCTTATAATAGAGTAACTGGAACTGACTACTTTAAAAAAAAAAAAATTTATTTCTTACACTGATGAAGCCAGGAGGTCTAAGGTTGAGAATCCAAATCTGGTGAGGGCCTTCTTACTGGTAGGAATTCTCTATAGAGTCCCAAAGTGGCACGGGGTATCACATGGTGAGGAAGCTGACGGTGCTAGCTCTGATCTCTTTTCCTCTTCTTATAAGGCCACTAATCTAATTCCCATGATAACCCATTAACCAGTTAATGGGTTAATCTATTTATGAAGGTAGAGCCCCCACGACCCAATCACCTTTTAAAGTCTTCATCTCTCAATAGTATCACATTGGAGATTAAATTTCAGCATGAATTTGGGAGGGGCAAATGTGCAAATGACAGCATAGTCCTTCTGTACATACTTTCGTCAGATACTCCTTGATTGGCTGTAGTTTATCTTCAGGTACTATTCTCAAGAAGAGAACGTGGGGTTAAAGTTCCTTGATTTCTGATAGGTACATGACTTTCTATAGGCTTGATATTGGTGGAAAGCTTGACTTTGTTGAACATGTAGTACTATGCACTTCATGTTCGGTAAAATTTTCCCATAAATTTCTGATTGGTATTGCTCTATTTTCCATGGCATTAAATTTTGCTTGGAGAAATTGATCAGCCAGACATTTTGTTCCCTCTACACATGATACACATGTAATGCCTCACATATTTGTATTCTATGCTTGTCCTGGGGCCATAAAATTCTCTTTCATATTATTCCAATTTTAATATGTATCTGAAGAGATCAGCATTCAAGTCACATTTGAATAGACTTAATTGTTATTAGAATGATTAAATTGGTTGAATTTTAGGCCGGGCGCGGTGGCTCACGCCTGTAATCCCAGCACTTTGGGAGGCCGAGGCGGGCGGATCACAAGGTCAGGAGATCGAGACCACAGTGAAACCCCGTCTCTACTAAAAATACAAAAAATTAGCCGGGCGCGGTGGTGGGCGCCTGTAGTCCCAGCTACTCAGGAGGCTGAGGCAGGAGAATGGCGTGAACCCGGGAGGCGGAGCTTGCAGTGAGCCGAGATCGCGCCACTGCACTCCAGCCTGGGCGACAGCGCGAGACTCCGTCTCAAAAAAAAAAAAAAAAAAAAAATTGGTTGAATTTTTCCATAAATATTTTGAAAATTTCAATTCAGATACATGAAATAAGACTTTTCAAATTAAAGGCATAACAATTTTCTAACCAATGAGTTGGGAAATTAGCTTAAAATGTAATATATAATTCATGTGTTAAGCGAAGTCCCCTAAAACACTTTTATTTGAAGCAGACTAGTATAACTCGACGTACCTATTTCCAGAGTTACCATATTCACAGACATTGATTAAAATTTCAAAATTTTCCATTGGTCTCACCTATACCCTCTTTTTTTCTATTTAATAATGGGATTTCTTAGACTATAATATTAGTACTTTCTGAAGAATTTCCTTATAATCTACTGGAAGAATGTTGAGAAAGCTTTCCTGATGACCTCTCTAACAATTAATCAGTTTTATATCAAGCATAATGTTATATCTATGTTTCATTATAATTGGGAGAACAGTGATAAAAATTTTTCTTTCTTCACTCTGCACTGTGATTCATAGCTTATTTTGTTAGGATTTCATCAAACTAATAAGCTATAAGTTATACAATTTTGATAAACAACTTTCTTTAAGAAATTATTTACTGAGCACATACTATCTTCTAGGTGCCGTTCTAAGTGTCAAGTATGACACAGCCATGCCCCAGCTGTTAGGAACAGCACACCCTAGTGGCTTATAGCTGCGTTGATCCCTGGGATCAGTGGCCTTGGCCATTCCAACTGCTTGGCTCAAGGTTAGGTTGCCCTTTTCTCCAATCCCCTACTGCACCCTCACTAGAAGCAAGCACTGTGAAAGGGCATCTCAGCTCCAGATCTTCCTATAGGACCAATAAAATTTCAGTTGCAATTTCATTCCAGGTCAGCTTCTCCATGTGCTCAATCCTGCTTTTCTAACTATCTTAGTAATTCAGGGCTCAAAAACACTACCAAATAAATCTGCAAGTTACTTTTCATCTCAGAGTCTCTTTCTAAGGAGTCCATTTTCAGATCCTCCCCATGACACTTATGTCCCACTTGAGAAACAAGATAATAAGTGAAAAAGCAAATCACTGGGAGTAAAAGATGTTAATAATTATTATTAAGGATATACATAGCTTAAAAGTTAAACACATACATGTGTGCATTTGTACTTACATATATGTGTGTTCTCTGTGTTAATCTTTGAAACATATGTAAATAAAAATCCCAAAGCTTCTATTATCAGCTAAGTCTTAATAGCTTGTTCACTGCTCTGAGCTAAACAGATGTTATACGTGCAAATGAAATTAGAAGACCCAAATGAGAAAAATGGGATATCATAGGTTTCTGGTTTGGAAGTGTCTAGCAATTGCAATAAACTTCGAATAATACAATATCTTGCCAATATGGGAGGCCCCATAGCAGTACTCTAATGAAGTAGTGATAACATAATTTATACTATCATGAAACTATGAGCTATGAAGATTTTCACCTAGGGGGATCAGTATTCCCTAGATCACCTTAAACTTTGATAGTAGCTGCTGGCAACATGTGCATCCTGGATATCCTAGGCCTCTAAGCTCTTTCCACCTGCCAAATTCACACACAACGAGATTCCCAAACAGGGATGAGACCATGAACTTAGCAGAGTTGCCTTATGTTACTTCTAAAGAGGCAACCAATCTGAAATCTATTTGTGAATAGATAGAACCTAGTATCTGGTTGATTTTAGTTTTGTTTCAGACAGTTCCTCCCATCAAATAAGTTGCGGATCAGGGAGTACCTAGAAAATGGTTATTATGAAGTTTTAAAAAACAGATGGGTCTTTCAGAAACGCATCATCTTTTTTAAAACTACTTTTCAAGAGGGAGGTGCATTTTCAGTAATTCTACAGACCAGTAGTGTCTCAAAGGCTGATATAACACCATAATAAACTGTACTAGCTCCCCAGTCATTACCATTGTATGGAACTTTGGGATAAGTTCAATATTTATAAAGTCAAATTTTCACTATTTTTACATGTTTTCTCTTAAAGAAAAAAAAATCATTCCTCAGGGCTCCACCAAGTTAAATCTGATACCTGTGGACATTGACTTGACTAGAATTTACTATTTTTTCTTTTAATATGAGAAAAAACATTAGCAAGAAAATTAGTAATTTGAGGATATCCTCAGTTGGTATGTTTAAATGCTTGAGGAAAAAGGTCAATGTTAAGCTCATAATTAAATGTCATAATTAAAGATGTGATAATTACAAGTTACATATTTTCATTAAAGTAACTCCCAAAGATCTTTGCTTTATAATGCCATTTTTGAGTTACTGCTACTCCTGTTATAATGTAATGAAAAGGCTTCTAATATGTGTTACCGTATTTGTATATGTTGCTAAATCACACTGGTCTAGTTACCCAATTAATAAAATGTGTTAGACATTCCTTCTATATGCCTTCCTCAACATGGGTGCAGTGATGTGTGAGCTGAGCTCTGAAATATCTATGCTAACAACACACAGATAAATTTCACAGAAGCTCATACATTTCTACTCATCTTTTCAGATAATATTGAGAATCCACCTGATTATAGACTTACTTGACCAAGTTGTGTGAAGCCTATCATTTGATTGGTCCAGTATATTCATATGTTTTGCCTTTCCAGCCCATAGATGGCATCATGGTGCCCTCCTTTAAGAAAATGTAATAATGAAGAATATACAACTGTTTATAATATTTTAAATTAAAACTCAGAAAATAATGCTATATTTCACACTTCATAAAAATCTCTCTTGATACTCAAATTGCCACCACAAGAGCAGCTTCACAGAGTTCACATTTAATATCTCTCAACAGAGAGACCTAAACTTCTGTTGAATTTCTCCAAGTTTTCACATTATGATAGCCCTCGTAGAAACAGAAAAGTTCATCTGGGGCCACATGTCAGTAGAAGCTTGAGAAATATTTATTTGAGAAATAGGATCGTGCCTCTCATGGTGGGACTCCTGTGGAGATTCATTAAGCGTGCAATTAACAAAAGTGCGCTAACAAAAGGCAACCTCTTCTATTTAAATAGAAAAACTCAATGAACTTCTGTCAGGGGATAGTTTTAAAAGGAAGGCAAAGATAAGCACATTCTTTAAATATGCAGAAAATTGCTTTTTGAATTATTTTTTAGTGATGGAAGTTTTCTTTACACATCTGGAAACTAGTTATATACTTGTAAAGAACTATACTATTTGGTTCTTAATTTTTAAAAGTGCAATAACTATTTTTCACATTCCTCCATGTCATCGTTGTGAACACTAACACTGATCCAGGCCATGGTGGAGATCTCTTCCAGAGACTGGATTTGCCCTTTACTGGGTGGCTTTATGTCTTCCGTTTCCTTTTGATGTATTTGTTTTCACTTTTGTATCTGTTAGATGCACAGTCATTATTCACTAACACCTGTGAACCTGCTTTTTCCTACCTTCCACTATCATTGTGTGCCTAAACTCTGCTGTACCATGTAGTGATTTGCATTTATCTATCTAATTTATGCATTAATTATAGATGTATGTACACACGTATATGTAGATACACACATATATTCATGTATACATGTATATATATGTCTCTTGTGCGACTCCTAAATATTGATGTTTTATTTTTATATCTATTTACCATATTGTTATAGTTGTAAAATATAAGCATAAAATGATTTTTATTTATAATTCATAAAATAAACTATTCATAAATTAAATTAAATGAGTCAAAAAGTTAACGCATTTCTAATATAAAAATGTATAAATATTTCCAAACCATGGTGAAAATACAAATTTATCGCAGTATTAATGTTCAACAAGTGATAGGGTTTGGATGTTTGTTCCCTTCAAATGTGTCATGTTGAAATAGAATCCCCAGTGTTGGAGGTGGGGCTTGGTGGAAGTTGTTTGACTCATGGGGGCAGATTTCTCATGAATGGCTTAGTGCCTTCCCCTTGGTGATGAGTGGGTTATTGCTCTGGGTTCATGTGAGATCTGGTTGGTTCAAAGTGTGTGGCACCTCCTCACTCCCCTCTTTGCTCCCTCTCTCGGCCATGTAGTATGCCTGCTCCCTTTTTACCTTCTGCCATGATTGCAAGCTTCCTGAGGCCATCCCTAGAGGCAGATATTAGTGCCATGCTTCCTGTACAGTCTGCATAACCATGAGGTAATTAAACTTGTTTTCTTCATAAATTACTCAGTCTCAGGTATTCCTTTTCAGAGATGCAAGAACGGATTAAAGTAAGAAGCATAGTCATTTTGATAGAAAGTATTAGCCTCTACTGACTCTCCTTCTTTCTTCTACTTGTGTTCCTCATCATTGCCACCTCTGTAACCTGGTCCCACTGTGTTCCTGAATTCTTCATTAACTCTGTTTGGATCACTTAGAACCACTGCTTCTGGGCAGCTCCTCTGCCCAGATCTTTTAATGTTCTTACCTACTAACATGGGAGAGATTACCCTGATTTAATCTGTTTTCTATAGAGACATCCACCCACTTCACAGGGCCCTCTCACAAAATTCAAGCAAAACTTTTCTTTTTCCTTGGCAGGGAAGAAGATGGGGCAGATGACCATGATGAAGTCGTTGCTAGAGCTGAGTGATAGCATAGAGGGCTGGTGTTTTCAGGGACAGTGAAGGAGGCACATGGGGAACAACAACAAAACAAACAAACAAACAAACAAAACACACTCTCCTGCTGAGAATGACTGAAGCTACTAATCAATACGTGAAATAAAATGCTTAAGGAAAATATTGGCGTTCTAGAATACCGGAATGCCCAATCTTGGTGTTGCAATTTTATGGAGAGCACATAAACCAAAAGTGCTAAACTTGTGTCTAAGAATCAAAGGATGTGAGTTAGATTCGGAGATAGTTTCCTGTGAGTGAATTAATCAACTTTGCCTGTATAAGACCTTTGTTACTCATTCTCTGGTTCTCATTTGTACTTCAAGTTCCAAATGTGTCACACAATGGATGGATGGATGGATAAGTGAAATATGATCATCATATAACATGAGCTGAAATATTTATGTAAGAATAAGGTTGTGTTTTCTATTTTCCTGAGTAGGCTTAACTTTAAGTTGTATGTAGCCCCATCCACTATATTGCAGAGTTTCTACTTTATAAATAGTTATGAGTTATTACCTATTGTTCTATCTTCACGCCAAAAAAGTAAGATGGATATGGTTTCAGTTTGAGCACAGGACATGATCCTACTGGCAATGTGATTTTCTTTACCCACTGTTCACTTCCACCTCTTTCTTCATCTAAGCATCCTCAATTTCCCTCAACTGATTATACAGCCAATGATAAAATGGCTGAATATCTTATTTAAAATTTTGGTAAAGCCATTTAATCTCCCTAGGGGTAAATCTCTGTAGCCAAACTGTTACAATTAAAAAAAAAAAAAAAAAATTGGCTGGCTCTATTTCAATCCTCTGGTTATCTACAAATTCCCTATGAAACATAACTAGATAATTTTCCATTTTCCAATTGGTCACTTGGAATTGGACCTACCTGATACCATTCCTCTTCAAGCTTATAGAGAACAACACTGATGAGTCTTCATCACAAGATCTCTTTGTTTGAGGCAGAATATTCCTGTTCATTTTCTTTTATTTTAAAATATAGTATATAGAAAGAAAAATTCATAAATCATAATAGTTCATCTTGGTAGTTATTGAAAAGTAAACACATCTGTGTAACTACCATCCAGATTGAGAAATAGAAAGTTACCAGCTTTCCAAAAGACTGCCTCAGGCCCATCCCAGATGCTATCCCCCCTAAAATAAACATTGTTCTGACTTCTGCAACCATGGATTAGCTTTTTTCATTTTTGCTTTTATATGACAGAAATTGCAGAGCATGTGCAGCCTCATATCTAGCTGTTGTACTCAAATTTGTGTCTCTGAGATTTTTTCATATCATTGCATGTGCTTAAATTTTAATGTTATAGTATTATCAATATATGAGATGAATATACCACAAATTATGTTTTCCATTTATACTTGGTGGACATTTATATTATTTCCACTCTGGGCTATCATGAATAATACTGCTCTGTATATTCTCATATATAGCCGTTGTTAAATATAATTCTACAATTATGTTGAACATACACATAGGAGTATACTTACTGGGTCATAAGATATACATATTTTAAACTTTAGAAGGTGATACAAAACAATATATCAAAATGGATGTACCCAATGGAATTCTCACTAACAGTGCATGAGAGTTCCAATTGTATCATGTCCTCACCAACATTTGTTACTTGCAAGTACTTTGTTTTGGTTTATTTTGCTATTTTGGTATGTAAGTGGGTAGATAAAGTTAATTTCCATGGTTGAGTTTGAAATGTCAGAGAAACCTTGCTTTCTGGTAGAAAGAAACATAACCCTGATGAATTTTCTTTGTAGAAAATACTGGGTTTAATTTTCTCATTTTTTTAAGGAACTTTGCAACTGTGCTTGTGAGAAAGATTGACCTGTGACGTTTCTTTTTTCTTTTCACTAGGTATTTTGATATCAAGGTTTTCCCGACCTTAGAAAATAATTTGTGAATTGTTTCCACATTATTTATTCCTGAAATATTTTGTGTAATATTTACATTGTTTCTTTCTTAAATGTTTGAAAAAAATTCACTGATCAACTCCTGGGCCTGGATTTTATTGTGGAAATGTTGAGATTCATGGAAAAACACAAACCCGAAGTGTTTCTTTGTTCTTTTTTTTTTTTTCTTACTCTCATGCATCTAACTCCACTTAACACAGCATCTTTGGCCACCAAAATCTGTGGGGATTTCTACCCACCAGCAACCAATTAGTTCTGCAGCAGACACCAGCTGAGCAGCCTCTAATTCAATTTAATTCTTGCTCTATCTACCTGAAGGTAACGTCAGAGCTCACAGGTTGATGATGCAGTCCCACAAAATGGCCCCCTACTTCAGGTGCCATTTGTAAGTACAGGTTGTGATGTGTGCTTCTGACTGACCAGCTATAAGTTGGAGTTTTTACAACCTCCTCTTTGGGTTTTATTAATTTGCTGGAGTGGCTCACAGAGCTCAGGAAAACACTCTACTTATCTTTATGGATTTATTATGAATAATGCTACAAAGAATACAGATGAACAGCCAGATAGAAAAGGTGGGTAGGGAGAGGCATGGGGGAAGCTGTGCAGAGTTTCCATGCTCTCTCTGGGCATATCAGGAACCTTCACAGGTTCAGCCATCCAAAAGTTCTTCTATCTTAGCCGTTTTGGGTTTTTATGAAGGCTTCATTACAAAAGACACAAATAGGCTGGGCGTGGTGGCTCACGCCTGTAATCCCAGCACTTTGGGAGGCCGAGGTCAGGAGTTTGAGACCAGCCTGGCCAACATGGTGAAATCCCAACTCTACTAAAAATACAAAAAAATTAGCAGAGCATGGGTGCAGGCACCTGTAATCCCAGCTACTGGGGAGGCTGAGGCAGGAGAATCACTTGGACCTGGAAGGTGGAGGTTGCAGTGAGCCAAGATGATCAAGCCATTGCACTCCAGCCTGGTCAAGAAGAGTGAAACTCTGTCTCAAAAAAAAAAAAAAAAAAAGGCACGATTAATTAAATCATTGGCCATGAGTTATCAACTCAACTTTCAGCCCCTCTACCCGAGACTGAAGTGGGTCTGAAAGTCCCACCTCTCTAATCTTTCCTAGGTGTTTCTGGGTGATTAACCCCCATACTGAAACGATCTAGGGACCCCAGTCACCAGTCATCTCATTAGCACACAAAAGACACACATCACTCCAGATCTTCCCAGGGTTTGTGGAGTTCTGGCCAGGATACAGAGATGAAGTCTAAATATATATTTCACAGTATCACAGAGAAGTATGTTAAATTAAGTATCCAATTTTTAGTAGATATGGCATTTCAAAATATTTGTCCATTTTATGTAGATTGCCAAATATATAGTATACAGTTGTTAAAATAGAGATCAGACCCATGGAATGAACTTTTGTGGCAATGTGATATCAATTTCTCAGCAAAACCAAAGGCCATACCAAATAACGGTTAAGTCATGCACTTCTACACTTAAAAAATAAACTATGCTCAAACCGCCACAAGGTTTTTTCTTTTTCCTCTAGCAGCCTTGTGATAAACAATATTGAAACAATTGCAGCCCACTGACTACCAGATGCTCACTAATTGATGCTCCACCCCATTTCACAAACCATAATTACAGCTTTGATTGGACAAGAGATGAATTTCAGTAACTCTCTGCTGATAAAACAACACCTACCATCAAATAGTTTTAGCGGGTTTACAGAGGCTGCACAATGAGGGCCTTCATGACCTTCATGACCCAGCTTCAACTTTTGATGTATAGGCCCTAAATGTAATATATTTAAGTGTTAAGGCTCTACTCCAAAGTGAACATGGATTACATGTAACATGCATATTTGCTTACTATGCATGTGTGCCCCTTCATTAATATTTATAGCTCCTCCTATAACCTGTTAAATATGCATACTTAGGGTGGAACTTCCTGTTCTACCTTTTCCTCCCATCAAGTGTCTGCTTTCAGTTTCTGCTGAAGGCTGCTCTTCCCAGCCTGTAGGATGGCAAGACTGCAGGCTGCAACCCTTTCTAAGAAATAAAGCATTTCTTTCCAGATGTATAGATCTTATCATTTTTGGTTAACACTGACATTCATAATATTATTGTGATTTTTTTTTAATATATAAAATTTGATTTAAGGTCCACTTTTTTATTTTGAATATTGGTGATTTGTGTATTATTATGTTGATTGCTCATTTTTGCAGTTTCATTTTCAAATAACCTTTGACTTTTTATTATTTCTACTATAGATTTGTTATAAATCTTATTTTCCCTTCCTTCTATACTTTATTGTGTTTAATTTCCTAGGCTTATCCTAACTTCTTTCTAAACACAATTTTCCCTATATCCCACAATTTTTTTTGTTCCCTTTCTTTCTTAGACATGATTTATTTGGAAATGTATTGTTTAATTTCCAAATAGTTTAGTGTGTTATAATTATCTTCATATTAATTATTTTCCATTCTGGAAGGTGAGTTAGTACCTGATCTGAATTCTTCTCTGTAACCTCAGAAAGACCGGTACATGAATGATACATATAGAATTATTTTATAATAAGTCAAGAAATGTATAGGAATATACTAGGTTCACAATGAGTGCTATGTTTTGATGAGTACCTGTACTTTATTGTTGAGATTGCTTATTGAGTAACCTGTTATGGATGATACTGAAGTACTCTGGACAATGGGCACAAAGCACACGTTCAGGAGGGTATTATGTAATCAACATGTCATAAAAGCTGAAGGAGCCCCAGAGAGGCTAGCTTCTCTAAACTAAACTGGTCATTAGCATCCACATCCCAAGAGCATATTGGAGACATGAGATGGTATGCCTGATATTACTGCTATGCTCCTGGTATTCATGCTGTATTGCATATTTTTATCTTTTCTTAAACCTAAATAAAGTTGGTATGGATGAAGCCTCCTGTGTCTTGCAATGTTGATTTACATTTAAATTCAAGATGACTACACCTAGTCAAATTGAATGAACACGACTTTAAAACTTCTTGAGACTTGTTTTACAGACTTGCATATTGTTAATTTTGGTTAAATGCCCCATGTGCATTAAAAAAAAAACAGTTTGTTATGAAGTTTAAGGTTGAAAAACAATGTGTGTTGTGAAGTTTGAAGTTTATGGTTCTATAAGCATCAATTAAGTCTACTTAGTTTACTATGGATATCCTTGCAGAATTGTTTGCCGGCTTGTTGTGCTATTAGTATCAAAAGACAGCATTTTAAAATGTCCCCTTCTAATTGCAAATATATCTATTTCTTCTTTTATTTCTGTTAGTTTTTTTTTATTTTTTAGATGACTAAAAATTTTAAAGTGCTAAATTATTTCTTAAGACTGACTGTTTTATTTTAGGAAATAGATCTTTCATAATATACACTTCCTTAGAGCTACCTCGTTGAATATTAGCACAGCCATATAAGCGTTTTTCTGAATTGTGCTGCCAAGCATATCTTGTCCTCCTTTCACTTTCAAACCTGTGTTGTTATAGGAATAGTTGTTGAGTTTGTTATTTTAATCAGGTCAGGTAATTATTGTTTTTACCTTGGCTTTATTGTTTTCTACTGAAAAACAAGCCATTAACTTAATTATTGCTCCTTTGGACATATTGTATCTTACTTTTATAATTTTTTCTTTATCTTTGGCTTTCAGTAATTTTGTATGATCTATCTCAGTGTGGTTTTATTGTAAATATTCTGCTATGTGCAATTAGATATTTGAGAATCTGTGGTTTGATGTTTTTAATCAATTTTGCAACTCTCTCTCCAAATAATGTTCAAATATTGTTGTTACCTCATTCTATTTCTTTTCTCTTGGCACTTTAAACTCATGGATGCTTGAATTTTTTAACTTGTTTCATATGAATCTCTAAGCTTTTTTTCTGTATTTATAAGTTTTTCCCTCTGTCAGTTATGATATATTTTTACCTAGTTAGCATCCAGTTAATTAATCCTATCTATCATTGTTTCTAATTTGCTGTTTAGCTCATTTAAATTAAAAATTTTAGTAGTAACTACCACTTCTAATATTTTAATTTCATAATTTTTTATAGATTACAGTACTCTGATAAATCTATTCACATTGTGTTTTATTGTTTTATTTTCTTGAACATTTTCCTCATAGTTATTTTAAAGTTAAGAAGTGACAAAGTTAAATGACGGATAATAACCTATATACTTCTGTTGTCTGTATTTTGGCATACTTTTAATCTTCTGAACCTCTCCCTAGGCATGTTGTAATTTTTTTTTTTGTAAATTCTGGACTTATAGTATGAAACATTGTAGAGGCTGTAAATATTATATATTTTTCTCCCTGCAGAGAAAAAATACATAATGTTCTTTTAGAAGGGCACCTTGACTAGGTCTGTAATTGAAATAATTCACATCTGAGTGAGGTCTGGCCTAGTCTGGTTTGCATTTATTCTGAGAAGTAACTTTTCAGAAAACTAAACTAAAACCCAGAGATATTTGCCAGGGCCCCCACTCCTTGGTAGGCCCTACATTTTTAATGCTTTTTTTCCTGAGACCATCAGAAATTTTTTGCTAGATTTTTAACCCATTATCTGCTGTTCCCTTGGTTTTAAGAAGAAAAGCATTAGAGAACATCAGGCTCATTTCAATGAATTTATCTCACCTATGGTGTCTTGTTCTCTCAAGTCATGGCTCCTTGAACATGCTCTGATGCCTTCAAGGATCTATCTTTAAACACATCGTATCCTGAATTCTATTTTTTTGTGTGTGTGAGATTGCAGATTTAATAAAATCATACAGCATGGTCAGACGCAGAAGTCTCAAAATTGTTTCTAATTGTGCAGTTCATGTTAACAGCTTTCAGTACTTTTACTTTTTAACATCACTGTGCTAAACTTACATGGGGAAAAGAAAATAATAAAATAAAACAGATAAGAGATCTAAAACTTGAAAAATATTTAGTACGTAGCAAATATTTCAAACACATCAAAGCACTTTCTATTAGTTCATTTTCATGCTGCTAATAAAGACACACCTGAGAATGGGTAATTCATAAATGACAGAGGTTTAACTGATTCAAAGTTAGACATGGCTGAGGAGGCCTCACAATCATGATGGAAGGCAAAGGAGAAGCAAAGGCACTTCTTACATGGTGGCAGGCAAGAGAGTTTGTGCAAGGGAACTCCCATTTATAAAACCATCAGATCTCATGAGACTTATTCACTACCACAAGAACAGTATGGGGGAAATCACTTGCATGATTCAGTTATCTCCACTTGGCCCTGTCCTTGGCACATAGAGATTATTATAATTCAAGGTGAGGATTGGGTGAAGACACAGCCAAACCGTGTCATACTTAAACCCCAGAACTCCACGTAGCACAAGAAAAAGTGGGAGGTGTGGACTCTAGGAATTTTAGGTTTCTCTTTTGAAGGGCTACTATGTGGAGCATAATAAGTGATTCTTTCAGAAAAGATAAAAGATAATATTCAAACAAAAAAATTATTGAATTATAGAGGATAAAACAGACCACTAAAGATCATTTATCTCTCATGTTGCAGAAGTAACCTCACACACAAGGCAGAGTGCCTAGCTACTTCATGGAAGAGCTACAGGTAGAAGCCATGCTTATAGACTTTTTCTTTAATTTTCTTTTAATGGTTTAAACTAGTCATAAACTATGTGAGGGATGAAGATACTTGCACATTGAAATAAACATTTTTTCCCCACTTCAATGATAAATTTTAAAAGAAAAAATAAAGGCGGGGAGAAAAAAAAGTTGGCATTAGGGTCCTGACAATTTTCAATTTTTACCTATCAATGAGGTTGATTTGGCCTTGTTCGTGTGGTGCGCAGGTTTGCTACACCCATCCTATGTCTTAGTGCTCCAAGTGAAGCCTTCCATTACACACTAAAAAAAGTGATAAGAGTGTGAAATAAATTGACCAAAACTGTGGCTGCATAGCAGTGTTATAAAGGAAGCAAGCCCGTCTGAGCAACAAAACCAGAAATTGGCCCAGGGCAGAAAGCAGGGAAGAGCACCCAGTCAGGTGCTAATCAGACCACCTTCCCTGGCAGGCTCATCTGTTAAAGGCTACTGTTACATGCAAACGTGTGTTCATCTGATCACTGAGACAGTGCTGAGGCTTGGCTTACTGCCTCTTGCAGATCTCAGAAGAGTTAGCCTCACTGAAATCTCTAGGTGAGTTTTCAACAGCACATTTTATGTTCTTTGCTAGTTCTGACATTTCCAAATATTTCTCACCAACTTGTGGCTGAATGCAAGCCATCATGACATGCCCCAGAGGTGCCTAGCTAAGGCATGAATCACATAATGTCTATATTCACATTCTACAAAGTCCTCAGGGGTTGTTGTAGATGTGCATGTGAATTAATGTCCTTATAAAACCTAGCTCAGTATATTATTATTCAAACTTGATATCCAGTCTGTTAATGATTATTGGTCTGCAAGGCAATAAAGAATGTGCTCATTTATAGATGGAGGCCTTAACACTGCAATTGTGTGTCTTAAATTGTTACCTTTTAACTTAGGATCCAGTTCTTATGGAAATTGAGGGAGCTCTATTGTGCTTTAATCATTAATTGAGCAAACAAATATTTATTGACTACATACAATATGAGGGTCACTATATCAGGTTCTGGGATATGACTTTCAATGAGCTCTATTGTGTTTCAATAATTAATTCAGAAAATATTTATTGGCTACATACAATATGAGGGTCACTATACCAGGTTCTGGGATATGACTGTCAACAAGGCAGATGTGGTGTCATCTACAAGTAGGTCAGAGTTTAATGAAGTAGTGGAAATACACTAGATTGGCTGTTATAAGACTCGGATTGTACTTTTAGATTCTTCACAAACAGCATGGCACAGATCACTACTTCTCCATTCATTAAGAGGAAGTAACTTACCTGAAGATAAAGAGATGAGCCTCATTTCTCCCCAGAAAAACAAATAAGAATTGGGCCGTTGTATAAATTTCCATTTTTCTTCTCACTACCTGCATACCTTAAACATATTACCTTACCCTAATTTTTTTCATCAGGAAAATGTGAATGATGATAATAGTCCTTATTTGGTTGGATTACCGAGGATATTAGATGCTCTCGATATATCACCTAGACTATTGTGCTTGGCATACAGTGTTTGGTAAGTGTTTGCTTTTATTATTCTGAAACTAAAGTAGTTGTTACATCTCTAGCAATTTAATTCAGCACACATTAATTGAAGCCCCACAATGCTTGTGGCATGTATGAAATAAGACTCACTTCCTTTTCTCATTAGGATATTCACTATCTGGGGTGAAGGTCAGTACTTCTAGCCAAATAATTAAATCACCATTATATTGTGCTTTCAGAAATAGAGTTATATACAATGTTGTTTTTGTGCAAAGATGTGTGAAAAATCAAGTTTACCTAGACAAGCAATTATACAAACATTGTGAAAGATGCGATCACTAAAACTCTAACAGATGAATAATTCATCAGAGAAGAATCTAAGATACATTCCAAGCCATCTCCATTACACTTTCTCTCTCACACTCTCCCACACATACATACATGTGCACACGCATAGAGTAAACACTATGAACATTAGATAACATTCAGAATTTATGTCTTAACTCTACCCTCTTTCCATTAATTTCTCCTTGCCAGGGAATATAGATTACAGGGTTATAATCAGACTTAGGTTTGATTTCCGGATCCTTTTATGTAAGTCTAATATCCTCCAATATTGGATATTAATATGCATAAGAATGAAACTAGACATCTATTTCTCTACATGTACAAATATCACCTCAAAATGAATTAAAGACTTACATATAAAACCTCAAAGTATAGAACTAATAAAAGACAACATAGGAAAAACACTTCAGAATTTTGTTCTAGGCAAAAATGTTATGAATAAGACTTCAAAAGCTTAGGCAACAAAAGCAAAGATAGTAAATGCAGTCTTATCAAACTATAAAACTCCTGCACAACAAAGGAAACAAGAGAGTGAAGAGACTCCTATAGAATGGGAGAAAATGTTTGCAAACTATCCATCTGACAATAGATTAATATCCAGAATCTATTAAAAAAAAAAAAACTCAAATAAGTCAACAGCAAAAAGAAACCCCACAAATAATTCCATTAAAAATGGGCAAAGTATCAGAACAGACATTTCTCAAAAGAAGACATACAAATGGCCAAAATTATATGGAAAAATGCTTAACATCACTAATCATCAGGGAAATGCAAATCAAAACCACAACGCTTTGTTGGAACGACTCTTATCAAAAGAGTGAAAAATAACAAATGTTGGCAAGGATGTGGAGAAAAGGGAACTCTCATACACTGTTGGTGGGAATATCAATTAGTACAGATATTATGGGAAACAGCATGAGATTTTTCAAAAGACTACAACTTGAAATACTGTATGATCCAGTAATCCTACTACTGGGAATTTATCTAAAGGAAAGAAAATCAGTATAGCAAAGAGATATCTGTGCTCACATGTTTATTGCAGCACTCTTTACAATAGTCATGATATGGAGTCAACTTAAGTCTTTATCAACAGATGATTGGATGAAGAAAATGTTCATATATGCACAGTGGAGTACTATTCAGTCTTGAGAGAATGAAATCCTGTCATTCATGTCAACGCGGATGAACCTGGAGTACATTATGTTAAGTGAAATGAGTTGGACACAGAAATATAAATATCACATGTTCTCACTCATATATGAGAGAAAACAAGTTTAGCTCCTAAAAATAAAGAGTAGAATTGTGACTATTTAAGGCTGAGAAGGGTAGGGAGGAGGGAAGGATAAGGAGAGGTTGTTTAATGGATAAAAATTATAGCTAGAAGGAGAAGTCTAAGGTTTTATAGCATTATAAGGTAATTATAGTTAATAAAATTTATTGTATATTGTCACATAGCTAGAAGAAAAGTTTAGAATGTTCTCTACACAAGGAAATAATTAATCTTTCAGGAGATGGATATGCTAATTATCTGGATTTGATCATGACATTATATACATGTATCAAACTATCAACCTGTAACTCATATGTGCAATTCTTTTGTATCATTTAAAAAGTTTTTGAAACTACAGAGTAGTTAAAATAAATTATCCTCTAAAATGTAATAGATGTATGTGTCTGTGTGTATAAGGAAATAGTCATGAAGCATTAGTTATGTATCAGATTATATTCTTGATCCTGTAGATTCTGCATACTTGGGTGTTAGTATATGTTCTAGCGTCTTCACATTGCCTGTGTCAGTGCATGCTGAGTTCATCGTAAATTTTTATTAAGTTCTTGGCAGTTTTTACATTTCTGTCTTCTGTGTTTCTCTTCAGGTACATGGAACAGAGGCTATTAGGAAATTTGCCTTGCAACTAAAATTTAAGCAAAGAAACAACTTGTCATCTACCTGTTTATCCCTAACCGATGCTTATACATATATGCATGGGCTTGGAGAAAATGATATGCATTTAAAAACAAGATAATAACTACATGTACAGAACCATATAGCTCCAAAACCTTTCAAGTGCTATATCCATTTGTAAGGACATATTTATCAGTCTAGTACTACTTTGTAACAGTACAAAAGTATGTTCACATTATTTTTCTAAAGGAGCTTAGTTCCTAGAGGGAAAAATACACTCTTATCAAAGTTTCATAGTAATAATTAACCACTTTACATGATGTTTGTGAGACTCAAATAAAGAAAACAATAGAATATGCTACATAAGAGCAACATATTATTGTCAAACTTTTCTTTCTTTTTTTCTCTCTCTCTCTTTCAAACAACTCATAATCTGCCCTGGTTTTTTAAATTAACTAGTTTAATTGTAGACTATTCTGTCCACATAATTTATTTATTTTCATTAATCACATAATTTATAAATCATAAAATATAATGCTGGTGGTAATAATAGAAACAATGGTCTAAAAAGCGTGTTAAAAGATCTAATCTTCGCATCGCACCCTTATGAAGCAGGTTGATAGACAATAGATGGCTTGCTTAATTGCGCATAGAAATGACTGCTTGGGCCAAGGATTCAAATCTGGGGCATCCAGACAGAAGTCCTGTTCTCTTGATGTTCATTCTATGCTGTTTAAATAAACCCCTTTTTAGTCACATTAATCATATAAATAAATATTTGATTGTAAACCTATTACCATTCAGAAGAACGAGCTTTCATATTTGACTATATGATTTATGATTACCTGGGACCAATTTATGGCTTTTCACTCAAAATAGGTGATAACGTAAGCTGTTTGTGCAAAATGAATTAGAGAATTCTTGGAGGATTAGTGTTTCTTCTAGCCCTTCTGACCACCAATCCAAGCACAGTTATAAGTAAACACGTTTTAAAAAATGATGAGGCGAGAACTCTTTTGGCATATCATTTCCCTTAATTAGTCTGCCAACAAGCATAAATGCCTGCTCTCAAAGCCTGAGTAGCAGTTAACCCACAGTAGCACCGAGTTCTAATGCAAGATTTGACCTTGCCCTTATTGCTTAACATTCTATAGGTGATGACAATGAGTTGAGTCCTTTGATGACATAGATTGTTTACCTAAAGTCCTTCCATCGAAAGCTTAACAACGTAATACAGAGTTGCATAAAGTGCTTTGCAGCCCTGTTGTCCAAAAAAATAAAATAAAATAATACACTGTCCACAATGTCCTGGAAAACTGTTAACACATTGTTAGTAGTTTCCAAGCAAGGATATCGTTAAACATATTTCATGTTAATGTAGTCTAGCTCAGTGGCAATTTTCTCCTAGTAAAGAAATATGAGGTTCTTAAAAGGTTTAAGCAAATAATACAGAGCAGGCTTGAAACACTCACAAGTCATGAATTGAACTTTCACTCCTTGTAGTTTAATAACCAAATAATACATTTTATGACTAATTACAGAGAAATTTTTTATGTGTTGACTTCCAGTGGGTCATATTTTTAATAGACATATGATATTAAGAAATTAAGTAAGAGGTATCATTATTTCATGTGCATTTAGCTGGAAGTTTTTAAACAAAATTAAGAGGTAGAATGTGATTGCTTGTTCACTCTACAGTGAGTTGTTAATCAGCAGAAGTTAATAAAATTCAATTAAGAATGAAATGCTTATGAGAAATTTAATAGTGTGTTCTTACAAAAAAATTAATAAAAGAATTTCTCTGTAACAGTAGTATAGAGATAAATAGTTATCGGGTCTCAGGCATGATGGAATAAACTAACCCAGCACCAGAGTTAAGAAGAAATTTCATTGGTGTGGCTATTTTTCTCAATTAAGGGCATCATGTCAAGTTTATTCATTTCTTCTAACACATCCATCATTAGATGCAGGAGGAAGCAGGATGCTCGACTAGATGGACCATTGACCAGTTCTGGTATATAAATTCCTGTTTAGAGGCTATAGAACTCTCCAAATTCTAAAATCCAACAGGATTTTTTTTCTTGGCTCTGCAGACTAAATCATGCCTTTGACCAAAGGAGATAGATGTATGCTGCTGAAAAGGAATGCACCCTCTGGAGCAGAGGAGAGAAATTCTATACCACCCGGAGGAATGTGTCCTCATTTTATCTGTTAGTGATTTTTAAAGCCACCGTATTATTTTTCCCCGAGAGAGTTTGTTTGTGTTGTTAGTTTTGTTCATATCACATCTTTTAGATTTGAGGGGTTGAATATATAAAAATTGAGTATTTGGCCCAACTTCTGAAGCTTTAGAGAGAATAAATCCCTTCCAATATGAGTGTTAAATGAGCCACAGCACTGATTTATTGTCTGCTAAACACTGGAGAATGTGGAGTATTTGTTAGGGAAACGAGGCAATGAGGGAAAACTGAAATGTTGACATGAAGGTTTTCATATTAAACTCTAGTATTTTCCATTAAGCAGCCATGCATTTTCTAGTGATTAAAACTGAAAATTGGAAGTAGGAACTTGCATCCCTATTCGCTACAAATAAATTAACTCTACTGTGTAACTGGTATATCCTTGAGAACATTGTTAGAAGGAAAAATAGCACAATGGTAAGACAAAGTACACACACACAAATGAGTATTTAAGAAGACAGGCAGTAAATTTTTCAATGGATTGTTTTTCTATGAAATCAAGAACAAATTCTCAAAGGAAAAAGGATCTTAACATTTACCTTTCCCAGACTCCTTATCTGGAATTTGAGTTCCTCTGCAATATTCACTCATTTAACATTCACTCTGCCTTGCTCTCACTGACATTCAAGAATAGCTAATGGCCAGACACAGTGACTCATGCCTGTAATCTTAACACTTCAGGAGGCTGAGTTGGGAGGGCCATTTGCAACAGGAATAGCTAACTATATTGACAACATTTTTCTGTAAGGAAAATGCACAACATGCACAACTATCTCATTTCTTGATGAGACATCTCTGTTGTAATGAAATTATTAATATTAAATATTAATATTAAAGGAAAGTTAACAACCTTCTTATTTAGTGTTTACTGTGCACCAAGGATTGGTCATTTTCTGAGTATTTAATCAAATAAACAAACAAAACAACCCTTTAGAATCAGAAAGACAAACCTCTTCCTCTGCTATGGATTTGCAGTGTCTACGTGGCACTTTTGAGTAACAGAGCAAACCTTGTGTTTGTGGGCAAAAGAGAAATGTTTATAGGGTTCAGCTATATCACACACCTAGGTGATATAAATGCACAAACAAGAGTGCATTTGAAGTGAAGAGACAATAAATAGACAACTGGCATAAATGGAAAACTAGAGGCAGAAAAATCAGATTAAAAAAAACCATTGCAATGCTATAGGAAAGAGTTTACTCAAAACAAGCCAAGGACAGAGGAAGTATATAAAGGGGTGAAGAATGCAAGAGACTTCTCAATGATGAAATAAATAAACGGATGTAGGCTTTACTCTATAAGAACCATGTGATATACTGAAAAGTGTATGAGCTTTGGAATGACTGAAGTAACATTAATTCTCACGTGAATCTGAGCTCTATTATTTGCATTCTGTGTAAATAAAAAAAGAAAAAGAAAAAGAAAAAACTACTAAATTTTGTCTCAATCTCAGATTCTTTCTTATATAAGGTTGTAAATAATATGGGATCTCCCAATATTGAGACGCCTAGCACAGAACTTAATACAGAATGGCTACTAAATGAATGACACACATCATTGTTAACTATTCTAGTAGAAAACTTTGGTTTTCTCTTTTAGACTTTATTTGTGGTAAAGAACACCTGTATCTTGTTTACTCCTTATCCTTCTTTATTACCCTGCTAAAAATCCACCTTTTCTATCTTCTCCTGTCATCTTGCACATACATATAGTACCCATTAATCATTAAGGATTAGAATTATGAGTCAGGATCAATATAAATCAAATATGAATTACTACAGAAGTGCTTATTAGTACAGTCTTATTCTATTACACATACAGATAATAGAGATAATGCACGTGCAATAATTTTTGACTTAATATGAAAGCTAATTATTGAAATTATGTTTCCAAGATAATTTTTTACAAACTATCATAGACTTAGGTTGCAACCAAAAGGCACATTATATCATTACTCCAGGTTCAATACTTCATGAAACAGCATTAGTTCTTTTCAGAGAGTAAGTACTTTCTGCAGAAAAAAAATGGTTGAAATTTATATTTTAAGATTTCTCATAGTCTATATTCTTTCCCTGGTGAGTGACACTCAATGAACACTCCACCTTCTGAATGACCATATCTTTATGGTAGAAGCTGGGTAGAAGCATGACAAATACCTTAACTGCACATCTTATGTTCAGGGAATTCTGTGGGGATTCCATCAGAATAGTTCCACCCCAAAAATGGCTAAGGGCAAATCCTGTGATAGAATTAGTGTTCTCTTTCGGCTTTTTGTCACAATTTACATTCACTCATTCAAGAAATTTTCTGAGCTTCAAAAACATATTTGCATCAAATTGGAATAGTTATTATAATATAAAATTAACCACTTTCAAGACCTGGTACGCATCTGTCACAATCCAGGCAAATTTAACCCTTTTCTTATGTGTTTCTTGATTCAGTAGAAATAAATTCTTCCCTTCTTTGTCCTCCTTTGGAAGTAATTGATGTCTGTCTTATTTTGCCTATTATATTTTGCCTTTCACTGCAATTGGGGATATTCATCTCTCAATAACAGATTATGCACTCTTAAGGATTTTGCACCACTCAGTTTCCCATATAGCTTGGCATTATATCTTGTAAGCATAGGGGCTCGATAAATGTGTGGTGAATTGAATTGATCTGAGACAAATCACATTCCATAGCAATGTGCATCGATCTTCAGTAGAGAAATTATACAGAAGAAAGATAATTTAAGCAAATCATTCTTTCAAAAGCCTTAACTTTGACCATAGCTAGCCCCTTTTTGATGGTTAATTTTATGTGCCATCTTGCCTGGGCACAGGCGCCTAGATATTTCATTAAACATTATTCTGGTTGCATCTGTGAGAATGTTTCTGGATGAGATTAACCTTTGAATACAGATTGAGTAAAGCAGTTTGTCCTCCCCAATGTGGGTGGACCTCATCCAATCCCTTGAAGGCCTGACTAGAACAAAAGGTGGAGTAAGGGAGAATCCACTCTCTGACTGACTGTGTTTGAGCCTGGACATGAGTGTTCTGCCTTGGAGGTCAGACTGGAATTTACTTAGATCATTAGCTCTTCTGGTTCTCAAGCTTTTGAACTCAGACTGGAAATATACCATTGGCTCTCCTGGGTCTCAAGTTGCCAATTGCAGATTGCAGATTTGGGGACTTCTCAGCCTTTGTAACAATGTAAACCAATACTGTAAGCATATAAGCCATATATATGCATATATGCTCCTAATTTGTTATTTCCTTGGAGAACTAAGACTAATACACCCTCATAATAAGCTTATCAATCCAAGAAACAGAGAAAATTGTGCTTAAAATGCACATGCTACGTTGACCTATGTACTCTTGTCTCCATTGTCACCCTAAAGTGTTGAAAATGAGAACAAAGAGTCAATTATGATGCTTAAATCATACATTATCTATACCTGGACATTCAACTGACATAAATAACACATTTTTTTGCATGACCTTCAGTGATGCCCTTTGTCTTGTCACATTAAGAATAAATAAGCACCCAACACTCTGGGTGCCCCACTTCCCCCTTACTGTCTGCCAGCTACAGCTAACATAACCCCAAGGGACAGTGATCACCCTAAAAGAAACTCATTGCAACTTATAAGTTGGGGTCTGAAATATTTTACCTGGAAAAATCTATCATATAATACCTTCAGACTACCTGCTTATTTCTCTTTAAAAGTACAAATAACTTCAAACGTAATCACTAATAATGAGATAGATGAGAAAAGTGGCAACAGAAAAAGAAAACAACCTCCCCTCAACCTCACGCCTACAGAATTAACAAGATAAATCAGGAAATTATTTAATTAACTAAGGTTAAAGAATAAAAGTGGCATTTTGGTCTCATTGTACAAACGATGCCACAATAAAACCCAGGTAAATCAATAAATAATCACACACATCAATTGTGTAGAAGAGAACATATACTGCAAATCACTTAATAAGACAGTTTTAATCATCAGGAATGGTGACCTTCATTTCATCTTACATTTTATTTAAATTCATTATATTTTGAAAAACTTTGCATCCTGTATGAGAAACCAGCTTCAAAAATACAATTAAACTTTTCAAACGCCTCAGGGAGTATGTCCTTTTCCTATCCTCCCACCATAAAATTAGAAAAGGAAGCTGATGGCTGTTTAGCTGAGAGGATCCCTGTGGGTGACTGGAAAGTTGCTGGGGAGGAACAGAGGAGACATTACCTCTATTAGGAAGGTCACCGTTATTTTGAAGGAAATGGGTTTTTGCCTCAGTGCCTATAATACTAATGTGTAGATCCAGGAGCTATACATGGACTTAGCATTTCAGGAAAGTACAAGCCATGCCAGTGTGATACATTGACATAGAATGCCACGAGACACCTATTCAGATTTATCAATATTTACTCTAATACTCTCTAGAGTCAAGCTACTTAAACATTAAAGTCATATATATCCATGTAACTAAAGAAAAAGACTTTCTGTAAAGCACTAAAGGACCATATCTAGTTCTTTATTTTCTCTTGCCAAAATCATAAAGTTTGTGTAAAGATCAATTGAACGAATACAGGGCAAACGGTCATAAAAAGATTGGAATTATTATAATCATAAATTATTTCTCTGATGACTGTTGCTGTGGTATACTTTGTTCTATACAGCACTATAATGAAGCAGGATTCTGTGACTGTCAAGTTTTTTGATCAATAAAGATAACGAACTAAAGTAATTCACATTATCATTACATGGAGCTTGTCCAAGACCCAAACATTGTTTATTTCACTGTGAATGCAGACTTGGGTATTTTGCGTGTTAGAATAGCCAGTTAATTTCACAAACACTATATTCATTTTTAAAAGAAAGGAGGAGGGCTTTTGCCTTGGGATCAATGATAGTAATCTCTAGATTCAGATTCTAACTCTACGAGTTAGTTTTCACTCTTTGACCCACGTTCAACAACAAAAATATACTCAAGACACCTGTTGTAAAGATGCAAATCTACCTTGATTAATAAAATTGTCACAAATATAAAGCTACATGTATAACCTGCTTTTTATAATTCATTGCTCTTTATTTTGCTTCCTTTGGCTAAACAAATACCAGTACCCTACAGATGTGTAGCTTTGATTGACAGATTCAATGAGTGACAAGTACTGATGTATATGTTAGCTTACAGTATGTACTGGAAAAATATAAATGACGAGAGTTAGAAAAAATACTTCTAAGTTTCATATAAAAAGGGCTTTCTTTCAAAGTTGGTTATTCCATTCTTCTTTTCTTTGGAGTAATTTCCAGTCATTGTTGGGTGGGGTGATTGAGAAGAATTGATTATTTAAATAGGACTGCATCTTTGGAGGTTGCACTTAGGGCAAAATGAATATTGGATATCCTGGTAATGGAAGCTCTCCCTAAGGGTATTTGCGTTTTCTTTCAGAGTAGGTTAAGTGCCATGATTAATACTCTGAGTAAGTATCATCTGCTATGTTATCAAAAGACATGAACAACTTGACATAGAAAGATGATAATTCACATTTGCCACAAACTAAATGTAGTTTTAGCCCTTTTCCAAGGCTAGGGTACATCAAATGCTGCTTGAAGTTGGACTCAATAGACAAATTGTCCCTTTCTTCTTTTCCTTCCTGCTCAGATTGTTATCTGGGAGAGAATCATTTGCAGGAAGAGAATAACTTATCAGAAAGGAGAAACTGCACAGAAGATCCAAAGGCTCAACTGTTCCCATATGTACTGGGCTTCAGACTCATTCTGGTTCTCAGGAAATAGGCAGATCTCTGTTTCACAGCAATTTTCAGAGGCATTTGGGGGCTGTCTGGCTGCTATGAGCCAGTAGCTGCTGTGTACCTGCAGGAGGAGGTCATCTTGCGGAGGAGTAGAGATGTTAGATTTGCAGGGAAATGAAGAAAGATAAAGAAGGAGCTAGTCTGCCTTATGTATGTCATTTATCCCTTCCTTAGATTGGCAAACACTTTTCTTTCAAGTAAAGGGAAATAATACATTTCAACATTGTCAAACATATTTATCAACATATTTATATGCAATCTGAGTCATTCATAATGATTTTCCTTTCTCCAGGCATTGGCAAACATAGATAATCAATGTTACCCAGTGACTGTAAATAGTTTTCTTAAAAGGCTGTCTTCTCTTTTCGACAGAGGGATTGTCAAACTACCAAAGAGTAATGCTCAGCATAGCAAAAATATTACTTAATTGACTAATTGCAAATTAACACTTTCTAGGCATCAGTAATGTTAGAAAGCTTTAATGGCTGTAGTAGTTTATTTTCCTTAAAGACAGCCCAGGATTCATTAATGAAGTCACTTGCTTATATAATACTACTTAGCAGATATTTTCTCTTTCTTCATGCAAACTTGGGATTCTTAGTACCAAGCAGATGTCTTGGGGACAAAAGCAGTAATTTGAAATATTATTACATTTCTTCAAAACAAAACAGAAGGAAATTTGAGGAATAAAAATATGCATATCTATAGTAAAACAATTAACAAATGAGTAGAAGGGTGATGACTTACAAAAGTGTAAAATAAGTATTAAGATTCCAGTAATTCATAAATAATGAAGATAATATAGGGAGTCTGGCTAGAGTACAGACCATTTAAAAGTTCCTGGTTTGTTGCAAGATTAAATAACTTCTCAGAAATCAGTATGCAGTTCTGATGCTTTTCCTCCATACCACGATACACCCATCACTTCATTATTTATAAGGACCTAGGTCGTATGATTGAATATGATTCTGTTCCCAGATCTAAAACTTCTGGGGATGGCTGATCAATTCCAATATTTCTAATACTCTAAACCGCATACTCTAACCTAGCATTAGTTTGATACCAGACTCCAGGGGTTCCTAGGATTCTTTTGAAAGAAGGGTAGAGCAGCTGGTGGAGAAAGCTTGATTCGCATCCAATGGGAACATTTTTATTTATATTATTAAAATCTACACGTTAAACTTCTGAAATTTAAGGTGACGTCAAACTAAGGTGAGATGATAAATCCTGAGGGAAAAGCATACATTGTCAGAGATTTTACTCTTACAATGCAAAGCTCCTTAGCGCTTAAGAGCATTAGTGTTGTCATAAGAAAACCTTGGTCACGGCTTTGACATTTACCAGGTGTATGACCTCAAACAGGTTATTTAATTTTTGTCTCAGTTTCTTCTTCTGTACATGGGAATAATGATTCACAGGACATTTTGTGATGATTACATAAAGTGATGATCACAATGCTGCCATATTTTACATGTTCAAAAATAGTAATTATAGTGTTTTTACAATAATAATAATGATAATGATTTTTAAGGACTTTAAGGAATTATATGGGAATGTTTCTCCCTATACGACTAGCTCAGTGTGATTCTTGGGGCAGTAATTAGAAGATCATTTTAGCTGGAAACTACATGATCTTCTGCTTCTGACAACTTTTTTCTCATCACTACTTTGCTTTACATTTTTAACTTTGCCTTCAGTAGGTACTTGCCTGCTGATGATGCTATTTCTTAAACAACAGATGAACTTGAATAATGATGACCAACTTTATTTAATGATTTACTCAGTTTTCTCCTCAATTTTGCTTCCACCTAAACTCAAGGCCCTCATTTCCCCATGATATGTTTAATTGTAAAAGTTTCTCCAACCTCTGTTGGACTGCACAATCACAATCGAATAAATGGAAAACAAATTTAATAAGTCAACAAGTGACCTTTACTGTATGTCCCAGACACTGTTCTAAGGACTGAGGAAGCCTCAGTGACAAGACAAGATGAGCATCCCTCCGACATCCCTCATGAAGAAAGATTGCGATTTTCAAAGGGAGCTTCTTTATCGTTGTCAACTGTAGTCAAGTATGCTTTCAATGAAGATTTCAGATTTATTTTTCATTATTTCCTCTCGGTGCCACATGTGTTTACCTTCAGAAGCTTTTTAATGATAACCTTTTCCAGAAGATCCTTGTTCATATTTCTCCAAAGACGGAGTTTACACATAGCAGTGCATGCTTAGACCCACCCAAGAACCAACAAAGCAAAACAAGAAAAACAAACAAAAAAAAAACTATGCAGGATCACGACCATTAAATTTTCACCTAATCTCCGACTTAACTGAAAAGGTATATTTTCTACCTTATGGATAATGGAATTCTGCACAGAACCGCAAATTTTACTGCTGAGGAGTAAAGGTAAAGGGGCGAAGGGAAAGATTCAGGGAGGTCTAAACCCCTTCCTTAGGAAACTTAAAGGAAGTGCTTGAGAACCAATGATTTAATAAAATCAAGCATATCAGCACATTCAAAAGAATAAAAGTTAAATGAAATGAGAAAGAGAAGAGGGTCTACATCAAATACTGCATTCATTTATATGGCAACTGAGAAATGTATCTCCATTGAGAAATTTAATATCCTTAAAATCAAGCCCTCTCACTATTCTAATTTTCTTAATATTAATTGAGTTTGGTCAAAAATTTAGGTCAAAAAAACTTGTCAAAATAATTTACAGTCAGACAATGAGGATTTTTTAGTTAGCCTCAAGGCAAAGAATGCTGTATTTGACTGTGCAAGCTGCATGGGAAGGTAGTCATGGATTGACTCACAGCTGAACCTTGGGCATTCAGTGGGCATTGTGACACCACTGGATACTAAAATGATTAGATAAACGAGGTGGAAAACACAGCAATGGCTCATAAAGGAAAGGGAAACAGAAAACACTTTATTTTTGAAAATCTGTTAGTATCTTATTTGCAGCAAAAATTATCACCCACTGATTATTTTGGTATAATTAGTATGCTAAGGTTTAAGTTATCAAGATCAATAAATAGAGATTGAAAAAATAATTATGTTCTCCCAGTTTCGCCCAGTATCTTCAGTCAAGCAGGTAATAGGGAAAAAAGAAGAAATACAAAGTATTTTCTTACATTCTTCTTATCTGACTTGTTTTAAAATTAAGGTGAAATAGAACTATAGTCACAGGATCTTTAGAACTAAATGAGCTTACGTGCCACAGTTATGTCATATTATTTTGAAGGGAAAGCTAATTATTATTGTGACAGGCCCATTTCCTATTATCACTAATAATCCAAAATTATATATTGTTGTCATTATTATCTACCAAAAACAGCCAGTAGTGTGTTAAACTGATACTGAGAACTCCTTGTTATGCTCCAACTCCAAGGGCAAATTGTCTTGAATTACATTGATACTGTTTATTTTATTCATTATTCAATTGTTTGTTGAATGTCCCAAAATGAAAGATCTCACAGAATTTCTAAAAAAGGCGCTGCCTTTCAACACGTTACGCAATAGGTATTTGAGCCAATCACGTCTGTGTTATGATGCACACTGACTCTACCTGGGTATATTTTACACTCTCTAAGCCTAGATTACTCATTAGTAAAACGATGATAAACATAGTGCCAACGTCACACAATTGTTGCAAAAATTATGGAATAAAAAGTACTTAGCAAACAGCTCAGCCAATATTAAGTTTCATGAATCAATTTGATCCCAACAAAAACCCAGCATACTATGCGTATGCACATGTGTGTATGAATGTGTGTGTGTGTGTGTGTGTGATGTGTAAACTAACAAGGTGAAGAAGGAAATTTAAAGGACCTAGATTAACCAAGATTATTTTGAAGAAGAGCAAAGTTGAACGATCTATACTACCACACAGTGATTTAGTATAACACTATAATAGTAAATAAATTATGGTATTGGCTCAAGATACAGAAATAAACAAAAGAAGATAATAGAGTCTAGAAATAGACCCCCACACATATTGTCACCTGATTAATAACAAAGATGTCACTACAATTCAGTTGTGGAAAGGATGGCCTTTTATACAAATGATACTAGGATAATTTGAAAAACTGAATCTTGAGGCCCTAACTCTCATCATACACAAAAATATTCAAGATTAATCATAGATTTAAATGTAACAATTAAAATAATAACATTTCTAAGAGAAGACACAGCACAATATCTTCATGACATTGGAATAAACAACTTGCAACTAACCCTAAAAGAAAAAAGTAATAAATTGGATTTTATTAAAATTAAGAATTTCTTCTCATCAAAAGATCATTAAGAAAGCAAGAAGGTAATTCAAAGACTGAGAAAAATACACTTTCAATATATATATCAAATAAATGATTTATATCCAGAATATATAAAAAAATTCCACCATAAAAAAAGTAAAAAAAAAAAATTGAATCAAAATTAGGCAAAAACATGAATGGCACTTCAAAATACAGGATATCCAAATGGCTTTTGAGCACAACATATTTATCCATCAGAAGAGAACAAATTAAAACCTCAGACTGTACCATTCCTACCACCAAAATGGCTAGTATCAACAAGTCTAATGGTGCCAAGTAGCAAGGACACGAAGCTACTGGAGTTCTATTGCATTGTTGGTTGAAGTGTGAATCGATATGGGCAGACTGAAAAATATTTGGAATTATCTACCAAAGCTAACTAAAGGTATGCCTACCATATGATTCATCAATACCGTTCTTAGGTATATAGCCAAGAAAAGAATGTGTTAATATCTATATGCAGATAAAAATATCCAAAACAGTTTTTTTTTCAAGTAGTAGTAACTTTGTACAAGAATGTCCTTTTTTTGCACCACTGCACTCCAGCCTGGGTGACAGAGCCAGAATCCATCTCACAAAAAAAAAAAAAAAAATCTCCTTTTTTAAAATAAATCCCAAACCTGAAAACAATCAAATATCCACTGACAATAGCATCTATGTAATTCATTGTATGTTCATAAAGTGTAATATGAAACAGCAATAAAAATTATAAACTACCGATGTACACAGAATAGATACTATGTTGAGTAAAAGAAGCTGGGCAAAAAAGTACATATTGTCTGATTCCATTTATATGAGGTTCAAGAAGAGGTGAAACTAACAGAGGCTATAGGGAGGATGAGTTCTTGAGATGAAAGTGACATAGGTGCCATGCTGGAAATTTTCAATACTTTTATCTCTGTAGTGGTTGTCAGCGACATATATTTGTACAATGTGTTTGTATTTAACATTATATATTTTATTGTTTAACTGCCCCTACCTCAATAAAAAGTTTTTAAAATAAGTTATTATATAACCACAATCACTAATCTGATTCTTTGAATGAAGAGAATGGGTCATTCCTGGTGGGTTCACCAATTCTCTCCCTCGGGGCACTCTGCCAAAAGGTGACTGTGAATTTGATTAACACAGTTTATAAATCACAAACCATAAATTGGGAAAATTCGGGTACTTTTCCCACATTCATTTCAATTGACAAACACCTGGCATTTGCTCTTTGTACCAAACATGGCAACACTAAAATGGTAGAGGAAGAGTGAGGAATCAGGAAGAGAGAAGGAGGAGACAGGCGCAGTGGCTCACACCTGTAGTCCTACCACTTTGTGAGGCTGAGTCAGGCGGATCGCATGAACCCAGGAGTTTGAGACCAGCTTGGGCAACATGGTGAAACCTTGTCTCTAGAAAAATAAGAAAATTTAGCCAGGCATGATGGTGCACACCTGTATTCCCAGCTACTCTGGAGGCTGAGAGGAGAGACTCACTGGAGCCCTGGAGGCCAAGGCTATGATGAACCCTGATTGTGCCACTGCACTCCAGTCTCTCCAGTCTGGGAAAAGAGTGAGTCTCTTTCTCAAAAAAAAAAAAAAAAGAGGAAAAAGATATAAGAGGAAAAGAGGTATATTTAAATCTATCGAGAATATTCTAAAGCTTGGTAAGAAAATAATATTATATATTACATACATGTATACATATATATACAGAATAATTGATTTTAACATTTTTAGAAGGTACTAGACAACAAATCAAGCAAAAATTTGTTAATTTTAATTTAAATTAAATTTAAAGCTTGAAAAGGAAGGAGACATTAAAGTGATATTATTTGAAGAACGTGTTTGTTAACTTAAAAAACCAATGAAAACCTACAGTGAAAATAATATATATGATAATATAGTTTAATGGATGACTTGATACAAAGTTAATTTGTAGAAAAAATAGACATGCTACATAAACAACAATCACTGAGAAATATTAAATAGAATTGGAAATAATAAAATATTTGGTAACAAACCTAAGAAGAAATATGCAAGATTAATATTAAAAATGCATATACTACTCTTAGAAGACACAAACAAAAACTTAAAAGCTAAGATAAATGATGGTGTGTATAAGATAGTTCACACAATGGAGTTTCTCACATTAAACTCTAATTAACAAAGTCAAATGAAGATACCAACAAACTCCCTTTCTGTAAAATGGTAAACTTATTCTATCATATAACTATATGACTAAATAAGAAAGAAGAGACAGAAGCATTCTAAACTTAAATATTAATGAGAACTAGTTTTCATTTGTATTAAAACATGAGTAAAAGCTAGAATAATTAAAATAATATCGCACCAGTTGAAAAATTGACAAACAGATTAATAGAACAATACAGGATGTCCAAGAAATATGCCAAATTCATACAGGAATTTAGTACATGATATGGTAATAATAAAATTTCAAGTTACTGGGAAAAAAGAAAAATCTTTTAATACGTGATTTTGGGAAAAAGGGTAGCCATTAGTAATAACACTTGAATTTCTACTACTTATCTTACTTCAAAATTATTTCCAGGAAGGAAAAAATGCCAACGTAATAGGATTAGAATAATATATGACAAATATTAATACTTTTGAGAGGGGAAGACCTTAACATATTGGATGAGAAATTATCCAGATTCCATAAGTGGAAACACTGATATAATTAATTGTAACACTTTTTTGAAAGTCTGCATAGCAAAAACACATAAACAATATTGAAAGACAACAAATTTGGTGGATAATTTACTGCTTATATCATAATTCTTTAATTTAAAAAAAGCCTCTAGATATCAAGAAGAGAATTATCTAAAACCAAATAAAAAATTGACAAAAAATCAGAACTGATAGTTCATAGAAAAGCAAAAAAAAAAAACTTCTAAAAATATGAAAAGTTACCAAATCTCCTTCATAAAAAAATGAAAAAACACATAAGCTACAATGTAATTTTTTATCTGTTAGCAAAAATTGAAAAGATTATGAAGCCAGTGTTTATAATGGTTTTGGAAAACAATATTTTCACTTAATCCTTTTTGGAATCTAAATTTGAATAATTTCCATGGAAACTTACATTTCAAAAATACAGTTCTACTAGTAAGTTGCCCTACAGATATATAGGCTCCTTGATTAAATGTTGTTTCTATAGCAATAGTAATTGAAGCATTAGATGTTATAACAAAAAAAATTTGAAATACTCATCAATATGGGGATTGTTACATAAATGCATATAAATTATGGTATACTCATTCAATGCAACAATCTTTTATTGGAATTATGAAATTAATGTAAAGACTGAGATACTCTTATATAAAGTAATCTGGAAGGATCTTGAATTCTTATCGTCCAGTGCCAAACATCAAAGGGCAGAATGGTGTTACATACTCAGAAGATGATATAAGAAGTTGAAAGGCTGAGTGTGGGGGCTCACACCTGTAATCCCAGCACTTTGGGAGGCCAAGGCAGATGGATAACCTGCGGTCAGGAGTTCGAGACCAGCCTGGGTAACCTGGTGAAAACCTGTCTCTATTAAAAACATTAAAAAAAATTAGCTGGGTGTGGTGGTGGGCACCTATAATCACAGCTACCCGGGAGGCTGAGGCAGGAGAATCCCCAGAACCCGGGAGGTGGAGGTTGTAGTGAGCTGGGATTGCACCATTGCACTCCACCCTGGGTAACAGAGTGAGATTCTGTCTCAAAAGAAAAAAAACAAGCTCAAAACAAGCACCTCTAAAAAAGGAGGCCAGATAGTTCATTGAGAAGCATAACCTTTTAAATTCTTTGCCAATTAATTGTATTGCCAGCTAAAAGTATTTTTTTCTAAGTTAAATATTTTTATCAGCCAAGAATAAAACTATTAAAACATGTTTGTTAAAACATAGTAGGTCACCACGTATGTAAATCTCCAGCCTGTCTCAGAACCTCCATTAAGAATGGGTAATTATTTTTAAAATCATAAATCCACACAAATGAAGAGAATGAATGGGAGAGAATCATTTGGGTATCATGAGATATAAATAAAATGTTGGAAATTGGAAAACAGATGAATAGATGGTTAGAAAGCCATTCAAAGCTGAAGCTCACGCCTGCATAAGTAGAGTCCAAATTACAATTCACACCCAAAACTCTGAAATGAGTTACAATTTGTAAAACCTATAAAAATAGACATATGGGGAACCTCCACTAAAAATGCCACATTTTTGCACTCTTATCTTTCTACATTGAAAGCCACCAGTTGACAAGCCAGGTTCCAATTTTTAAAGACCTCTCCAGAAATGGCTGGCCAAGGATTATGATATGTTTATGAAAAGCCTCTAAAATGAAAGAGAACAAACCAATTCTATAAAATAAAGGAACATCAAGGAAACAGAGGCAACGCCTATGGCAGGAAAAGCCTATTAAAATACTACAATTAGTATCAGATAAGAAAAATATATTGCATCAATTGAGCAACAGAATATTTAAAATTAGCATTAAGATAACAAGAACGAACTCATAAAAATTGAAAATATGACAAAGATTTTTAAAATTATAATCGACATTGGGAAAACCAAGTTGAGAAAACAGTAAAAAAAAAAAAAAAAAGGCAAAGAGATGTAAAATTGGAGGAGAATAAAACAATCAAATTATAATATAAACTCAGAATGCAATTAAAAATAGTTCTAGGAAGAGAGAACTGGAAACACTAAGAGGAAAATGTATATATCAAATGAACAAATAAATACAGTTTTTTAGTTCTGGAAGGGCACGAGTATTCAAATAAAAAGGGATTGCATAAAGCTCAGCAAAATGAATAAAAGGAGACCTACATCAGGTTACACCACATAGAAATGGTAGAAAAATCAGGGGTAAAAGTTTCCAAATATTTCAGAAGAAAAAAAATGTTTTGGCTTTAAAAGATAACATCAAAAGATATATCACTTTGATACAATGCTTTCAGAATTCTTAGAAAAATGATATCCATTCTATAATACTATACTCAGTACAAAACAATAATCAATGTGAGCATGGATTAACAAATTTTCAGACCATGTCTCAAAAACTATCCTTTCATGTGAGAGCTGCCCAGAAAACTGTGCAGGATGTACTCTGCCCTGCCTTAGGTGTGACTGTTCGAACTCTAGACTGCAGGGTGTACGGAATTCCTGGGTTTCTAAATCAGCGTGGCTCTGTTGCCACTTAGCCTTTGTGAAGAAGTTACTAAGGAATGAGATTCAGCAAAAAAAGCATTAATCCAAGGAAGAAAGAAAAACCAGTATCTAGGGAACAGTAGAGCCAGCCGGGCAGAGAGGAAAGCAATTCCCAGGATTGTAGTTAAGGAAAGTTTTCAGACTAGGATAACAGCTGTCCATTATGCCTGGAGAAAAGTCCATATTGGACAGGAAACTAGACGTCTTAAACTACAGTTTGTCTACAAGGAAAAAGTTGAATATGTTGATTCCCAGATGTGTTTTCTCATTTTGTGACAAGTTTTATAAGTCCAGAAGATAATTTGGCAATTAATTAGTAATGGAGACATGTAAGACTAAGAAAATAAATAAGGAAAGCAATTATTAACTTTAGAGAAAGTACAAAAGATTGTAAGTAAGAAAGTATGCATTACATGGCTTTACTTTGAAGAATATTTATGTTGTAATCACAAATCAATGTTGAATATGAATTAAATTTAAAGTACTATATACAAGAAAGGGGGAAACGGGAAGTGTGTATAGCTGGAGTGGTGATATATGTATGGCTGCTACATCCTCTTCACCCATGATAAGAAATCAAGAGATACTATCTAAAATTGAAAAATAAAAATGTATCACTTTTAACTATGTTCTTTGAAGGCACAAAAGTAAATAGGAGAAAGAGCTAAAAGACTTAAGGGTGGTTGGCTCTGAGAAGTGGAACAGAAGTGGTAGGAGTGAAAAATGTATGTGTACGCCTACTACAATGATGAAAATAAAATTTAAATAAGAAAGCACCTGAAAATTTACATGTAAGTACCTGATTTTTCTAGTAGCAAGTTTAATTATTTTGTTGATTTGATTCTTCTCAACTCTTTGCAAAAGTTCTAATAACTCTTTTAAAACAAAGGATTAAATATCTTTGACCCAACCATTTGAATATTGCACAGACAAGAGCTTGATTGAGGTACAATGGCTTGATTTTGATGATGGCATTATCAACATTAGAGTAGGACCAATGTGCACCTCCAGGGAAACTGCAAACGGTGTATTATCATACAAAACACTTTTAAACTATTCCCTTTATTAAACCAAATTTTTCTGGCCTTGTCTATATGTTTGCTTCTGTACATATTATTTACCATTTGCTGCATAATAAACCAACCCCAAAACATAGTAGCTCAAAGTAACAGTAAACTGATTAGCCCATGATTCTATGGTCGGCAATTTTGTCTGAGCTCAGAGGTGAAATTCTTCTGCTGGTCATGCCTTGGGTCACTCATTTGCCTACTGGCACTCACATGCCACCAGGAGCTAGGTGGGCGAAGATGGCCTGTCACAGTCCTAATGGTTGTTGTTGGTTTTCTGCAGGCACCCCTCTTGCAACAGGTCTCTTATCCTCAGGATGGCTAGGTCTGCAATCTTCACGCGGTAGTTTCAGTGTTACATGAAGACAAGAACTGAAGTTGTAAAGAGTTTTGAGGTTTAGGCTCAGAACTACCACATCACTTTCATCAGATTCTATTGATCAAAGCAAGTTGCAAAAACAGCCCAGATTCAAGGGTATGAAAAACTGGTCTCCGTCACTCCAGGGAAGAAGCTGCAAACAATTTGTGGTCATGTTTAATCCACTGCACATATCAAAATTGACTCTAATTTTAACCAGTTTATAAGTTAAGTGAATTTAAGGTGGCATCCTCATCATTTTTATTAGGAAGTCTGATGGTAGTTTACACACATCTCTTCATATATCAGGTCCCCATCTCCACTCACTCATACTCACTTTTAACTGGGGGCCATGGTATTTTTTTTCTAATTTTTGTATATGTCTGTTTCTTTACAATATTGCAAGTTTCAATAGGAGTAGAACTCATGTGGTGTTCACTCTTCTATCTTGCACGATGATTTAATAAGCCGAAGGTACAACAAAAAGAGCAGAAAAGTTTTCAATACAATACGTTTTCCCTAATGCCATTAATAAGTAAAAGAAAGAGGACAGCAACAACGCAAGAAGGTGCATTTGAAATATATTCCAAGTAAGATATTTCAGAACATGTAAAACAGTGGTGTTTAAAATGCAGGCAAGGAAAACAAAGAATATAACAAAATGTCAAATGTTAGCTAATTATACAATAGAAAGTAAGTTTGGTGTTTGCATCTGTTAAAGGGAAAAAAATCCAGCTATTTCTTGACTTTTAATTATTCGAGTCACCATTTTCATTAGGTTTAATTTGTCTTATTGGGAATTGAGAGGCAACTGGCTGTTGGCAGAAGCCACCTATAATGTCCCAGAACTATTAGCAAAAATGTTATGCATTGCTGCATTTGGTTCTACTTTTGTATAAAAGTGTATTATTATTCTCATTAGATAGCTCTGACCATAGCTGGTAGAGAAACAAGTAGTAAAAGGCAGATGAATCATAGACTAAGGTCCACAGAATAAAATTAAAAGATATTAAAGAATAGCAAATTCAAACTAAAGGTTTTATTGCATAATGTGAGGGCAGGAAATGGAAGTGAAAAGAGCCCTTTACTAGGAGCTATTACACAATATTGAATTATTTAGAGTAGTGCAAAAGGACATGCCCAGGACCAATGGAATGAAACTAGGAAAACGAAGATTCTATCAGAGAAATGTTGTTAACATCAAGGATAAAATGAAACTGTCTCCCAGGAGACCTATTCCATCTAACATAGAACTTTTCAATCTTAAAAGCTAAAATTTCGTCTGACCCTGTAGCATCCCAGCCTCTCTTCCCTATGTATCACTTTAGCAGAATGAATTGGGTTTTCAAGCAAAAGCCACTTATATTTAGTGAGTTATTTGTATGTCAGAAATGAATTATTTCATAAGCCCACATAATAACAATATCTACAGTCATCACCAACAAAAATGAAGACAGGTCTTACTGAAATTATTACCAACATCGATGGTCCTACCTTCTGCCTTATCATGTGAACATGTTGGAAATCTATTCTAAGTTAATTATAATGCTGTAAGTCCTCTAGTGGGGAAAAATAATTTCTGTCTTTCAAAAGGTATTAGTGTCTCTATCCACAGAATGCGTCACTATGATGTCAGCATCATTCCTATAGCAAATATCAAATAAATAAATGTACAAAACCCACACTGTGATGAATACTCTTGTGATATTTAGGAAATTGTATAGGTTCTTCTAGGGAAGAAGGGAGAAAATGCAGGTCTGGAGTTTCTCATTGGAAACCCTCGGGACCAGATTTATTTATGTATTCATAATTTTAGAGAGTTTGTAAATGTAATATAGTGCATCTACCTTAAACCTTTTCAGTAGGCCAGTAATCAAAATAGCATTATTTCTGCTGTGAAACATCTGACTGTTCACATTTAGTGGAAATGACCTTAGGTTTTACTATTACATTGATTAACATAAGGTCAGGTTTTGCTTTTAAGAAATTATTATTTTTTAACTTAGTTTTCAGGGTTTTTGGATTTGAGAATTACAGATAAGAGATTGTGGTCCCATACCAAGTTCAGTATTTAAACAAATCTGAAAACCGGGTGGGGCAAAAAATGTCCAAATGCCTCTAGATGTAGTATTTCCAGTTAGATTTGCATACCCAATTTAATAAAATATCTTCTGTTTTGCACTTGGGCCAAAAATAGTCATAATTTAATGAACAAAAACAAATAATAAGTGAGGAAATCAATGTGATGAAGGACATTAAAATATTTTAATATGCCCAATAAAATCGTTAAAACTCATATGCCCACTATTTTTTTCCTTTTAGTTGTGGTCCAATGAACAGGTCACATAACTCATTCTAAAGGTTTGTGTTTAATTTTCAATATTCTCAACTACTTTTGTTTGCTTAGTAATGAGTAACCAGTAAATATTTTTTTCTTTGTCTTTTTGAAAATATAGAAGTGGCTCTTTGACTTTACAGGATATTTTGGAAATTAGTTTGGGATTAAGATAATTCATTCACCAAAGTGAATTCAAGCAAATATTGTAAATTGCCTAATGGATATCTGCTAGTGACCTTTTCACAGGGTCTAATCACAAAGCAAAACTGCAGGAGGAATTGTTCAATGGGAAATATGTGTGTTTTTATTATTCAGACACTGACCAGCCCATTAATGAAATTGGGATTGCATTAAAACCAGTCAATAAGTTTGAAATTCAAAAAAAGAGAATGTTATTTAAGACACAAGATATACACTCACATGTTACAAAAAAAAAATCCCATTTTACTAGAAATTTAATAGTCCATTTCTCATTCTTCCTTATATTATAGATTCGAGCTAAGGTATCATTAGATCTTGGGATCTAAGGCACTTGAAAAACTTCAACAGGGCTTAGTGACTGGATAAGCAAAAATTTTTTGCATCAATATGATGCAGAGCTTAACAAGTTTTGTTTTGTTTTTAAGTTTTCTTGCAAACATTTAAAGGTACTCATTGATTTTTATTGCCGTTGTGTGACAGGAATCTTTATGATTTTTCTCTCACTAGGTTTGATTATCAGAAAAATTTCTAATCAATTTGCTATTTAAATACATAAATCTAAAAATAAAATCTAAATATTAGGAGATTTAAGGTTTTATGGAATGTGGGGTTCATACAAATATGACTTTAAGCAGATCAATGTACTGTAGACCTTCTAGGTCTGATTTTCAAAATTTGTTTCTGCTCCATATTATCTTAATTTTAAAGCAAATTTGTAAAATGGGTTCTGTTAGAGAAGTAATAAAAGTAATAAAATTCTAAAAGAATAAAATTCTAAATTGTATTTACTCAATTGTGTCTGTATCCGTAATGAGTATGTTTGCATATTTCCTTCAGTAAATGTACTTTTACAAATTACCACCACCCTTTCCCTAAAGCCAGGGCCTGTTAATCACATTCCTGATTAACAGGAAAGTAGCGGTTAAAATGTGGAGAGAAAAAAAGTGAAAGAATAGAACTAATATTTCATTAGCATAGCCTATGTTTCATCAAGCCATCGTTACAAGTTGATTTACTTTTCCCATTTTACTTGTGAGAATGCTGCATATGTAGTTTAAAGACTCAGAGGTAAAACAGCAAATTCAAAGTTACACAGTGAATAAAAAGCATAACCATACATTTTCCACCTCTCTGTACTGCCCATGGAAAGTTACTGTGGCACAAAAACAAGCTAAGCAACTTGTAGATTATAAAATAAATGTCTTGCCATTTCATTACACATGACATTTTGATTTATTTTTGTTTTGAATTATTTTCATCACTTTTCTCTTTATTTATGAAATGAAAACTTAACTCTTTGCAATCTTTCTTAACAAAAATGGTTTTATTCCTTTTGCATGTATCCTGCAAAGATTAAAATTAAAGCCACAAGGTGAGTGCTCTCTTATATCTGAGAATTTGAATCATTATACGGAAAGCTTAGTCCTGACACTCCTAATTCATTATACGCTTATACAACTATGCTATGCTTTGTTGGAATTTGGCTTATAATTGTTTGTAATTTCTAAACAGTTGCATTTTCAAGGATGGATTCCCAAAGCTCATGGATCAGAGTCATTTAAAACATTAATCTTATTGCTTACATACCTGTTGTGGGTCGAAGTGTATCACCCGCCAATTTCAAATGTTGATGTTTTAATCCCTAGTGCTTCAAAGTCCCATCCTACTCTAGTATGACCTCATCTTACCTCATGACATCTGCAACAGTCTTAAGATTGCTGGTGATGCAGTGAGATAAGATGAGGTCCTACTGGAGTAGGATAGGCCTTTACTCCAACATGACTAGTGTTCTCACCAAAGGGAAAAATCTGGACACTGTTACACTCACAGGAAAAACTCTGTGAATATGAAGACAGAAATCCGGGTAATGCATCTCTAAACCAAGGAAAGCCGGAAGTGCCAACAAACTAGAAGCTAGGAAAGAGACAAAAGAAATTCTCAATCACAATCCTCACCAGGAACCAACCCTGTCACCATCTTGACCTTGCACTGCTATGTGCCAAAACTAAGACACAATAAATTTCCATTGTTTAAGCCACTGAGTCCGTGGTACTTTATTATGGCAGCCTGAAAAGACATAGGAAAAAAATAAATTCAGTTTCTCCAACGATACCCTACATATGTGAGGGGTTTTCCCTACCAATAACCCACTCTGCAGATGACTCTTCAGCAAACCCAGTTGGGTCCTTTGGGTCCTCTAGCTCAATTCAATTCTGACACCATCTGCCTGAAGATAATGTCAGATCCCATAGGTTGAGGGCTCAGTCCCACAAGACTGTCCCCCACTTCAGATGCCAGTCATGAGCACAGGTTGTGACCTGGTCTTCTGACCCGCTGCTTATAAATTGGGATTCCCATGCCCCCTGCCCACATTTCATTAACTCATTTGTGTGGCTCAACAAACTCAGGAAAACACTTTACTTGCATTTACCTATTTATTATAAAGGACATTACAAAGGATACAAATGAACAGCCAGATGGGGGAGATGCAAAGGGAGAAGTATGGGAGAAGCAGGCAGAGTTTCTATGCCCTCTCCAGGTACACCACATTCCAGGAACCTCAACATGGTCAGCTAGATGGAAGTCCCCAGAACTCAACCTTTTGGAATTTGATGGGTGCTTCCTTACATAGGCATGATTGATTACATCACTGGCCACTCAACCTTCAGCCCTTATCTCCTCAATGGAGGTCAGTGGGGTAGGGTTAGGGAAGTTCCAATCTCATAATCACAAGGTTGGTTCACCTGGCAAACAGCCCTGAACCTGAGGCCATCTGGGGGCCCCCCAGCTACCAGCCATCTTAGTAGCATACAAAAGGCACTCTTTGAAAACATAAGCTAGGAAATGGGATGAAGACCAAATATATAGTTCACAGTATCACACAGCCCCCAAAAAACTAATGCAATACACAAATAGTTACCACTTAGGAATTCACATTCTACTAAGAGCACATTACTCTCTATAAATAACGGATGCACACCCTGATATGTTCTCTAAATAAAATGTGTTCAGTTTAACACTCTATATCAAAACTCAGTGATGAGTTAGGAGTTTACACACAAGAAACACATGATTACCTTTATCATTCTCAGTTTTGTCTTCCCTACCATCCTAACCAAGAAATAAACACCAACTGACTATAGAATGACAGCCAAAAAGATGTCTTGTGGATTTTCCTTATGCCTTGCTCAGCTAAAATGCCTCCCAACCATCCTATTGACCTAATGTTATGACCTGACATTTCCCCTCTGCCCAAGAAGAGGTGGGTGAAAATAATTCCTGTCTTGTGCTCAAAATAATGACCCTAATATTCAGGGGTTATCTTGACCATACCCTCTGTCTAAGATAAATTCACCCATAACTTATCTCAGGCTTTATCTCAGGAGAAGAAAGCATTTAGAGCTATCTAATAATGGATCTTGCTTCGTGGAAAAGCACAGAAACCATTCTAGCAAAGGGATGTTGTACAGGAACTCAGACCCACCTGAGGACTTTGAATCAGCTGACAACCAACTTTCCACCAAGTCTAAGGTTTTTAGCGTTACAAAGCAAATTTAAGTACTACTGGATATTTTTTAAGAGGAAATGTCTATCATGTTCTTAAAGGATGTAAGCTTCCCATGCAGGGATACCAGGTTTTGCTATCTTACTTAGTTTACTGCACAATGGGCATTTAATCAATGCTTAGTACTCCTAATGGTAATAACATTAAAAACATAATCAACAATACAAGCTTCAGTTGCTACTTAGCCTCTCTCTCACTGCAAATAATGAAAATTTTATTCTCGACTAAAGAGCTATGGAGAGAAAGGATGTTTGGATCATAAACCTGAGGAAAGTCTGGGGAAACCACAGAGGTATAATGAAACTGCACCATAAGAAATGAGCTATCAAGGTAATGGTCATTAAACTGTAAGTTTCTGTAAAACAAATACAACTAATTAGATGGCCAGAACCAATTGCAAATAGGAAACCAATGCCTATTTTATTTTAAATTTCATAATACAGCTTCTAGATATAATATGATTCAGTTTGGGGGGGGGAGTCTTATACATAGATGGTGAAATGATCCTTAACACTGAATCGATCAATAAATATTTTTAGCATTTAATTAGCCTCGTGACTTCAGTCCGCATTATGTGGTGCAAAGTGGAATAATTAAGCAACAAACATATTCAATAAGATTGCCCACATCTTATTTGGTGATATGGGGAATAACAAGTAAATTTAAACATGCTACTTCTGTCTAAGATGTAGATGCTTCAAAGAATATTGTTCCTGTTCCAACAGCAGTAAAAATGCAGGTAAACTTTGGAATCATAACTTTTACTTTTTAAAAGGTGAGTTCTCAAGGCAACAAAAATCTAAAAAAATAGGACAATCTCTCCTAGAAAGCAAGAAACAAAGAGTGGTCTCCCCTAGCAGAGCATGTTAGGAAGAGACACCAATCTAGCTGCATAAAATCATGTAAATTGATGAGATAAAACATCACCTTCCAAGTCAAAGTAGGATAACATGGAAATCCAAAATTTCTGGGAGCACCTGAAACTAAAAGGAATCTGCAGTCATTTACAACCTCTTTTCCACAGCCTCTACCAGGTGCTAAGGAGAAGGAATGACGGCAGGGCGGGAAACCAATGAGCCCACACTTGCTGCTGATTGGGACTAAAAAGTTGGTTAGTAATTCAAAGGATATGGGCAAAAGACACGATGCATTTCTCCAAACCCTTTTCTCCGATGAAGCAAATGTCTTAAGCTGCAGAGGAAGGTTCAGCAAACCCTCTTGATCACAAGGCACAGGTAAAGAGACATTGCTGTTGAGGGAAGAATAAAAGAAAAAAATCAAATACTGGGAAAATTATAGTAAATGCCTTGAGCCTAAGATTACATGCTAATAACAAGTAGTCATCTCCTGTAACTGGAAGACGGACAAGAAGACAGCATTCTAGAGAGACTGTATATACAAAGCAGAAACCGGCTTCTACCAGATAGAAATGGTGAAACCTACTCCTAAGGGTAAGATACACAATGCTTCACTAAGGTTAAAGATGCAGTACAACAACAGAGAACTCTCCCTGCCCCACAAATTATCCTAGCACAGAGCACTAAGCAAGAACAGTCTAATGGTGAGGGAGAAGCAAGAGTACCATAAAAGAACCCTTTATGCAGTTCACATATTCTGGCATAGCTAAAAGAAGACAGTGGAGGCATAATTATAATAAGAATTCCTCCAGCAGCCTGCCTCCATTCTAAGCACTAATGCAACATTTGGAGAATTTAAGCTGAAGTCCATGGAAAGTAACTGTAGAAATAACTGAACCTTAATCCAGTTCAACTACTCACTAGATTGACTTCCGCCTGTAATGGCCAGTCTTATGTGTCAACATGGCTAGACTGTAGTGTCCAATTGTTGGGTCAAATATCAGTCTAGATGTTGCTTTGAAGAAAATTGTTTTGGTGTGATTAACATTTAAATCACTAGATTTTGAGTAAGGCAGACCATTCTCCATAATATGAGTGGGCCTCAACCAATCAGTTGAAAGCCTGAAGAGAAAAGACTAATGTTCCTTAAAAAGACAGGTAATGTGTCCACAGACAGCCTTTGAACTTAAAACTGCAACGTTGACACCCTCTGGAAATTCCTGCCTAAGAGCCTAAGCCAATTCCTTAAAATCTCAATCTCTCTCTCTCTCCAACCTGACCACTTCTATCTCTAACAGGATATTTGATATTTGGCCCAGAATTTCCCAGTATAATAAAATACATCAAATTGCTGACTAAAAATCTCAGAGAACCACAAGCAAGGTGGGAGGAGGAGGGAGGATAGAAATTCATCATAGACAAACTGCTGAAAGTAGTAGAAAAACAGAAGATATTAAAGGCATCCAGTCAAAAAAAAAAAGAAAGAAAGGATACATTACACGCAGAAGAGAAGGACATAGAAAAGATCCAAAAATCATGGAAATCAGAAGACAATAGAGTAATAGATAACTGTGGTTTATACATAATTTTGAAAAACTATCTGTCAACCCAGAGTCTTATACCCAACAAAAATATTCCCAAAATGAAGGGAGAATAAAAACTTTTTCAGTAAAAGTCAAAATCATTCATTTCCAGCAAACTTGGGTTGTAAGAAATGCTCAGACAAAAAAATGAAGTCATGTTCTTTGCAGCAACGTGAATGGAGCTGGAGACATTATTCTAAGCAAAGGATTGCAGGAACAGAAGACCAAATACTGTTTGTTTTCACTTATAAGTGAGAGTCAAACAATGAGAACACATGGGCACAAACAGGGGAACAACAGACACTGGGGCCTAATTGTAGGTGGGGAATGGGAGGAAGGAGAGGATAAAAAAAAATCTACTGGGTACTGTAGTTACTACCTGAGATACTAAATAATCCGTACACTATACCCTCACAGCACATAGTTTACTTCTATAAGAACCCCATACATGGATCCCTAAACCTAAAATAAAAATTAAAATAAACTTTAAAAAAAAAGCAATCTTAAGGAAAATTCTTCAGGCAGGAAGACTGTGATACCAAAACAGAAACTCAATCAACACATAGAAATAAACAATCCATGGATGTACAAAATAAAAATAAAGTAAAATATATTTTCTTATTAAAAACTCTAAAGATAACGAATTATTTAACTCAAAAATAACAAAAATATATTGTGGAAGTATTACATATGTAACAGTAAAATTATATCAACAGTAGTACAAACAATGCTAGGGAAGAATTGAATGTATGTTGTGTAAGATTCTTCCTGTTTAAAAGGTAGCATGATATTACCTGAAGGTAGCCTGTGATAAATTAAAGACACATATTGTAAACTCTAGGGTATGCAATTCAAAAACAATTTAAAAGTGTAATAATTTTCAAATAGTTATAAATACTTTTAAGAGCCATAATCTAATTGTAAGTATAAAAAGCAAACATGAAGCTGGACTTGGTGACTCATGTTTGTAATCCTAGCACTTTGGGAGGCCGAGGTGGGCTGATCATGAGGTCAGGAGATCAAGACCATCCTGGCCAACATGGTGAAACCCCGTCTCTACTAAAAATACAAAAATTAGTTGGGTGTGGTGGCAGGCGCTTGTAGTCCCAGCTACTTGGGAGGCTGAGGCAGGAGAATTGCTTGAACCTGGGAGGCGGAGGTTGCATTGAGCCAAGATCACACCACTGCATGCCAGCCTGGGCATCAGAGTGAAACTCTGTCTCAAAACAAAAACAACAACAACAACAAAAAAAAAAACCATGAGATTCAATTAATCTAAAAGTAAATAGAAAAGAAGGAAAGGGAATAGAAAAAAAATAAGTAGCAAAATAATAGATTAAAATCCAACCATGTCAATAATTACATTAAGTACAATCGGCCCAAACACTCAATTACAAGTCAAACATTGCTGAATTGGATTTAAAAATATGAGATTTGATTATATACTATCTAGCAGAGACTAATTTTAAACATAAAGAGAGATTAAAAGCAAAATGATGGGAAAATACTACTATTTAAACACCAAAAGAAAGGTTATGTTGCTATATTAATAATAGAAAATGTAGCCATCAGAACAAGGGTTATTATCAGTGAAGATAAAGAATATTACAAATTTTATTAAGGGCATAATTTATCAGCAAGAAATAATAATCCTAAATACTTGTATGGATCCAATAGTAGACCTTCAAAATATATGAAACAATAATGGATGGAACTGAGAGTGTAGTCGAAAAATCTGCAATTATATTCGGAAGCTTCAAAACTCACCAACTGATAGAACATTAAATCAGTAAGTACAGAGATGACCTAAACATACATCAACCAACTTGGTCTAATTGATATTTATGGAATACTCCACTCAAACACAGCAGAACATGCTTTTTAAATTTATTTTATTTTATTTTTTATTTATTTTATTTTATTATTATTTTTTTGAGACAGAGTCTTGCTCTGTCATCCAGGCTAGAGTGCGGTGGTGCAATCTCCGCTCACTGCAAATTCCACCTCCCGGGTTCAAGCAATGCACCTGCCTCAGCCTCCCGAGTAGCTGGGATTACAGGAGCCCACCACTACACCTGGCTAATTTTTCTATTTTTAGTAGAGACAGGGTTTCACCATGTTAGCCAGGCTGGAACTCCTGACCTAGTAATCCACCCGCCTCAGCCTCCCAAAGTGCTGGGATTATAGGCATCAGCCACTGCACCTGGCAGAACATGGATTCTTTTTATGTGAACATAGGACATTTACCAGGATGTTCATATTGTGAACACACAGATTCTATTCTGTGTCACAATCACACATTATTAAATTTTTTAAATTTGAAAGAATTAAAATACATTGCTAGCACATGGAATTAAATAAGGATAGATAGATGATTGATTGATGATAGATAGGTAGATAGATAGCAAGAGCGAGAGAGAGACAGAGAGAGAGAGAGGGAGGAGAGAGATACTGCTATTACTTAGTGATAAATAATATGATGGAGACAAGTGGCGCAGGCCTTCACAAAAAAGGTTTGAATAATAAAGGTTGAAGTTGCTGAAAAACAATTTCCTTGAGAGTTAGATATTTTTCATTCATGATATATTGCCATACTACTGCTGTGTAAACTCAAAGTGAATGTTGCTACTTCCTTGCTTGTAGATCCTTGACAATGTTCTATTTTTAGATCTATATATTCCTACTTCCTTAGAATATTAAGCAAAGCCCCTTTGAACCTGGAACAAATTTGTTTATACATCCCCTCTTCTATGTGAAAGCCACATTCTCTGACAAAGATCTTGAACAATAATATAGAACTTGATTTCTGAGGGAATGATTATGAAACACAAGTCATCTTGATGTAGTTTGAACCCAGAGGAAACGGCAGAAAGAATAAATGTTGGCCAATGAGACCAAGAGAGTGTCTCCAAGAGACCAAGAACAAATGGACCCAAGAAAAATGTTATCCAAGAGATAAATCCAAGATTAAGAGATAGAAGGAGACAAAGTCAAGAAGAATCTTGAAAAAAAAAGAATAGAGAATAATTGTCTATAACAGTGGTGGAACATTTTAGAGTAAGGCAAAGCAATGGTTCCTGATTGGCCTATTACTTCAGACCTAGAAGAAACAAACTTAGTATGACTATCTCATATGACATCTCATCCAACACTTACAATCTCCATTTTGCAAAATGATGACCCAAAAAAGAGATGATGCTCAAAAACTTGTTTATTTTGCTTAAAGAGTGGCAGCCCTCAGAGATTCAAAAAATTAAATATATAATTAGTACCAATATTATAAAACTATACATTTGAGATTTAATATTTAATATTAAATATATATACTTTTTAAATTTAAAAAAATCTGTCTTTGCCCATCTATTATTCCAACATGGCAACAATTATACGGAGTTGAACACTGGTTGCTTCTTTCACAGATGGAAGTGCATAGCCCTTTACAAATGCACTTTAGGAATACAATCTGGTGTCATTTAAATATGGATATATATTCTGAGAAATGTATCACTGGGTATTATGCAAAGCTCATAGAGGATACTTACCCAAACCTAGGTGGTATATAGCTTACCACATGCCTACACTCCATGGTATAGCCTATTTTTCCTAAGTTATAAACCTCTACAATATACTGCAGTACTGAACACTGTAGGCAATTAGAAAACAATGGTATTTGTGTATCTAAACATATCTAAGCATAGAAAAATACAGTAAGAACATGGTATTACCACCATCATATACATCCTCTATTATTGATCAAAATGTTATCATGTGGCATGTGACTAAAATCTCTTTCTACATCCCAGCATCTAGATGGATTGACTTTAGTACCTCCTGACCCATAAAGACATTTGAGATTTTTAACCTCTATTCTAATGCCATGAGAGTATTCTGTGATTCCCAGAATTAGAATAAATATTTGTGCTTACTCCTTTTGCTCATACAATTCTATGCTTGGGATTTCTTTCCTTTTTTTCCTCTCTTGAGTGAATTTATTCCACCATCGAAAACCTAGTGAAAGACTTTCTCTTCTGTGACAAACTGTAATGCTCAGACAGAATAAGATATCTCTTCCTTTGTGCTTTCAGAACACTTTCTACATTTTTCCATTAGAGCCATGGCCACATAGTTGTTCACACATCTCTTTCTCATGTTGTGTAATAAAACTCTTGAGATCAGGATATACTCCCATTGATCTTTCTTACTCCAAAATCAATGATTTGCTTCGTGCATGGTAGGTCCTTTGAATCTCCATCTGCCAAGAAGGGCTATCTGTTGGCCTGGATTTTTAGTAGATAATAAATGGGAAGATGAGAATTATCATTTCAAGGGACAACCCAACATATATTAAGGCAAATGCTGATAATTACTGTGGCATGTGCAGAGTTGGGAAACAGCAGCAAAACTTGTGAGAATCAGCACTACTGCACATGGCAGTAGGATCAATAGCCTATCTTATACATAAGGAAGTAATGGTAGTAGATGCTGTACTTTTTAGAATCATCAATAGCTCAGAGGCAGGCACTGATTTTAATTGAGAGTCGGTCATAACAGTTGATTTCCTGGCTCTGTAGTTTCTGTAGCATCTCCTCACAGGAAAAATAAAAAACAAATATAGCAGCAGATGCTACATTACGGGTAAGGAATGAGTTTCTGGGCACAAATGGGGACAACCCCTGGGGACACCAATAGAATAAAGGCTTATTTAAGAACTACAGCTGCTCCTAAAATAACAGGTGGAAGGGGAGCCATATAATGCTATACCAAGTGTCATTGTGATATAAATGTGTATGTATAAATATGTACAGATGATATGCACATATATGTAGATATAGGTAAACACCCATATGTATGTATGTGAATATATATAGTGAGCTATTAAAACTTTTTCCAGTGTCATACGAAAACATTCATAGCAGAAGCAGAAGAAGTAGGAAAGAATTACAGAAATTTGAGGGTTATTTTTTGCTGTGGAAGAGGAGACAGAATCACTAATCAAAGGGATACTTTCACATATATTCAGCAGAGGAAGTATTGTTTTAACACAATTTTTTTCAGCTATATATGAAACACATGGATCTTAATTTATATCAAAATGTCATACAAAAGGAAGCATTCATCTTTAGAACATTTGCAAGTAAGCTTCCCATCTGTAAACTCTCAATTATGATTTATCAAAGTGTCCAAGTACAGAGAAAAGTTTAGTTCTTCGGTATGAAAAAAGACTTTTTAAGCATTTTAGTTTACTCAGTATTCAACAAGGTAGGTAAAAGTTTATCTCACACTTTCTATTTACATGAAAATGAATCAAGGTAGAAAATCCATAAAGCTAAAAAAGCAGAAACATTTTCCTTGGAACAATTAGGATCTTAATGTAAGAATATTCATGAATAGATAGGAGATAATGGAGAACTCACGTAAGAAAAGATTTCTTTGAATGTGAGAGGAAACAGTCCCCAAGTACCTATGCCCAAGCAGAAGGAAGCAGGACAAAATAGAGGTAAGTGTAGATAGGTTTGAATAGGTGGAAGCAGAAATTGAAGGCGATATCATATTTTCTCTGTGAAGAGATAAGATTGTTCTTTGGCTGGGAGCTGGGAGGCTGAGTTCAAGTTTGAAAATATGTGGGGAAGAATTGACACTTTTAATATAATAATGAAAAGAAATTGTCAATAAGAAATTCTGAACAAGATTTATGATTAGACAGTAAAGTTGATAACAAAAATGAGACGCCTAAAGAACCCTACAAATTTGGAAATGCCATGAACTGGGACTCTCACTGAAATACAGAAATGATCATAGGTAGGAAAGCAAGTTGTGCTCAGAGAGTGTAATAACTGAATTAGCAATTCTGTAATAGAGATAATCTGCATTTATAACAAAATTCATAGTGTGAGAGATACAGATATATGATGGGGCAGAGGACAGATATTTCAGAGACGAGTATGTTAAGCATAGAGGATTCATGTGTCATGAAGGATAGCAATGACAGAATTTGGGTGAAGATATGTTAGTGAACCAATTACCAGAAGTTAGATGATAGCAATAAGAAAGCAGCTGGAATTGTATAGTGAAACATCATGAATCTCAAATGAATCTCAAATGTGTTTAGCGTAAGAGTGTGTGTGTGTGTGTTTGTGTAGGTGAGTTGGATTCGTGTACCACCAAATCTTAAGTCAAATTGTTGGACATGGGGACTGGATCATGGAGGCAGAGTTCTCATGAATGGTTTAGCACCATCCCTTCTTGGTACTGTATGGTGAACTAGTTCTCAAGAGATCTGGTTGTTTACATGTATGTAGGTCCTCCTCTACCACCTTGCTCCTGCTCCAGCCGTATAAGATGTGCCTGCTTCCCCTTCGCCTTCCACCATGATTGTAAGTTTCCTGCGGCCTCACCAGAAGCAAAAGCTGCTGTGCTTCCTATACAGACTACAGAACTATGAGCCAATGAAACCTCTCTTTTTTTATATATATAAATTACCCAATCTCAAGTATTTCTTTACAGCAATTTGAAAACAAGTCAATACAGTATGTGCATGTGTTTTCTGTTAGTTTTACAAGAGAATGGGTCTCTTATTGCTAGAAGTGCCACTGCAGTTTTGGGAGTTCAGAAATACCACCTTACTATCCAGGGGTGTGTGTGTGTGTGTGTGTGTGTGTGTGTAAATAGGCAGTTAGCATTAAAAGGGAAGCCGTGCAGGTGATATCTTCAGATGAGTTAAGTTTCACTTATGGCAGGGAATGTAGAAGTTGAAGATAGAGTTTTGTTGATTATTCTACATGGATAGTTCTAGAAAATACTGTGGGAAAGTTTTGAAGATGAGGATATGGTAGAGAACTGAGTCCAAAAAAAAAAGAAGTCCAGAACATTGAGAAGAACAGTACAGTAGATGATAGAACATCATGTTTCCTTATATATGAGGCATTGACTGATATAAACAGAAAAGAGAGCAATGGTGGATGGAGAACCCTTTTGAGCAGGGTGATGTCAGAGTGTAGGGACTTGACAGTTTGCCTCTGTCAGCTGGAGTGACCTTCCCCAGTGGTTTCCAACTAAGGCTATATGATAAATAGCCAGGGTGAAGGTGGTTAGAGAAATCACCACCATTATAAATTAATACATTGCCGTGTATATTTATATATCAATCCCCGCCAAGTATTTTTAGTGTGAATCATTGTAATAGTATAATAAAATTTTTGTATATTGACATAATTGATTTTCTGCACCTGCAAATCTAATGTCCAATATTTAAATTACTATGTTTCCACCCAGGTCATTGCATTATGAGATTTGCAACCTAATAGCCAAACAGTCAACTTTGGGGGAAAAATCATACTATCTTCTCATGTCTTTTAAATTGAAATACATACGAAATAGGATTTTTATCATATATGAAAAAAGTAATCAACCTATTATTTTTTGTCATAATGACACAGGCTATTCTCTCTCTTAACCAATAGCTTATATCTTATTTTTCTGAACTGTTAAGAGTATGCAAAGAACTGCCGATCTTTTACACAACTGTACATACTGTCAACTATCATTGGATTAATTTTTCTAAAGTAGAACTAAATTATGTAAGACCTTTGAAAATCAGAGGAAATTATATGGTTTGGCTATGTCTGCACCCAAATCTCATCTAGAATTGTAGCTCCCATAATCCCCATGTGTCATGGGAGGGACCTGGTGGGAGGTAATTGACTCATGGGAGGGAGTTTTCCCATGCTGTTCTTGTGATAGTGAATAAGTTTCATGAGATATGATGGTTTTATAAAGGGCAGTTCTCCCGTACACGCCCTCTTGCCTGCTGCCATGTAAGACATTTCTTGCTTCCTTTTCACCTTCTGCCATGACAGTGACGCCTCCCCAGACATGTGGAACTGTGAATTAATTACACCTCTTTACTTTATAAATTACCTAGTCTCAGGTATGTCTTTATTAACAGTGTGAGAACAGACTAATACAGGCATGAAATGTGACTCCTGGGTTTCTTTGTTCCTTTTGCTCACTCTGTCAACATGAATTTTTCTAGAATACTTTCTAGATATTAGTTATTGAATTAGACCAAACCTCTGACCTTGGGGAGTTCATGAGTTGATTGTGTTCAATTTTCCCATCACTCTGGTGACCCTGCAGAGGGCACACTTCAGTTTCTAGATTTCATTTTAAATATTGATTTTCCAACAGTTTAAACAAACAAAGGTCATCCTAGAAAAAGATTATTTATTTTAGTAACAATTGTTTTATATTTTTTCTTTCTTTTTTTTTTCCAAATACAAGTGCCAAAAACCCTGGCCTTCATTCACACACAGTTTCATTTAAACAGATTGTCTTCTTTTCTCAGACTTGAATTTAGCTGGTGACTTGACAGTTGAACAGCTGTTCACTTCCATTTCCATAAGTCTGTATGTTTTGAAAAAGAAGATTAACATACTTCTCTTTTCTGTTCAGGTCCAACAAAAACAAGGGCAGTTAAGCCCAAACCATTTGTCTAAGGGAAAGGGGATAGAATTATTTTCATCTTTGCATTGTGTCCTTTCATGTAAATACTCCTCATTCTGCACACACTCACCTTTGGCCTCAAAAGAAGCCAAAATTTAATTTTTCATGGGAATGTGTAGAAATACAAGTAAAGAAAATAATATTGTTTATGCAACATCAAGGCTTTCTAGATTTGTCTATCTTTACCAGCAGCTTTTAAGAACATTCCCTTAAAGCAATCTGGATAATTGTCCTCATTGGAGAAAACATCAAAACCTCCACAAAAAGAAGAAAAAAATAGAAATGCCCTAATTAACACTTTGAAACAGAGATCCAGGATATTTTAGGTTAATTTCAGAGACCCTAGGAAAACACGTGTGCACACCTTCTTTATTTGAACCATCCATTCATTATTCTTTTTAGTGTGTAAACCTGGCATTAATTCAAGTGGAATGCTCAGATGATTTGCCGGTGGCATATTTAAATAAAACACATATTTTTTTGTAATGTAGGTAAGGAGACAAAATCAGTGAACAGCACTTTGTGGGTAATCTGTTGAGAGGAAAAGAATAAGAGAATAAAAGGTAATGATACTCTGTTCTCTTATTCTATTTAGTGTACAGTCATGGTACTCTCTGTTCTGCTTTCAATGTAAATTCCACCCCCTAAAAAGAAACAACAACAAAACACAAGTATGCAGTTACCTTGGATCTTAAATTAGACAATGCAGGTAGTGATTTATGGATAATGAGCTTCATCAACAAGATCCAGGCTGGTGAACTGTGTGGCAGGTTGAATCAAACAAAGCTAAGTTAAGTGTGATACTGAGTTCAGTAGATGCAGCAGGGGATTCAGAAAAGTCAGTCAAGGAGAGCTGCCACGAAAAGAGATATTCAGAGTTGTATATATATTTATTTATATTTCACATTTCAAGAACATCCTAATGTATGATAGTCAAGGTGTTACATTTTACCTGAAAAATGCATGTCATGAATATTAAATTGTGTTGAACAATTTGAAATTTAATGCAGGTCATCAGTATGATTACAATTCTATGAAGTTCCATTCATTCAATCAGCCAATATTTACTGAGTATTTAACTAGATTCATTCAGCAAACATTTTGTGGGCACCTTCCTTGTGATAGTCATATTTGGGGATATTGAGGACACAAAAGTGCTGGTTCCAGAAATATAAACATAAATGGCCTATTGTTTTGTCCTTTAAAGAGGTATTGAAAAACCAGAGAGATAAGCATACCTAACTAATCTGATACCCTGTGAAAACAGATAAGATAGGAAGTAATTAAAAACTTATTAGTGTTAAGAGAAAAAATATCAATTAATTTTGAGTATATGACAAGGAGCAGGGGAAATTTTCCAGATTAGGTATTGATAATGGTCCATAAGAGGAGACATGCTATAAGTAGTAAAAAAAAAGTACTCAGACCTGTGATAGGTAAGGAAGATTGGAGTCAGTTTCAATACATTGTTTTTATCTTCTTTTCATGTTGTTATTTCACATACAAATTTCTGTATAAGCTTATAGTCCAAAATCATACCATTTAATACCCTTATTGAATTTTAATGCATTGAAAAGTGTGGTTGAATAAGCCATGCGCTTGCTATTAGATACTTGGTTGCTTCTAATTGTTTATTAAATGATCATATACAATTTTGAAAAATTGAAATATGTTCATGGAATTGATCTTCAAGTTTACAGATGCCATTAAGTTTAAGGACTGATCTCCAAGGAAACTAAGACTGTTTTAAATGCCACCAGAGACATAAAAGTACTCTAGATTTCCAAGAGTTTATTCCATTTTTACTAGGGCAACCATTCAATTTCAGCTTCTGTAGGGCAGAGACAATTTCATTGGCTAATACAATATACACTGAGGATTTAGCATAATACCTCACATATAGTAAACAGTAATTAATTGTCAAATGAATGCATAAATGAACGAATGTTGATCACCATTTTAGTTTACCTTCATTTATTTAGTAAGTGCATTTTAGCATTATATAGTTTGTATCCACATTTTGATGTATTATTCTATCATCATATAATATCCCCTGTGTACTGCATTAATGTAATAGATTTCTGCCACACACATTTTAGTTCTTGACCAATGGCCATTCTACTCATTTTTTCCTGGCTAGCACACGCTGATTGTGTTTAGAAGAATTATGTGCTCAACCCCAAGGATTAATAATGACTATCTAAGCGTATAGACCTCATCTTTCTTTGCCAGACTTTTGCAGCTAGCTGTGGCCATATCACTTATTTCTTGCCATTGAGCCTATGATAAAGTTTCCTAAAAAATATTCAGGGAATTATTTCTTTCATTTGCTGGAAAAAACAAAAAGGAAAAATAATAACTTGAGGAAAAACCCATTTTTATCATCTCCTATGATTATTGGCTTTGAATGGAGTCATGATGTCTGGAGGTGTTGCAGCCATCTGGAAACCATATTTCAATATGCCTGTGATCAAAAAAGCAAGAAGCTGCAGACACTGGAGTAGAGGAATGCTCTTAGTAAAAATATTGAGCTGTACTAAATCTGTATTGCCAACCTCCAGGCTTCCTTTTATTTAAGATAATTAACTGTTGTAATTGCTTAAGACATTCTAGGCAAGGTTTTCTATTACTTGCATCCAAAATTCTCCCTGGCACAATTTTACTGTGAAACTTTATGAATGACATACTATACACCCATACATTATACTTTTAGTGTTATCATGACAGTCATTATTGATTAATCTTCTTAAGATGTGAAAAGAACATTACATTCTGTTGTCATCCTTAGTTTTACAAATTGATTCCATTTAGGTGTATTCCTTGCAGCTTATTTCAACATATGGAATGAAGAACAGGATAAATTAATTCATCTTTAAACTCAGAATTAAAGCCCATAAGAAAATGTTTCACTATTTTCTGTATTCCTTTTTGATCATAGTTAGCATTCATGTTGTCAATTATTTTAATTTTCTTTCCACTGGTCACTTTGTACTGCTTTTACTATTACGCCAAAAGATTTTGATCATTAAAAATGTTAACAGATTTGAAAAGCTTGCATGGTAAGTTTATCATCATTAATTTTAAAATATGTTCATCACAGATTAAATTAATATGTTTCTAATTTAATTTTTCTAACAATTTGTCAAGTTCTATAAAATATTCCATGAAGACTTTAATTATCAGTCACTTACTCAAAAAATAAACCAGAATAGATCTATTAATTATTTATTCTTTCTCTATTTTTCTAGCTGCCAACCAAGGAATTTCACAAATGAATTATGCATTTCTAATTGAATTAATACTTAAGCTTGGCAATTCTGCTCTTTTGGTAGATGAATATTTTGGTAGGCTGATTAATAGCCCCTGAAAACTATTCACATTGTAATTCCTGGAGTCACTGAATGTTACCTTTAGTAAGAACAAAAACAACAAAAAGGACATTACAGGTATAATTAAATTTATAATTTTGGAGGTCTGTTCCAAGATGGCTGAAAAGAAACATCTCCGGTCTGCAGCTCCCAGTGTGATCAATGCAGAAGATGGGTGATTTCTGCATTTCCAACTGAGGTACCTGGTTCATTTCACTGGGACTAGTTGGACAGTGGATGCAGCCCACAGAGGGAAAGCCAAAGTAGGGCATGATATCGCCTCACCCAGGAAGCACAAGGGGTTGGGGATTTCCCTTTCCTAGCCAAGGAAAGCCATGACAGACTGTACCAGGAAAATCGGGACACTGCCACCTAATTACTGCACTTTTCCAATGGTCTTAGCAAATGGCACATTAGGAGATTATATCCTGCACCTGGCTCAGCAGGTCCCACGCCCATGGAGCCTTGCTCACTACTAGGGCAGCAGTCTGAGATTGAACTGCAAGGCTATAGCCTGGCTGGGGGAAGGGTGTCTGCCATTGCTGAGACTTGAGTATGTAAATAAAGCAGCTGGGAAACTCGAACTGGGTGGAGTCCAGAGTCTACAGAGCCTGCCTGCCTCTGTAGACTCTACCTCTGGGGGCAGGGCATAGTTGAACAAAAGGCAGCAGAAACTTTGGCAGACTTAAACATGCCTGTCTGACAGCTCTGAAGAGAGCAGTGGTTCTCCCAGCATGGTGTTTGAGCACTGAGAACAGTGAGTGTCAAACTGACCTACAGAAGTGAGTCCCTGACCCCAGTATGGCCTAACTGGGAGACACCTCCCAGTAGGGGCCAACTGACATATCATACAGCCAAGTGCACCTCTGAGATGAAGCTTCGAGAGGAAGGATCAGGCAGCAATATTTGCTATTCTGCAATATTTGCTGTTCTGCAGCCTGCGCTGGCAATACCCAGGCAAACAGGGTCTGGAGTGGACCTCCAGAAAACTCCAACAGAGCTGCAGCTGAGAGACCTGATTGATAGAAGGAAAATTAACAAACAGAAAGGAATAGCATCAACATCAACAAAAAGGACATCCACACCAAAACCCCATCTGTAGGTCACCATCATCAAAGAACAAAGGTAGATAAAATAAAAAAGATGGGGAGAAACCAGAACAGAAAAGCTGAAAATTCTAAAAACCAGAATGCCCCTTCTCTTCCAAAGGATTGCAGCTCCTCACCAGCAATGGAACAAAGCTGGATGGAGAATGACTTTGATAAGTTGACAGAAGTGGAGTTCAGAAGGTTGGTAATAACAAACTTATCCGAGCTAAAGAAGGATGTTCGAACCCATTGCAAAGAAGCTAAAACCTTGAAATAAGATTAGACAAATGCCTAACTAGAATAAACAGTGTAGAGAAGATGTTAAATGACCTGATGGAGCTGAAAACCATGGCACAAGAACTACGTGGCACATGCACAATCTTCAGTAGCTGATTCAATCAAGTGGAAGAAAGGGTATCAGTCATTGAACATCAAGTTAATGGAATGAAGCGAGAAGAGAACTTTAGAGAAAAAAGAGTTAAAAGACATGAACGAAGCCTACAGGAAATATGGGACTATGTGAAAAGACCAAATCTATGTTTGATTGGTGTACCTGAAAGTGACAGGCAGAATGGAACCAAGCTGGAAACCACTCTGCAGGATATTATCCAGAAGAACTTCCCTAAGCTTGCAAGGCAGTATTTCAAATTCAAGAAATACAGAGAATAGCACCAAGATACTCCTTGAGAAGAGCAACCCAAGACACATAATAATCAGATTCATCAAGGTAGACACGAAGGAAAAAATGTTAAGGGCAGTCAGTGAGAAAGGTCAGGTTACCCACAAAGGGAAGCATATCAGACTAACAGTGGATCTCTTGGCAGAAACTCTGAAAGCTAGAAGAGAGTGGAGACCAATATTCAACATTCTTAAAGGAAAGGATTTTCAACCAAGAATTTCATATCCAGGCACACTAAGCTTCAGAAGTGAAGGTGAAATAAAATCTTTTACAGAGAAGCAAGTGCTGAGACATTTTGTCACCACCAGGCCTGCCTTACAAGAGCTCCTGAAGGAAGCACTAAACATGGAAAGGAATAACCAGTAAGAGTCATTGCAAAAACATGCCAAATTGTAAAGACCATCAATGCTAGGAAGAAACTACATCAACTAATGGGCAAAATAGCCAGCTAACATCATGATGACAGGATCAAATTGGCACATAACAATATTAACCTTAAATGTAAATGGGCTAAATGCCCCGATTAAAAGACACACATTGGAAAACTGGATAAAGACTCAAGATCCATCAGTGTGCCATATTCAGGAGACCCATCTCATGTGCGGAGACACACATAGGCTTAAAATAAACAGAGGGAAGAAGATCTACCAAGCAAATGGAAAGCAAAAAAAAAAAAAAGTAGGGGTTGCAATCCTAGTCTCTGATAAGACAGACTTTAAACCAACAAAGATCAAAAGAGACAAAGAAGGCCATTACATAATGGTAAAAGGATCAATTCAACAAGAGCTTACTATCCTAAATATATATGCACCCAATACAAGAGCACCTGTATTCATAAAGATTCATAAAGCAAGTCCTTAGAGACCTACAAAGAGACTTAGACTCCCACACAATAACAATGGGGGACTTTAACACCCTACTATCCTCATTAGACAGATCAATAAAACAGAAGGTTAACAAGGATATTCAGGACATGAAATCACCTCTGCACCAAGCAGACCTAATAGATATCTACAGAACTCTCCACCCCAAATCAACAGAATATATATTCTTCTCAGCACCACATCACACTTATTCCAAAATTGATCACATAGTTGGAAGTAAAGCACTCCTCAACAAATGTAAAAGAACAGAAATCACAACAAACTGTCTCTCAGACCAGAGTGCAATCAAATTAGAACTCAGGATTAATAAACTCACTTAAAACCACACAACTACATGGAAACAGAACAACCTGCTCCTGAATGACTACTGGGTAAATAATGAAGTGAAGGCAGAAATAAAGATGTACTTTGAAACCAATGAGAACAAAGACACAACACAGCAGAATCTGTGGGACACATTTAAAGCAGTGTGTAGAGGGAAATTTATAGCACTGAATGCCCACAAGAGAAAGCAGAAAATATCTAAAATTGACACCCAAACATCACAATTAAAAGAACTAGAGAAGCAAGAGTGAACAAATTCAAAATCTAGCAGAAGGCAAGAAATAACTAAGATCAGAACAGAACTGAAGGAGATAGAGACACAAAAAAACCCTTCAAAAAAAAAATCAATGAATCCAGGAACTGGTTTTTTGAAAAGATCAACAAAATTGATAGACTGCTAGCAAGACTAATAAAGAAGAAAAGAGAGAAGACTCAAATAGACACAATAAAAAATGATAAAGGGGATATCACTACCGATCCCACAGAAATACAAACTACCATTAGAGAATAGTATAAACACCTCTACACAAATAAACTAGAAAAGCTAGAAGACATGGATAAATTCCTGGACACATACACCCTTGCAAGACTAAACCAGGAAGAAGTTGAATCCCTGAATAGACCAATAACAGGCTCTGAAATTGAGGCCATAACTGATAGCCTACCAACCAAAAAAATCCAGGCCAGTCAGATTCACAGCCAAATTCTATCAGAGGTACAAAGAGGTGCTGGTACCATTCCTTCTGAAACTATTCCAATTGATAGAAAAAGAGGGAATCCTCCCTAACTCATTTTATGAGGCCAGCATCATCCTGATACCAAAGCCTGGCAGAGACACAACAAAAAAAGAGAATTTTAGACCAGTATCCCTGATGAACATTGATGTGAAAATCTTCAATAAAACACTGGCAAACCGAATCCAGCAGCACATCAAAAACGTTTATCTACCAAGATCAAGTTGGCTTCATCCCTGGGATGCTAGGATGGTTCAATATAAGCAAATTAATAAACGTAATCCATCACATAAAGAGAACCAAAGACAAAAACCACATGATTATCTTAATAGATGTAGAAAAGGCCTTCAACAAAATTCAACAGCCCTTCATGCTAAAAACTCTCAATAAACTAGGTATTGATGGAATGTATCTCAAAATAATAAGAGCTATGATGACACACCCACAGCCAATATCATACTGAATGAGCAAAAGCTGGAAGCATTCCCTTTGAAAACTGACACAAAACAAGGATGCCCTCTCTCACCACTCCTATTCAACATAGCATTGGAAGTTCTGTCCAGGGCAATCAGGCAGGAGAAAGAAATAAAGGGTATTCAATTAGGAAAAGAGGAAGGCAAATTGTCCCTGTTTGCAGGTGACATGATTGTATATTTAGAAAACCCTGTCATCTCAGCCCAAAATCTCCTTAAGCTGATAAACAACTTCAGCAAAGTCTCAGGATATAAAATCAATGTGCAAAAAATCACAAGCATTCCTATACACCAATAACAGACAAACAGAAAGCCAAATCATGAGTAAACTCCCATTCACAATTGCTACAAAGAGAACAAAATACCTAAGAATCTAATTTACAAGGGATGAAGGACCTCTTCAAGGAGAACTACAAACCACTGCTCAACGAAATAAAAGAGAACACAAACAAATGGAAGAACATTCCATGCTCATGGATAGGAAGAATCAATATTGTGAAATGGCCATACTGCCCAAGGTAATTTACAGATTCAATCCCAACCGCATCAAGCTACCAATGACTTTCTTCACAGAATTGGAAAAAAACTAAAGTTCATGTGGAACCAAAAAAGAACCTTCATTGCCAAGACAATCCTAAGCAAAAAGAACAAAGCTGCAGGCATCATGCTATCTGACTTTAAAGTACAAGGCTACGGTAACCAAAACAGCATGGTACTGGTACCAAAACAGATATATAGACCAATGGAACAGAACAGAGGGCTCAGAAATAATGCCACACATCTACAACCATCTGATCTTTGACAAAACTGACAAAAACAAGAAATGGGGAAAGGATTCCCTATTTAATAAATGGTGCTGGGAAAACTGGCTAGCCATATGCAGAAAGCGGAAACTGGATCCCTTCCTTAAGCCTTATACAAAAATTAATTCAAGTTGGATTAAAGACTTAAATGTTAGATCTAAAATCATAAAAACCCTAGAAGAAAACCTAGGCAATACCATTCAGGACATAGGCTTTGGCAGGGGCGTCATGACTGAAACACCAAAAGCAATGGCAACAAAAGCCAAAATTGACAAATGGGATCTAATTAAACTAAAGAGCTTCTGCACAGCAAAAGAAGCTACCATCAGAGTGAACAGGCAACCTACACAATGGCAGAAAATTTTTGCAATCTACCCATCTGACAAAAGGCTTATATCCAGAATCTAAAAAGAACTCAAACAAATTTACAAGAAAAAAATCAAACAGCCCCATCAAACAGTGGGCAAAGGATATGAACAGACACTTCTCAAAAGAAGACATCTATGCAGTCAACGGACACACAAAAAAATGCGCATTATCACTGGTCATCACAGAAATGCAAATCAAAACCATGATGAGATACCATCTCACGCCAGTTAGAATGGCAATCATTAAAGAGTCAGGAAACAGCAGATGCTGGAGAGGATGTGGAGAAATAGGAATGCTTTTACACTGTAGGTGAGAGTGTAAATTGGTTCAACCAATGTGGAAGATAGTGTGGTGATTCCTCAAGGCTCTAGAACTAGAATTACCATTTGATTCAGCAATCCCATTCCTGGGTATATACCCAAAGGATTATAAATCAGGCTACTATAAAGTCACATGCACATGTATGTTTATTGCAGCACTATTCACAATAGCAAAGACTTGGATCCAACCCAAATGTCCATCAGTGATTGACTGGATAAAGAAAATGTGGCACATATACACCATGGAATACTATGCAGCCATAAAAAAGGATGAGTTAATGTCCTTTGCAGGGACATAGATGATTCTGGAAACCATCATTCTCAGCAAACTATTACAAGGACAGAAAACCAAACACCACATGTTCTAACTCATAGGTGGGAACTGAACAATGAGATCACTTGGACATAGGGCAGGGAACATCACACACTGGGGCCTTTTTGCAGGGTAGGGGCCTGTGGGAGGAATAGCATTAGGAGAAATACCTAATGTAAATGATGAGTTGACAGGTGCAGCAAACCAACATGGTACATGTATACCTATGTATCAAACCTGCACGTTGTGCACATGTACCCTAGAACGTAAATATAATAAAAAATAAAAATTAAAAGAAAAAATTTAGAATTTTGAGATGAGATTACCCTGGATTCTCAGGTGGGCAATCCATGCAATCACATTTGTCCTTATAAGAGGGCTGCAAAGGGAGATTTGACTACCAAGTTAGAAGGAGAAAAGGCAGTGTGACCACAAAGACAGACTATTGGAGTGATTCAGCCACAAGCCAAGGAATGCCATGTGGCTAATTGTACATTTTTTCTCTATTAATGTTTTCTAAACTTTCCAAATATTCCTCTGTAGAGTCCTCATCTGTAAGATGTACTATTTTCATTCCTTTGTTTCCTATTGCCGCATTTCTTATACTTTTTTCCACTGGAGATATTGCTTGAATTTCCATTGCAATATTAAATAGAAAGAATGGCAGTCTGTATGCTAATCAATATCTTGTTTTGAAGAAGAACAGGTTCTTGTGTATTATCTAGAATGATGGATAGTAACTTATTATATTAATGTATATTTTTGTTTTATACATCTTTAGAAATAGCATGGGTTCTTATAATATTTTACCATATAATGGCGTAAAATGTTACTAAATGATAGTCAAATGGATAGCATAATGTCTATGAAACGTGTACCTCTTGTATGGCACATTAGGTTAATAGTTTCTTGAAGGTTATCATCACATGTCTACATTGTATATTAAGCCCTTATTGTTTTATTAAAGACCACTTTGATATTGATGGTTTATTCACTACTAGTCTAAGAAGGCTACCAAGTCAAGTCTTTGAGTATCTTCTCTAAAATCTTGGAGATAGGGGTGGCTACTGATAAAAGCTGAAGAGTGACAGATCCAGAAGGAAAAACTTCCAAGCACCAGGAAGTAAAATGCCACATGATAGTTTTCTCTTTTTGAAATACAGGCTTATAGAAACGATGGTGCCAAATTGTCCAAGAATAGAGGACTTTAAGGGTAGAAAGTGGTAGATTTAGGGACAGAGGTCTTGTCTAAATTTTCTCAAGGTAAGTAAAAGAAATAAATTCAGAGGAAGTTTATTAAATGGTGGAGACTCATTCCCTGCTCCAATACATAGTGTTTAAGAGTGACAGGCAATTTGATAGGGAAGAAAGTAGTGGCCAGATCATTAAAATTGAGACTTGGAAACCATTGCAAAATCCTCACACAAACTTGGCAAGGAAGCAATGAAACCACAGACCTTAAAGGAAATATGAATGTTTAGGCAGTGAGCCTATGAGACATAATGAGGAATGACTGCAACCCAGAAAACACTTCTCTAAATGTTTTTTAAACAACTTACACCCCTTTCCTCCTTCACCAACTCTACAGGGGAGATTCACCCACAATGTGACTGAATTTCTTGCAGCCAGGTTGATAGAGTTCAACCTATAAATTTATAGACTTACATAATAGTAATATTAGTAATGTCATATTAAAACATTTACTTTACTTGATTGTAAAGCAAGAAATGTGTATGAATTAAATATGTCTTGCCTTTCTTCATTAAAACTACTTCATCACTCAGAGTAATAATGTATTGAATTCTGTTTAAACTTCATCAAAATTCATAAATGACATTTCAATCTCCTTTTTCAGGGCATTTTGGTGGTTTTTCTAACAATTTATATATACATGTATACACACACATGTATTTCAAACTGCTTATAGAATCCAAAAACTATACTTTAAGTATCTGTAGCCATTATAGGGGATCCATTGAAATCTGTTTCTTAAAAATTATTTTAGCAAATTTTTACAGCATTTCACTATGTTTCTTGATTATTCTTAGACTTCATTTGCCCAGAAAATGAGTTTTTCCTCATCATGATCTATGCAACCTATGCTCACATTAGGTTTCTTGATATATATAGACACAGTTGGTTGACATTGAGTTTTTTGCCACTTACAACATTTAACATTTCTTTCAGATAGGATTCCAAGTTATTTTCACAAGTTCTATAGTTATATATTTGAACTTATGTTCTTAAGTGAAATAGCATATTGAGAATTTTACTAAACTTCATCTTGGTAGGTTTACACTCATCTACTTTAGTGATTCCATCAAATAGTAATCATTAAACAATGTTGAATAGATAAATAAATATATGTTCAAATGAATGGCTTTGGGAGTCTGATTTTATCATTTTCAAATTTCATAAGCATGCAATCTTCCACGTTATTATTTGAAATGTTGCATAGAGGAAGGCAGGAAAAAAGTGTTTGGGAATGTCTCTTGAAACTTTCCTTAATTTGCATATCAATTTCTTAATCAAAGACCCTTGGTTTCAGTTGTTCAATCACTTACAAACCCAATTTATTTTATTATATCCAGCCACATCTCTCCTTCCTTAACATAATGTTATTATGAGTTAACTGGTCAATACATTGTTGGAGTCCAGACTCACTTTCTCTATTACATTTTTCTTGATATATTGGTCTAATAATCTAGGTAAATAAATTAATTAGAAATTAGAATTTGGAATTGCAATTGTATCTAGAAGTAATTCTATTTGCTTTACTAACAATTTCCTCAAGTTATTTCAATGTTATATTGCTTGAGATATATACATTTCTTGTTAGTGTTTTTGTTAGTTCTTACCATATATTATATATTCTTTAGAACAATTTTACATTCTTTAAATTAATTTTTCGATTATATATGTATTATCTGATTCCACAGTTAGGAATGCATGCATTTCTGTTATCCATACAAACCTTGTAAATCTTATATTATTTTGTTTCTAGTATATTTGTGTCTTCCTTTTATAAACAAAGTTATCTGAATTTTGTTTACGAAATCTAGTCTGTCACCACTTACGTTTCTATAAGGTACATTTACCCTTATATATGCATACTTACATTTAACCTTACCTATTCATACATACACACATATATGCATATATATGTATGCGTATATAAGTGCATACATGCGTATCCATATATACACACATACACACATACAGACATGTGTATGTGTAAAGGTAAATTTCCAAAACTGTTGAGGATTATACACACACACATGCACATATATAAAAATGTATGCATGCATATCCATATATACACACACATACACACATACAGTGTGTATATATGGATATGCATGTATACACTTATATATATATGTGCATGTGTGTGTGTGTATAATCCTCAACAGTTTTGGAAATTTAACTTTTACTATTCTTATTTTTTTATAAATGTATTTGGTATTTAATCAGATCAGATTATTTCTTTCCAATTGGAATAATTACATAAGTTCAGAAGCTGATGGAACATACATATACACAGAAATTGTTACATAAATTTGCAGTAATTTTTTTAATTTCTCAAATTTTTTTGCTTTACACTTCTTAAAATATACTATAAAGCATCCTCATGTTCTCAAGTACTTTAGCAAATACTTTTTAAGTAACTTTTGATAATCATTTCGTTTTATTTCTTCAATTACTTTTTTCTTAGTAAATCTTTTAATTTTGCTGAAGAAAATTTGGGAACTAGCTTAATACTGCTTCATAATCCTTATATAAATTTTGCTATTTTATCTTGGTTACAAATGACTTGAAAAAATATTTTACATGTCATGCTATATTGCCTTATTTTTATTACTGTATTTTGCTTAACAAATCTAAACCTATGTTAACATTTAAACCAACTATATTCCCTAAACTTATATTGCTCTTTAAGTTCTAAATCTTTTCCTTTAAATTTTGCAATAGAGATTACCAACTGACAAATTATTTTGGTCTCTAAATTTCAAATTCATTCACTTTCTGCCTTTAAAGTAAAAATCATTTTGACCAAGTTATATTGACATAAATTCAATTATCTTTATTCAACTTCTCCCACATTCTTCTTTCAACAGGGGCTTGGTATTGAAATTCAAAATTATTTATCTTCACAATTCATCACTTCTTGCTTTCTGGCAGCTTATAAGATAATATCTTTGTTTTCAAAGTTTCAAAACTTTTTGTTGATGTCTAGATATTATCCCTTGCTGACTGTGCCTGTCAACACTGCTGAATTGCTGACTGCTTTTTAGATTTAATATAAAAAATACATCTCTAATATTATCCTGAATATAAATACTGTTTATCTCTTTCTAAGCTCTCACTCCTTGAAATAAGAAATTATGCTTTATTTGTAAGTTTATTTACTGCAACAAATATAGTACCTGCGTATATCTTTATCTGCATGAATATATACATTTAATCTTTCATTAAACTGTATCTAATCTATCAATCAATCGTCCAATTAGGCCAATAAACAAGATTTCGTAAAACGGCAACAGACTCCCATAAACTTAACCAAGTAGTAATTCTAATTGCAGTCACTTGCAGTCACGATCTTGGATGTTGTCATAAAGGAGATAAAATACTTGATACCTGTATTCATACTTGCAAAAAGACTTTTTTTCTATCTCATTTCAATAAAGAGAAAACATGACAAGCAGGGCTTTTGTGTTCTTTAATTTTCTTGTCCTGTAAGACAGATCTTGTCTGCTGTGTCTCTGAGATCAATTTTCCCAATTTGTACCATGCTGAGCCACAGAGATCTTGATCATCACGGTAAATATCATCATGTCATGCTAGTCTAACACAATGATGACCTCATGCCTACAGAATGTGTAGATGAAAAAGAAGTAAGCACCATAGATGCTTTTGTAAGACACTTGCGTTATTGATAATTGGAGATAAATTCCATGCAGCCAGGAGTACTACTCGATACAGCTAGTTTTTTTTTTTTATTTTTATTTTTTTTAGAGGTAGCTGGCTAGCTAGATTGATAGATTAGATATAGTTTAATTAAACGCCAGATAATAGGGAACTCTAATCAGAACAATGGCAAGACACCATTTTCAAATCCTGGAGAGCCTGGATTTTGAGTACATTGGACCTTACATTGGACATTAGGTTTTCTACCCTGCGGATGAAATTACTGTTTCCTACACGTGGACAGAAAACTAAAGTGGTTTTGGAGGAAGCCTACGTAAGAAATTGGCAAAATGTTCACAAAACCTGATTTTTCTCCTTTGCATAAAGCTAAAATACATTTCCCAACCCCTTGCACTTTGGTGGGGCATGATCTTGGCATCTACAATGAAATGTGAGTGGACGTAGTATCTTTTTCTGGTCCAGTTTAGTTAAGAGCATGTGTGAATGCTCTCATTATATTCGCTGATTTTTGACTATTCATAGATGGCCAGGAAAAGCAGAGAACTAACATATTGAAGAGATAGCCTCTTTCAGCTACTGCCTATGAATGTGATTGTCTGGGAGAAGCTAGATTCCTATCACCACCACCAATACCACTCACAACACTTGAAAACATTTGTGAACCGGAAACACTTTTTTGTTGTGTGAAGCTACACAGATGTTAGCATTAATTTTTACAGAATTTAGCATACTACAACTAATACAAACATGTTCAAACAAGGGAGAAGTAGCTTTATCAAATACTTCAGACTTGGAGAATCAGGCACTGAGGATTTGGCACTCTTCAAAACTTCCTAGCACTCTACTATACTCAAATATGTTTCAATTTTCAAAAATATTCGATCAAACCTGAACAAATGAAACCCTCAGTCATTTCCTGGTTTCCATCCTTCATTCTATTCATTCTTTCACTCATTATCTATTACATTATGACTTGGGCTGGACTCTGGGCTGAGCACCGGGAGAGAAAAATGAAGATGACAAAATCTTTCTCTCCAACACCTTCCATTCTAGGAAGATGGCTTCATAATCTAGTATTTGCATCATAGCACGTCTGCAATGGCAAACATGCATATGTGCTGATAGGCAGAGAGGTGGGCTCTTAAGGGTGAGGTACTCTTCCCAAAGAAGAGAATCTTAATTGTAAATGTAAAGGATGCATAAGAAGTATGAAAGTGAAAAGCCCTTGGTCCATTTAGTCATTTTCCTCAAAAAGCTCCATATGGTTGTTTATCATACTGATTCATTCATTTATTCATTTACCCAACAAATCTAAACCTTCCTTCAATTATAGAGACGCTTCTGCGTGCTGGTCACCACGTTAGGCCTTGTATTAGTTTTCAGTTTTTGCTGTAACAAATTGCCATAAACTCAATGCCTTAAAACAACACAGCTTTATTATTTTATGGTTTTGTAGGTTAAAAGCATGACATGGCTTCACTGGACTAAAATTAAGATGTCAGCTGTGCTGTATTCCTTTTTGTAGGTTACAGGGGAGATCTATGTCCTTGCATTTTCAAGTTTCTAGAGGCCACTGACATTCCTTAGCTCAAGGTCTCCTTTTTCTGTCTATAATCAAGCTAGCCAGGGCAGACTGATTTCTTTTCATTTTGCATCACTCTGATTTCTTCTGGCTCCCTCTTCCACTTTTAAGGACCCAAATGATGACATTGAGCTTACTTGGATAATTCAAGATAATCTCCCCATCTCAGAACCCTGATGCGATTACCTCAACAAAACCAAAAGTAAGGTAACATATTGACAGATTCTGGGGATTAGGAATTGGACATTTGCAGTGGGGTCATTACTCTACAAACAACTATACTGTCCACTTTTATTCTTGAGATCAACAATTATACCCAACTGTGACTGTCTCCCCAAATTCCAATTCGCTGTTTCAGCATCAAGACAGCAAATAATCTAAATATTGCACTGTGTTTCATCTACTCTCTGAGCAAGAAGCTAGTTTGAGAAGTTAATCTCTTTTTTAACTCTCATTTTAGATGAGTCAGATGATATTCCGGAAGTTTAATTAACATGCCCAAGGTCGCAGGTGATAGGAGCAGAATATTGTTAAAATTCAAAGCTTATGACTACAAGTCCATTCATTTCCCAGAGAAAGACAGTCGATCTCACATACTGTATAAATTGAGTTCATTTTAAGTTTAAAAACCAACAAAAAAATGCCTGTTATTTAAAATCAGACTAATTCAAGGAAACACGTATAAATCCTAATCACTTTTTTTCTTACTTCACTAATAGAGCACCTTCAGACATTCAATGCAAAGACATTGAACAAGAAACCCCGAGATTCAACTCCATGACAGCCAACTCACTTTCTAATGACTGATACTTGGTGATGCATCTGTTCACTTCCACCCCGGGGAACCTCTCCCGTGCATATCTCCATTCTAAATAAATTGCCTTACGGTGGATTTATTGTAATTTTGCTACATTTCTTCAGCAGCCTTCAAGTGGAAGGAGTTATTTTTGCCACTGTTCAAGTTTTGTTTTACCCCACTATTAATAATTTGTATATTTATAGACCATCTGTACAGAACTCAATTTCTTTAAACATATTCCTTATGGTAACAACCAACCAAATAAGAGTGATCTCTTGAGTCTAATTCCAGGGTGACAATGCTTACAGAACACCTTCCAAATAGAACACAATCCATATGAGCCCATCTAGATTTACAGATAATGTCCCTAAGGAGATGGCACGGTGTGATTCAATGAACAAGGAGACAGATTCGGTCACACAGCTAATTCGTAGCAGAGCCCAGAATTCAACCAAAACTCATGTTCTTTCAATTGTACCGTGCTTCCTGCTAACACATCACAAACTTTGTCAAATACTAGGAATAAAACTTTCTGATGTTTTAAGCCACCTCAAAATAGATCTAAACCCTACTGGTTCTATTTTACAGTGAAAAAAACATGAAAAAAAAAATAGTTCAGCCCACTATCACAAAGTTAATGTTGTGATCTACGGGGTAAATATTTCTTAAAGATTCAGACACTTTCATCTCCATTAGAGAAACGCTGAAAAAGACATATGCTGAGAGTCTCCTGGTCATAAGTGCTTAATGCTAAAGGCAGTCAAGCAATACAGAAGCAAGACGCCTTAAAAGCTTTTGGAGTCTAAGGTTGTAACCTTTGGGTAAAATGGCGAGGCTGTCAGTCCACTGAAACCTAGCACTTCCCCTCAAGTATCTGTCTTGCCCTTCCTTCCACACTAAGTGCCTACTCGGAGCTCCTCTGGCCATTATATAAAGCTTTTCAGGAAACATCACTCCAGACAGATGTTTAACCCCAGGCTCTAGAGGGACTATGCTGCCAGTTGCTGGGTCTCTTGATTAATTTTACATGTACGCGCATGCTAATGCAGCCTGACATTGAGGCCCTCACAGCCAGCCAGCCATGTTAAGTAAATAAAGTACTACAGGCAAATCTGCACTGAAAGTTGTCTGCACACAGATGCATTTCACCCCAAATCTCAAAGGAGAGCTGGTTCTTCTTTTTCTTTGCAGCCAGCATCACAGGCAATCTGGTCAATATTATCCCAAATTGTCCTTGATTCACTTGTATGTAATATACTGCCCCATTTTTTAAATCGGCTTGTGTGAAATATGAGATATTTAAATGCAAATGTGAATTGAAGTTCAATGATAGTAAGACAATAGAGGGGCTTCAAACACACTGATTACAATGAGTAAGCATCATTACTTAGAAATTCAGCTGCATAATGTGTGGTCTCAGAGCATGTTTTGTGAAATTTACCAAATTACAAACATTAAAGGTGATATGGAATTATTGCTTCAAAATAGTGATGATTTTGAGGAAAACACTTGTGAATAATAATAATATATCATTTCTAAATATTAATATTACAGATTTTTCTTATGATATTGGCAGATAAACTATTACAGACTAACTCCCACAATGAGACAAACAAGAAGAGTAAGGGAAAATATTTTTTTTGACCGAAGGCATTGCAGAAAAATCAAGTCAGCCTGAACTTAAGAGATACAAGTTTTGAAGAAAAGCAAAGCTCAAGTGTTTCCTCAACAACCAGTGTAGCTTTTCTCTTTGGGGCATTTGCTAACCCACAAGTGTGGGATCTCGATACTGAGAAGCTAAGGAAGCAGTTCCCAAAATTGTTAAGGGTTCAAGGAGACAAAACCTGGAAATCAGGACTCAACATGGAGGAGGAATCCTAGTAAACACTACCAGTTTCCGTGGAGACCCTGAAGTGTTATATCCAAAGAGGGGAGGGAAACCAGCGCCCCCACAAATCAAACTGGATTACGATGATTTGCCTCTACCCTAGTTTCTTTCAAGAGAAAAAAGTAAACATCACTATGACAGAGCCTAACAAAAAACACCTTCAAATAAGTAGGTAATTAATAAAAATCAGTTAAATCTTGTTCTTATTAAGAACATCAAAATACTTTCCAGTCCAGTAATAATAAAAGGAATAGCAATAACTACCTTTTCCTTTTGAGCCTCTCACAGATGCAATCTTGGCTATCTCTAAATCTTATACCATATCTGCAAGTCAATAATATTTATGACTGATTACAAAACTGAGGTTCAGGTTCATAGATGTTATGTGACTTACGAATCCACGTAGCTAAGTAGACAACTGAGTTAAGATTTAAACCCTGGACTGTTTGACTTCCACAGACGCTTTCTGTGGGTGAGGTGGGTGTACATTTTCATGAAATATGTGAAGAGGGGCTTACTTTAGAACAGAAAAGAGAGGAATCTGTAAGGAACTGTGAGATGATTTTTGATGAAAATGATCTCTTGGTGAAAGGCAGTCCTCTTAGATGTTTTTCCTTGTCTTTTCAATTCACATACTATTTACTGAGTGCTTACTATTTGCCAGGCACTATTCTATATTTGATAACTATAGCAATAAACAAAATAGACAAAAATCCCTGGCCTGATGCAGATGAGATCCTATTGAAGTGGACAGTTAGCAAGTAAATAAAGATCAAATTTAGGGAGTCATCCATGCTGAACTGGTGTTTATAACCAAGCTGATGTGATGGGGGGAAAAATAAAAGACAGGAAAGTTATTAGAGACACTGCGCATAGGGCAGGAAAAGTATGGAATTCAGACAATGCCCGTGGGGTTATGTTTGAAAAAGTACTGCTGCACACCATTCTTCCACCTGAGCCCTTCCCCGTTTTGAAGATTAAAATATTCGGAGGCAGAGGATCCTTGGTCATACATTTGCCAAAAGATCTGTGATTCTAGGCCAGGCATGGTGGCTCACACTTGTAATCCCAGCACTTTGGGAGGCTGATGCGGGCGGATCACCTGAGGTCAGGAGTTCAAGACCAGCCTTGCCAACATGGCGAAACTAAAAATACAAAAATTAGCTGGGCTTAGCTACTCTGGGAGGCTGAAGCAGGAGAATCGCTTGAACCTGGGAGGCGGAGTTTGCAGTTAGCTAAGATCGTGCCATTGCACTCCAGCTTGGGCAACAAGAGTGATACTCCATCTCAAAAAAAGAAAAAAAAAAAAGATCTGTGATTCTAGATGGTGAATTGAATGTGGACAAAACCATGAGAACTGTGGCATCATATGTTACCTTCTCAACCTGTAAAATTACAAGCTATTTGAAAGTTAATGTGATACAATTAAACTCTACATTAGAATGATGGGGGAGAGAAAAGATAAAAGTATACATGAAATAAAAGTGTCCAAATAATAAAAAGACACCAGCAGCAACATTCTTTTATTCTACATAATGTTTTTGTGGAACAACCAAAATTGTAACTTTTCCTGCAGTTGTATAGGCGTCTGTGCCAAAAGCATCACAGGAACAAGGTCCTGAGTTAATTGCCTCATTAAATTGACATCTATCTGCAACAGTGCCTCCTAGAGCCAAGTTAATGGCTTACAAAATGCAAACATGATATAAATTTAACAGAGCATAATTTCTGCAGGCATGAAAATCTCCGTAGTGACTTTGGTGCTAGAACCAACCATCTGAGCCTGCTTATGAAAGAGATTTATTTATTCCAAATTGTATTTACTCTAAACTGAGCCCAGCTTTGCCGACCAAAACAATTTTCTCAACTGAAGGGCCTTAAATGCCACCCGCATTCCAGTTCTATAAATGCAAGAGATTTTTCTTTCAATTTCCAGGCTGGAATTTCATGGTGGTAACGACTTCATTTTATCTTGAATATTGCAAATCACTCAAAATAATTGAATAGTTAAGCACAACAGAAATCATTTCACTGGAGAAAGTACAGCAACAATATTGCAGCTATGAAACCATTTTCCCCATTTACTAGTACTTCCAACTCATACTTCCTAACCATATAATCAGTGTTACCACCTAAAACATTTCCTACATGTTATTCAAGAATTTAAATCATCTTGAAGTTTTCAGAGCAAAAAGACAAGCACACTTTGGTTAGAAGACCAATGAAGTTTGAACCATTAAGTGTAGTTTCCGCTGAGCATTGACAGACAGAAATAAAATGATTTTAATTTAGATCACCTCTAAAGTACTATAAATTACATAGCTAATTTATCTAGAGGAAATTACACCAGATATAAACAGAAGTTACTCAAGAAATATCTAACAGATGCTACAATATCTGCATCAAAAATATAAAAACATCAAATATTGAAACATTGGCTATGCGGTTTTCTGTTTATGATAATAACAAAATTAAGACTTAGGGAATATTTTTAGTAGTCAACGGTATCAATCCATAGTTTGAAAGAAACACTACTTCGAAAGTAGTAGTGGTTTCATCAATTTAGTTTGATGTAAAATACTTGTTTCTCTAGCATTATTGGAGAATGAATTTTTTTTTTTTTTTTGCAGTTCATGCTTTTCAGATAGTTGAATGATATCTTTACTTATTTCAATTTCTGTTGGGATTATTTCTTTATTTAAATATATTTCACATATTTCCAGCTGCCTGAACTGAAGGCTGTAAATCAGTGGCCTCCAACCTTTTCAGCACCAGGGACTGGTTTTGTGGAGTACAATTTTCCCAGGGACTGGTTGCGGGTGGGGGATGGTTTTAGGATGATTCAAGTGCAATACATTTATTGTGAACTTTATTTATATTACTATTACGTTGTAATATATAATGAAGTAATTACACAACTCACCATAATATAGAATCAGCGGGAGCCCTGAGTTTGTTTTCCTGAAACTAGACAGTCTTATCTGGAGGTGATGGAAGACAGGGACAGAGGATCAGGCATTAGCTTCTCATAAGGAGGGTGCAACCTATTTCCCTTGCATGCGCAGTTCACAATAGGGGTTGTGTTCCTATGAAAATCTAATGCTGCCACTGATCTGACAGGAGGAAGAGCTCAGGCAGTAATGCGAGCGATGTGGAGTGGCTGTAAATACAGATGAAGCTTTGCTGGCTTGCCCACCACACTCCACCTGCTATGCAGCCTGGTTCCTAACAGGCTGCACACTGGTATTGGTCTCTGGCCCAGGAGTTGGAGACCCCTGTTCTAAATCAAAATTTAATTTTTACCTAATTTCCCAAAAGGATAATTAATATTAAATAATTTTTTTAGGATTTTACAGGTATTTTTGGCCCCTACACTAAATGGCCACACACACACACACACACACACGTGTGTACATGTACACACAAGGTTTAATTTTTAAATTTTATTTCTCAGTGTCAAGTTATCCATCATCACCTCTCACTAGCCTTAAGGAAATGAATAGCAAAATATTTTCTTACTGCTTAATACTTGTGATATGGTTTGACTCTGTGTCCCCTCCCAAATCTCATCTCCAATTGTAATCCTCATGCATCACAGAAGCGACCTGGTAGGAGGTGATTAGATTATGGGAGCAGTTACCCTAATGTTGTTCTCCTGATAGTGAGTGAGTTCTCATGAGATCTGATGGTTTTGTAAGTGGCAGTTTCCCCTGCTCTTTCTCTTTCCTGCCACCTTGTGAAGAAGGTATTTGCTTCTCCTTCACCTTCCACAATGACTGTAAGTTTCCTGAGGCCTCCCCAGCCATGCAGAACTGTGAGTCAATTAAACCTCTTGTCTTTATAAATTGCCCAGTCTCTGGTAGTATCTTTATAAGAGTGTGAGAACAGACTAATACAATTTGTCAACTCAGGATAACATAAGAATTACTTCTATTCAACTTCAATATTATAAGAGAACTGTTGGAGACAAGTTTCTTTAATAATTATGTGTTGCTTAGTTAATGTTAAAGGCAGTATACTTTATTGAACATAGCCTTACAAAGTTAGAATTTTATCAAAAGATAGTAAATTTGAATCTAAAATTTTCTATGTTAAAGCCAAACATGTAAAAAACCCGTATGTAAATAATCCACTTTTTGCTCCATTGCTGCTTTTAAAAATATTTAATTAAATATCCATGTTATGGACTTAATTATATCCTTCTCGAATTCATATTTGAAGTTCTCCTCCCCAGTGAGACTGGCTTTGGAGACAGGGCTTTTAAGGAGGCAATTAAGGTTACCTGAGGTCATAAGGATGGGGCCTTAATCCTATAGAACTAATGTCCTTATAAGAAAGGGAAGAGACCCCTGAGCTTTTTCCTAGTATGCAGCACACGGGGACGGCCACATGTAAAGGCAGCCCTTTGCAAGTCACAGAAAGGGGCCTCATCAGAAACCAACACTGGCAGCATATTGATCATGTATTTCCAACCTCCAGAACTGTGAGAAAAAAAATTTCTGTGGTCTAAGCCATCCAGTCTGTGACATTTTGTGATGACAGCCCAAGGTAACTAATAAAATGAGCAATTAAATATTCTCCCTATTTCTGATTAGTTTCTCTGTAATATTAGCAAATGAAAGTGTTACAAAATAAAATAGAACAAATATTGTCATCAAAAATGTTCAGAGACCCCCTGAGTAAAATAACATAAGAATTGATGTGGTTTCTACCCCTAGAAAATATTTCCAATTATGCTGTATTGAAACCTGTCTTTGTATCAAAGGGTCTCGAGATTCTACAGTATAATGAAACCCTCTCAATGGCTTCAGTTTATTTTTAAAAAGTGTTTTTCTATTTTGAACCACAGTCCTAGTTTGTGGTTGAAAAGAAAAATGGGGGCAGTATCTTGGGAAAAAGGCCCAATTGTTGCCAGGAGTAAGGGCCTCCATTGGTTCAGTGCTTAACAACAACAGCTTGGAGTCGAGTTCTGAACCTCTGCTGGGAATTCTTTCAGTCCTGTCTGTATGAAAGGCATATTGTCCCTGCATGGACTGCTGTCATGTTCTATGCAGAATGTGGAAGACTTCACAAAATGGAGGAAACAAAAACCAAGTATTTGTCTAAGGTCTTTCCTCCAATTGTTTTTTCTTTCCACTTGCATGCGGAAAAGAATTAAAGCAAATCAGCCACAATTACCTAAAAAATGCCAGACACCGTAGAAGTATCAAGATGAAGACCCCCCCAAAAAAGCATGAAAAGTAGCCCGTGTGCTCACTGGAGTTTTAAAACAAATTATCTACCAATATGAAGACCATACATAGACTTTAGCTATCCTCTGGTCCAGCCATTTTTAGAGACTGAAAACTTAAAATCCCAAATGACAAAATGAAGTTTTGTGCTCTCCTTGAGTAGGGTCTGGATCAATAGAGAGGTTCGGATGCTCAGTCAGACTTTTGTAACTTAAGAATTTTGGGTGTTTAAACTCCCTTGGATTTGCGCACCCTCAGGAATAAGCCATGAGCTTTTGTATCTCTTCCTATGATTCACCTGGATCCATCTTTCACCATATCTTTACCACCCGGCCCTCTTTTCCCAGTCCTTCCTGCTGCCCTCATCCTTGTCTTGGTAACTATTTCAAGCTTCCAACCTTCTGCTCCCTCACTCACTTCACTTTCTTAATCAGCTCTTAATATCTGTCAGTACTCTTTTCATGGTAAATACAGGAACCAACAAGAGCCGGCTAATTGATGGTAAGTAAAGTCAAGCATCACAGACCCGCGAACAGGGATGCTGCTGGCTTTCTGGAAGAGTTTTAGCAGAACTAAGACGTGGACCTGACTCTCTTTTAGTCTTTTATTTGTGTGCTTCATTTCATGTCAGTTGGGAAAGGTAGAATCAGTTGGATGTGATTTTTTAAATTTTCATTTTAAGGGGAAATAACTCATTTGGACAATCTTAATAAAGGAGTTTGGTTTAAAACACATGTGAAAGTTACAGACACTGAACTACGATGAGTATTTATCTAGATTTCTAAAGGGTAATTCCATTTATTGAAAGTCTCATTACAGAAAGTATGTCTAAGTTGGTTAAAGATGGGACTACAAGAGCCCAATAGTAAAGAAAAAGCAAATTTAGCAGTTAGAGAGGAGGCAAAGATGGATATTAAAGAGAAGTAGCTATTAAAAGGTGCTTGGGTGGTGAATTACACAAGTCTCCTCCCTTAATGGGAAAGTTGACTTGATCAGGAGGTGATGGGGACAGATAGTATTGTATGTCTTAGTCCCAGTCTTTAAAACAATAGTCACTAAGAGTCTTAAATATTGTATAATTTAACCCAGAAACTTTCATCCTAGCAATATATAGTAAGTATATATTCAGATACTGTCCTAAAGAAACAACCATATTAGAAAGTACAGATTTTTATAGCCACATTTATCATAAAGGCATAACCAGAATAAAACCTCAGCCACATAGTCCTGCATTTCCTGGCTAATTTGTGTTAATGGTTTGTTGCTGAGTCTGCCCCACTGTGGAGAAGATTTTACCAGAGAATTAACCCACCTGGGGGAGAAACATTTCTCCTTCTGTATACCTCTTCAGTCTTCTGTGTCACCTATGGGGGTAAAGAAAAAGTCTAACAAACACATCAATGTTACAGGCTTCCTGTCCCATAAAGGGTATTGACTATCCTAACACCCTAAATAAAACCTTATTTTATTTAGCTTGTAGTATGTCTTCTTTTATGTCTCACTTTTTTTTGTTCTATGTTAGCTTTGTAAGATTTATCCGTCTTGTGGATATCCTTATTATCCTTCTGGGTCATTCTCGATCTTTCATTCTCATTACTGAATAGTATTCTGTTGTGATTTTAAGTATCTAGTCTTCTCTCAGTGGGCATGTGAATAGACTCCAGCTGGGACTATTAACAATAGTTTTGTTAAGAGCATTCTAGTTTTTTCTTTTTCATGAACGTATGTAACATTTCTTGGTATATACTAAGAAATGGAATTGTGAGATCATAGAATGTGAAATTATTCCACTTCAGTAGATACTACTAAATAGCTTTCCAAAGTGATTTTACTCTCATTGACAATTATGAGAGCTGCAATTTGCTTCATATTCTCGCCAACACTGGTTATTTTATTGTCTTTCACATTGTAGAGATCTGGTAGTTGAATATGGAATCACTTTTCTCTGACAGCTAATGAAGTTGAACACCTTTTATATGTTGATTCGCCATTTGGCTATCCTCCTGTGTGAAGTCTTTTTTCTTTTCTGATATGGAAGGATTCTTTTCAGATAGATACATAGATAGATAGATAGATAGATAGATAGATAGATAGATAGATAGATAGAGATTTTTCAATTGGAGTTCAATATTAGCTATATATATTACAAATATCTCCTCTCACTCTGAGTCTTGATTTTTACTTTCAATAGTATCTTTTGATGAACAATAGTTCTTAATTTTAGTGTAACCCAATTTATTAATTTTACCATTTATGATTATTGTTTTCTGTTTCTGGTCAAGAAATGTTTTGCCTATTCCAAGGCCACAAAGATGTTTTCTAAATTTTCCTCTAAAGGTTTTATTATATTATCTTTCACGTTTAGACAAACAAGTCATTTGAAACTGGTTTTGCTATGGTTGAAGTAAATGTTCAGAATCTTTTTTTTTAAAATGACTATCCAATTGACACAGCACCATATATTGTACAATTTATAATAATTCAGTACAACATATTGTACTAATGTAGACTTTGTTGTATTCAGGAAATATGTGTGAATTTGTTTGGTACTCTCCAGTTGCTTTTATAGGTCAGTTTATCCATTTGTTGCCAATAACACACTGTTTCAATAACCATAGTTTTGTAAGAGTTTTTGAGATCTGTTAGTATAGGTCTTTCAATTTCATTCTTCTTTAAGATTGCCCTGGCCATTTTTGGTTAATTGCATTTCTTAAATTTAAAATTAATCTTGTCAATTTCTGTAAAACACACTGATGGAATTCTTTATTGAGAATTTATTTAATTGTGGTTTACTTTAGAAACAATTAACATTCTTACAATATTGAGACTTGAATCAATGAAAATTGTACATCCCTCTCTTTACTGAGATTCTTTAATTTCTCTAAACAATAAATTTTTATATACATGTGTGATAGTGAGGTGGGGTTCTTTCAAAACTAGGGTTAAATTTATTACTAGATATTAAATGTTTTTTATGTTTACTCATTAATTTTATTATCTAAGTATTTGGTGTTAGTATATAGAGCTATATTTGACTTTTAAAATACCTATTTGTATTCAACAAATTTGCCAAATCTATTTTTAATAGTTTACAGACTCCTTTGAGTTATCAATCTGCATAATATCATCTATAAAAATTGGCAGCTATCATTTTTCTTCTAAAATATTTCTGTTTCTTCCTTTTTCTTGGCTTACAGAAACATGGACTAGAAGTGCCAATAATGGACACTCATTTGTTTTCTCCAATTTCTGGGGAAAATTGTCAATAGTTCACTTTTGCGCATAACATATGCTGCAAGTTTTGGAAGCTATTCTTTTTCAGATGGATGAAAATTTATATTCATAATTTTCTAATGTTTTCAAAAAAATCATGAATATGTGTTAGATATTGTCAAATGACTTCACCTTTTGAATATTTATTAAAATTATCAACTTACGTTTCTTTTTTCTGTTAATGTGGTAAGTTTTAATAATAATAATAATAATGCTAATGTGGTAAATAATATTAATCATTATTATTTATATTTTTAACAGATAGCTACATTTAAGCATTTTAGATCTTACAAACTATCTGTCAATAATATATCTTTTTTTCCTTGAAAAGAACATGTCAATATTTGGAATCAAAATTATGTTAGCTATATAAAATAGAGCCAGAAATTACTCCCTTTTTTCTACTCAAGAATGAGTTTAGGTGAGATTCGTGTTGTTCTAATGAGATCACCTGGACACAGGAAGGGGAACATCACACACCGGGGCCTATTGTGGGAAGAGGGGAGGGGAAAGGATAGCATTAGGAGTTATACTTAATGTAAATGACGAGTTAATGGGTGCAACACACCAACATGGCACATGTATACATATGTAACAAACCTGCATGCTGTGCACATGTACCCTAGAACTTAATGTATAAAAAAAAAAAAAATTTGTGTTGTTCTTTGGAAATGCCATCTCGTCCTGAGGTTTTATTGTGGAAGACTTCAAATTAGGCATTCAATTTTTAAGCAAATACTGAAGTAATCAAATTTTCTGTTGAATCTCCCTCAGTCTTGTATGATTCAGTAAAGTTTTCTATTACATCCAAATTATAAAATTTGCTGTTATGAAGTTGGTCATGCTATATATATATATATATATACACATACACACACACACACACACACACACATATTCCTTTCATCGTTTGACATCATAATTATTCATTAGCCTTTTTCATGCCTAATATTTCTAATTCATGATTTTATTATTTTCTTGATTATTTTTCCTAGTGGTTTATTTATTTTATTGGCATGTTCAATGATCTAACTTTTAGCTTTGTTTTTATATATAGCATAGTTATCTTAAATTGCATTGATTTTTTTTTCTTTTTGGTGCTTGTCTTGTTGTACATTCTTTGGTTTCATTTGACTTACTTCTTCCAGAATTTTGGAATGAATATTTCAACCACTGATGTTTAGCCTTGATAGTTTTTCAATATATATGATTAAGCCTATAAATTTCTTTCAAAAATTTGCTTTAGCTATATTCCACATTTTAAAATTATTTTTATCTTTATCTTTCATTTTAAAATATTTTCAATTTGAACTGTGAGTTCTTCTTTGACCCTGGAATAATTAGAAGTATCCTGCCTAATTTCAATGGAGTTTTGGATTTGGAGGTTATCTTTTTAAAAAAATAAATAAATAAATTCCAACTTAATCCCTTTGTGCTTAGAGATCATACTCTGAATAATGTAATTCTTTGGAAATTTGTTGAGTCTATCTTTATGGATCCATCTCCTTTCTATAGAGAAGAGTTAATGTATTTTTATTTGGGGACTAAAACACTGCCATTTTACATAATAGAAGATAGGAGAGACGGTAATAGAAGGGTGAAATTCTAGCTGTCCCACTTATTCCTGATAGAATTCTTTAATTAATTACACTCATAATTGTCCTGTGTCCCAAGTCTGTCCTTTGTGAAATTAGCTCAGATTTCAGTGCCTTGAGGGCTCCCTCGGTAAATACTGCACTTACTGCTGGTGTTTTGGATTGTAAATTTCTCTATTAATATCAGCCCACCTGCTTGGAATTTTCCAGATTTTGTCAGACATTCTGGTCCACTGATTTCTTATTTTTTTGTAGTTCTTATTTCTTTCATAACTTTCTACAATCTCAAAGGGAGTTTGGGAATAAGAGGCAGTAAAACTCTGTGCTCAGTCTGCTATCTTGAACACACTCAAGGATAATTTTTAGCAACGTTTACATTTAACATTTAACATGACTTGCAAACGGGTTACATAAACCAGTGTTAACTAGAGCATTAAAACTGGGGACTCTTGGTAAAAAAGAAAAGTTTTAAAATTGAAAAAAAAAAAAACTATTAAGGTAAGATTGTTCCCTATATTCTATTAAAATCAATCATTGATTAGTTCAATTCAGTCAAACTGTAGCCCAATGAATGGGAGAAGGAATTAATTTTTCTTTAAAAATGAATTTTCCAGTTACTTATCACTACCCTGAAGAGTTTCAGTACCACACAGCCAGTCCAAGAGAGCCAATTTTAAAAAGAGAGTAAAAAAGAGAGAGCCATAGTTACAATCATTTGCGAATTAACAGGCTATGCAAGACTAATTATCAGAGGGATGTTTTATGAGCTTTGAGTTGGAGTAGTGTGCAGAGTAGAGAAAAAGTGAGTGACCATAAAGGGCAGCATACCTAGATACGACTTTTTGTGCCGAAGGCCTCATCAATCATCAATTTTCCTTTCATCTGCTGATTTCTTCCAGTCACTTCAAGTGAGATAAAAGTTGACTTGTCAAAAGCTGACATTCTTCCTCTGAATCGTTTCACCATTGTTATGGCACTTTTGCTTCTCAAGTTTGAAAAAAGAGGAAAATTCCTAAGGGAGAGAAATGGGTAGTTTAGTGCATCACCCTGAAAAAAAAGATTACAATAAATACTCTCCAGGACTGAAAGGTGAAGATTTAGGTCAGAAAGTAGAAAGTTGTACTTTATTGTCAAAAGATTTTCTTTGAAATATTTGTCTCTAATATAACGGGGTCTACTTTTACCTGAGACGATCAGCTGGCATGTGAAATACATTAATCTGCTCAACTTTAAGTATGTAGATCATTCTCTCACATCTTACGTGTGAGCACTTCAGTTTCTTAAAATTACTGAAAAATTAATTTTTTTCATTTATAATCCACCTGATGCTCATATCATGTAAGGAAAACTGTAGAATATCTCTCATATAACACATATTTCTTGTGCTTTACATGGACTATTGCTAAATTATTTGTAAATAAAGGTACAAAATACATTAATTTTCATGATGATGTTTCATATCGTTTGGATCTGTGTCCCCACCTAAATCTCATGTTGAAATTAATCCCCAATGCTGGAGGTGGGGCCCCAGTGGAAGGTAATTGGATCAGGGAGGAGGCAGTTTCTAGTGGTTTAGCACCAACCTCCTAGTGGTGTTTTGTCATAGTGAGTTCTCATAAGATCTGGTTGTTTAAAAGTGTATAGCACCTTATTCCTCTCTCTCTTCCTGTTGCTCCAGCCATGTGAAGTGCTGGCTCCCCCTTTTCCATCCGCCATGATTATAAATTTCCCGAGGCCTCCCCAAAATCAGAAGCTGCTATGCTTCCTGGACAGCCTGCAAAACCATAAGCCAGTTAAACCCCTTTTTTTAAATAAATGACTAGTCTCAGGTATTTCTTTATAGCAACGTGAGAGCAGACTAATACAATCATCTGTAACTAACCAAGTATGCATCAGGAGTGTCCAATCCCCACTGTCTCAGTTGTAGGTGCTGGGTCATACACAGTCAGATATGACACAGAATCTCCTTTCTTCTACCCCACTGAGTGCTCAGAGGTCATTTTGATCTTACAGTTTCTCAAGAATAAACTATAGATGAGCCTCACTCAGAGAAACTGGGTCACAGAGCAAATTCTCATGGCATTGGCCTATTGGCTAGGAGATAGGCTAAAGGGGACTGTGGAGGAGGTTGGCACAGTGTTTTGACAAATGAGAGATTGACAATGAATGCCTTAGAAGATTTATTTCACAAAGCTGTTCATCAGTAAAACAATGGTTTTTGTAGCACATTTTTGTCTCTATTGCCAAGTTCTTTTATAAAGTGTCCTTTGTCTGAGACCATCTTTCTGCTAGAAGAATCCTGATATTCATGTGCTCTTCCTTTAGATATCTTCCTCGGACTCCACTTCTTCCAGCTAAAAGTCATTTACTTCTTGACACACACACACACACACACACACACAAAAATGCATTCTTCTTGTTTCTGTCATAATAGCACTAGAAAACCAATCAGCAACCTGAATAAAAATCCATTAAAACCACAGTTCAGATGATGAGTGACAGAAAAATATTTAAAAAGGTTTTCTCTCTCATAAAGGGCAATGATGACTAAATAACTGTGCAGTTGATATTTACTGGTGAGGAAGAGAGATATGTATTCTACTCCAGGAAGAGAGCTACCCAAACAACCCCTCCCACATGCTACCCCAAAATGGGTTGAATTAAATATTTCTGATAAAACTAACAAAGAAAATAGAAAGCTTATATTTTTGTATCAATTATAATTTGGCACTTACATTCTTACAGTCTATACATTAGTGTATATTGAAAATTTTGCTAAGAAAATATCAAAGGCTTTCATTTCAGTCTCTGAGTCTACATTTTTTACTTCTATGGCTTAATACTTTGTCAACGTATGACTTTTAGTTTTCTTAAGTTTCTTATGTCACAGAATCAATGCTTAATGATGACTTGTGGAAAGGTTGAAAAGGCTTAAGGTTTTTAGTACCTAAAGCTATTTTTTAACGTGTTATACTAGCCAAAGAATTTGTCCTAAAAGCATTTATTATCTGTTCCAGGATTCATAAACACACATTATAATTTTATTGAATTCAGCCTATTTTAAAAATTGAAAAGACATAATTTTTCTATTTATAACCTAACTACAACCTGTGCACTTAAAAAAGAAAAAAAGAAAAACAAAACAACACTTCAAAGACAAGCTGTAGAGGTAATTTAGTCTGTCTGTATTTAAAATGAGCCAAAAGGAAAAAAAAAACACCTAAATACAATTGGCTAATTGCTTTCAATTTGGCTTTATTTCCTTGACACTAATGGAGAAATTCTAACATCTACACAACTAATGAGTTGGGAAGTTATGAGCTTTTTCTGAGTATGGATATCAAGTTGGGGGAGAAAAAGTTTATTTGCTGTTTAGAGAACAGCAAAGACTGAACAGACGTCATCTATGTCTGCATTTCAGTCTGTTATGTGTCAGGGTGTGTGACCCTGACACATGATTGAAGTAAAACACGGGTGTGCAAAAATATATTGTCAACCTACTGTGCTTAATGTCATGATAGATGTTCCATCAGAGCCATAGAATAGTCATCTATACAGCAACAATGATGAACAACAATAGCGATAATTGTTAGTACCAACTACGAAATACTCTTTATATCCAGGTTCCTTGCTAAGTGCTTTGTAATGTGTTACTCCTTGAGTTCTCACTGAAGAATACAGGTGTAATTGTCCTTATTCTAGTAGAAACAAATTATAATGATCTCTGAGGTAAATGTTTTTTCATAGTAAGTGGAAGATGCAGGATTCACTATCATATTTGCCTCAATCCAAAGCCCATGTTTCTAATCCCTAATCTACATCTGCTTACTTAGCCACCGGGAAAGTATTCTGGAGGAGATACAAGATAGCTGAATCTGAAAAGTAAATGAAATGAAGCAGACAAGGAAGGTGAGTAAGGAAGCTAACTTAATCAAGAAGAACGTAATTTGCACACCAAATGAGGGAAGGAAATTATGTTTTTATGAAAACCAAAGCAATTTTTTGTTACGTGATTACACATTGCATAGAGAAAGTTGCAGACATAAGGCTGAAGAGACAGGCTGAGGTCAAATTTTTGGGAGCTCAAATGCCCAACCAGGAAGCTGGAGTTGCCTCAAGTCATAGAAAATTATAAAAGCTCAGTCAGAGAAATGACATGACTGGATCTGCATATTTGACGTGTGTTCCATCAGACCAGGTGGGAGGACATCTCACTGAGCCATTCTCAGGATATTTAATAGAGAAAATGGAACAAATCTATGAGAAAAGAGGGACTTCACATCAAAAAATAAAATAAAATAAAATAAAATGGAAGAGTTATCAATGTGCTCACACATAAGCTCTGAAGATGGGTAAGGATTAAAAGTGAAACTTTGAAAATCCTCTGTGTAGGAGGCCACAGTTGTACCTGGCTTAGTTCTCAGCATTGGCTCCCTTGTGTGGGGCAGGACTATGATTTGGCCTCTGGTCTGCCTGAGGTTGTCTCACTGTTTCAGACAATGAGGCAGAGCCTGGGCATGCTGGGCCTGCCTCATTCTTGGGCATCTGTACTTGGTTCCATTTGGCATGTTCAGTCTATACACAGCTTAACAAAGTACTTGTTCTAAGTCATAATGACTCTTACTTCAGGACTTGGGAAACTTCTTTTTCCTTCCAATATGGTTTGGCTGTATCCCCACGCAAATCTCATCTTCAATTGCAACTCCCACTTGTCATGAGAGGAACTCAGTGGGAGGTGATTGAATTATGGTGGCAGGTCTTTCCTGCACTGTTCTCATGATAGTGAATGAATCTCATGAGATCTGATGGTTTTAAAAATGGGAGTTTCCATGCACAAGCTCTCTTTTTGCCTCCTGCCATCCATGTAAGACATGACTCGTTCCACTTTGCCTTCCACCATGACCGTGAGTCCTCCCCAGCCACGTGGAACTGTAAGTCCATTAGACCTCTTTTTCTTCGCAGTTTAGGGTATGTCTTTATCAGCAGCATGAAAGCGGACTAATATACCTTCCTGCTCCCTATTATAATTAACGCTTTTTCAAACTTCATATATTAGCTCCAGCACATATATTCAAGGATGGCATTTTCCCCCACTTCCCCAATCAGATGAGAGACCCCACATCTACTCTCATAGTCCCACAGTTTCCTATACTGTTCTTCCAAAGTACTAATCACTAGTTCTAATGGTATTTTTAAGAGATTATTTGATTATGCCTACCTCTTCCAGTATACTGCCACTCTCTGAAGGAAGGGCAATATATGTAGTGTTATTAAATGTGCCTCACAAACCTAGTACATTTCCTGGAACCCAGTGTGGACTTAATATATATTCATTGAATGACAGAATGATTTTCCCATTGGTGCCATCTCATTTGACACTATAAAATGAGAATTATATCTTACAAGCTGTGACCTCGTTGATATCTCCCTCATGGTTATATGGTTATATTTTTTAAAAAAAAATCAACCTGAGGATTTAATTTAAACATTGTAGCAAACATCCTTTTGGGGATTTTCATAGTTTGGTCATTCATTCACTCATTCATTCCACAAACAATAATTGAGCACAATGCCTTCCTCTCCAGGGCTCTGTTAGTTCTGTCCACTCTCCAATCTCAGCATTCTACATTTTTTTTTCAACAAACTAATCCTACCAGCTGAAAATAAGTTGCCAGTATCCCAGTCCCTTGTGGTTTTTACTAAAAATTGCCTGCGAAATGAGACATGGCCCTTTCATGATTTTCATTAGATAGCAAATTGCTTGTGATACTTTTGGCAGAAATTAAATGGATGTATAGAGGCAGTGCTATCTTATTATGCAGTTGAATTTTTGAGAAGGGAATGGGGTTTGACAGACCCAAAGTTTCACTGTTGCTTTAAAAACAATGGCATCTCTGATCTCTCAAGCCACTGCATGAGGACACCTAGTCTGAGTGTCTAGTGACAGTTTTTACCAAGAATTTTACCCTGTAATGATCACACCTGCCTTATTATTGCTTCATGTGGTTGCAAGGAAGTGTTTTCTTCCTGTTATTTCAAAGAAAACAAAAATATTTTAGAGGTTTGGTATTTGAACACCTTTCTTTTTTCTTAGTTCAAAATCCTAGCAAAGAGCGATAGTTAGTAGTGTGTGTTGAAGTGAAATGCTGCAGTTGAAAGTTGCTATTGCAGTTTCCCCAATGTGTCATGCCGATGCTAACCTTTTCACAAGGAAATGCTTTGAGAAACTTTGATTGTTAAACATGCACTCTGAGCTGAGAGGAGAATTGTGGAGGGATGATGGGCGAAATTGTTTACATATATTTCTCAAAAGCATTTGGTGAGTATAATGAATTATATTGAAGTACAGCACTTGTTTAAAATGTTACATATTGTAACATGGGATATTAGTATTTAGAATTGCTCACGTGGTTTATGTATCTATATTGTTTTTCTTTATGATTGGCAATCTTCAAGAAAGGCTTGAAGTAGGCTTTGCCAATTCTTTAGCAATCACCAGATACTAGTGTTTACAACGTACTTTAGTCTATACGAAGATGTACTTTACACTATATTTTAACCTATAAAAAGATGAACCATCAAGGCAGGGATTCTTAGCTTTAACAGCAGAATAACAGCAATGTCTACTCATAAGAATGTCTTTAGCTCACATGTGGCCACACTTTTATTTTATCACCTGATATTCATGTTAGATCCAGTTGACTTGGTCTTGAGAATGAATCAAAGATATGGGTGCTCTGATTTCCCACACTTAAATGTGTGTAATTCTCATTATATACTTGATCCTGATACAAATGGCCATCTCCTGACTCTAAAATTTAAGCTTTAGCATATGTTGTTGTTCTATACGTGTCTTAGCACTAAATATGCAATCAAAGGTAAATTCTACTTTCCACTAACTCAGGTATGAAAACATATTTAGATGCACCAAATAATAGATTTAGAAAAATAATTTGACTGATTGAATGTCAAATGTCGTAATTTCAGAAATCTAGAAATTTGAAATTGTCTACTTGATTGACTTAATGGGACTCTCATTCAAGTTTCTGGTCCCATAGAAAGACAACTGATGTTTCTGTGAGCCAAAGCTGAGAATATCAAAATTGCATAGAATCAAAAGGAAATACTGGAAGTAGGAAAATACTCAACAGGAAAAAGAAGAGGTGCCTTTTATTGCTCATTAGTAGACTCCACATAACTGAGAAAAGAATCAGTTAGATTAAAAATAGGCTGTTAGAGAATTCCTAAAATATATGCAAAGAGAAAAGTAGTACAGAAAAACACAGAACATTCAAAAGTTGTAATAAAACAAAAACCAAAAACAAACTAAAAATAAATAATTGCAGTATAATTTTAACAGGCATTGTATGCATATTATTTGAAGGAAAAGACAGAGAATGAAGGAATTAGATTTGAAGTAATAATTACCAAGAACTCTCCAAAATTAATGACAGACACTAAGCCACAAATCCAGGAAATTCAAAAAACAAAAAGCAGGAAAAATAAATAAATAAATGCACACACACACACACACACACACACAACTCCAAAGCATATAAAATTCAAACTGCAGAAAACTAAAGATAGGAAGAACAACTTGAAAGTAGCCAGATCTAAAAACAAAAATAAAAAACTTACTCATAGAGGAACAATTTTAAGGATAAAAGCAGGCTATTAACAATCACACAAGCAAGAAGAGGGTAAAGTGAAATTTTAAAATATTTAAAGAAACTAACACCAAACTAAAATTCTATAATCAGCAAAATTATCCTTGAAGAGTGAAGAAGAAAGAAAGAATTTTATTGGCAGCAGATCTTCCTTCATGAAATGTTAAAAAATGTTCTTCAAACTGAAGGAAATGATACATCAGAAATGTGTATCTACAAAAACATAGGAATAAATAAGTAAAGATAAAATAAAATCTTTTGTTTTACTCAATCTTAAATGACAAAAAAGATAACTATCTGTTTAAAGTAATAATAGTAACAATTTATTTGGTGATTCAAGCATATGAATAAAAGAAATGAATGATAGCAATATCATAAGGAATGGAAAAAAGAATGAAAAATACTTATTAAAAATAAGATTAATATGAAGTTTGATCTTAGATAACAGGTGCAGTTAAAACTACAAGTCAATAACAAAAATTTAGGTGAGAAATTTCCAAGTATTTGAAAATTATATAATATACTTCTAAATACCATATGGGTCAAAGAAAAAGTCTCAAGAGAACCTCTACATAGTTTAAAATATAAGAAAATTAAAAAGCAATTATTAAACTTTTGAAGAATGCAGTGAAATCGTGCTTCAAAATTCATTGTATTAAATTCATATCTTGGAATAAAGGAAATATCTACAATCAATAAGCTTTCTACTTTAAGAAACCATAGAAATAAGGGAAACTTAAGCCTAAAGCAAGCAAAATAAAACAAATAATGAAGATTAGAGCAGAAGTTAAATTATTAAAAAGCAGAAAAATAATAGACAAAATCAAACAAACAAAAGATTGCTCTTTGCAAAGTTCAGTAAAGTTGATAAAACTATAGCCAGGCTAACCAAGATAAAAAAGAGAAGACACATATTATCAATATCAGAAATAAAAGAGTCATTACTACTGAAGCCATGAACATCAAAAGAACAAAAAATTATTATAATGAACAATGTTATGCTAACATATTTGATAACAAAGTTTAAACAGCTAAACCTCCTGAAAGACAAACTATCAAAATTTACACAAAGGAAAATAAGAATTATCCTATATTTATTAAAGAAATTGAATAATAATTCATAACTTTTTAAAAACAAAGCATGAGAAACAGATGGTTTCAGTTAATGAATTCTACCAATCATTTAGGAAATAAACAATGCCATTTCTCCACAACAGAAGCAAAAGAGCCACTTCCTAATTTATTACATAATATCAGTATTTCCCTACTACCAGAAGCAGATAAAGACATTAAGAGAAGAGAAAAGTACTGACCAATATCCTTTAAGAACAGATGCAAAATTTCTCAACTAAATAATAATAAATTGAAGAGAATATACAAAAACAATAACACACTACAACCAAGAAAGTTTATTTCAAGTTTGCAAGGTTAATTCACATTCAAAAAATAAAATCAACTAATATAATTGACTCAGAAAAATTATGTGCTTTTATCAACTGAAACTAAAAAATTATGTGACAGAATTCATGCCCATTCATCATGAAAGCACACATCAAAGTAGGAATAGAGAGGAACTTCCTTAAACTGATTTTTTAAAATTACAAACCTCCTCCTACCATTAGCATCATACTTTGTGGTGGGTGTCTGGAAAACTTTTCCTTAAGATCAGGAACAGACGAGAATATATTCTGTCATCATTACTTTTCAGTTTTGTATTGGAAATACTAATTGATACAAAAGGGTAAGAAAAATAAATAAAAGGTATACAATTGGAAAAACAGAAATAAAACTGTCAATACACAGATGACATGATTTTCTATGTGGAAAATCAAAGAATCTATAAACAGCAGCAACTTAGAATAAATAGGCAAGTGGTTGGGTGTGGTGGCTCACACTTGTCATCCCAGCAATTTGGGAGGCCAAGGCAGGTGGATCACCTGAGGTCAGGAGTTCGAGACCAAACTGGCCAACATGGTGAAATCCCATCTCTATTAAAAATACAAAAGTTAGGCCGGGTGTAGTGGCTCTCGCCTGTAATCCCAGCACTTTGGGAGGCCGAGGCGGGATCACGAGGTCAGGAGATCAAGACCATCTGGCTAGCTGCGGTGAAACCCATCTCTACTAAAATGCAAAAATTAGCCAGGCATTGGCAGTGGGTGCCTGTAGACCCAGCTACTCGGGAGGCTGAGGCAGGAGAATGGCGTGAACCCAGGAGGCGGAGCTTACAGTGAGCCGAGATTGCACCACTGCACTCCAGCCTGGGCAACTGAGCAAGACTCCGTCTCAAAAAAAAAAAAAGTTGGCCAGACACAACAGACCCAGCCAGGCAGTAGCTCCGCCTGTAATCCAGCATTTTGGGAGGCCTACATGGAAGCGGATCCCGAGGTCAGGAATGCAGGGCCTTCCCTGGATTAACACTTGAGGTGAAATCCGTCTCTACTAAAAACACATACACACACAAAAAACCGAGCGTGTGGCCGAGCCTGTAGTCCCAGCAACTCGGGAGGCTGAGGCAGGAGAATGGCGTGAACCCAGGAGGTGGAGCTTGCAGTGAGCAGAGATCACACCACTGCACTCCAGCCTGGGTGACAGAGCAAGACTCCGTCTCAAAAAAAACAAAATTAAAAATACAAAAGTTATCCAGCCATGGTGGCACGTGCCTTTACTCCCAGCTACTCCTGAAGCTGAGGAGTGAGAATCGTTTGAACCCAGAGGCAGAGCTTGCAGTGAGAATTAATAGGCAACTATAGAAGTTCACAAGATGCAAGATTATACAAAAGTCAATTCCATGTTTACATAGAAGCAAAGAACAATTGGGATTTATATTTTTTTAAAAAAAGACATTTACAATAGCATCCCCCAAATTGAAACCATGAACTATTTACATACAAATATAACCATACATATATATTTAGGATCTATAGACCAAAAAACACAAAACAATGATGAAAGAAATCAAAGATTTGTGTAAATATCTGGAGATATGCCCCATATTTACAAATTGAAATATTCAATATTCTTTTTTGGTTGTTTTTTTTGAGACAGAGGCTCACTTTGTTGCCCAGGCTGTAGTACAGTGGCATGATCTCGGCTCACTGTAACCTCCACTTCCCAGGTTCAAGTGATTCTCCTGCCTCAGCCTCCCGAGTAGCTGGGATTACAGGCACCTTCCACCACGCCCAGCTAATTTTTGTATTTTTAGTAAAGACGGGGTTTCACCATGTTGGTCAGGCTGGTCTTGAACTCCTGACCTCATGATCTGCCCACCTCTGCCTCCCAAAGTGCTGTGATTACAGGCGTGAGCCACCACGGCTAGCCAAGATTAAATATTCTTAAGATGACAGTTCTTCCAAACTCTCTCAAGTGATTTAATTCAATCTCAAAAAAAATCTTAGCACACTGTTTTGGAGACATTGACAAGCTGATTCTAAAATTTTGTTGGGGATCAGAAAATGACAACCCAAAATATGGCAGTTTGGCATGCTATGTGCTTTGAATTTAAAAAAAAAAAGTTGAAAGGCCTCCGAAATAAGCCTTAGGACTGTGACCTCTCTTTAATCTCTAGCCCCTCTTACCCCTTCCTTTACTGAAGCCTCAGGAAAACCTTCCTCTCAAGTTCCCTTATCTGATTAAAAAAAGTTCCTCCAGAAGTCATGAAATTGTCTTAAAACACACTTCCTAGAAATTTCAACAGTAAGCCAGGAAAGATTAACCACTGGGGAAGAAACTAGATCTGAAGTCATCACCATGCTCAGAGAGACTTTTCATCTAGTATTCTGAGGGAAGCTCCAAGAGATTACCAGGGATACTTTATCTGCATAATAAGACAAATTTGGTTCCTGGTGAACATCTGCCCATCACCTTCTCATAACTTGCCACCATCTCACCCAGATCTCAAAAGAACTATGTCTGTTTTTTTAGGCCCATTCCTTTCTCTAAACATCATTGCCTATACTCTAAATTGCCTGCACTCCCATCTCCTTCTCCCCTATGAAGAGAGTGTTATTTAAGCTGCAGCCATCTGGCCTTTCTTTGAGACTCATATTTTCCATGGCTCCCATGCTTCTGCATATTAATACATTTATATGCCTTTCTTTTGTTAATCTATCTGTTGTCAGGTTTTTTCAGCAGCAAATCCTCAGAGGGCAGAAGAGAAGCTTTCCCTTTGCCTCTACAGGAAAAATTAAAAAGCAGAAGTTCCAGAATAACCAACACAATCCTGCAGGAACAGAGGAATAATGTTGAGGATTCACACTATCTTATTTTATTTTGAGACTTAATATAAAGCTACAAAGATTAAGACAACATAACATTGACCCCACCCCACCAAAAAAACACATAGATCAATGGAACAAAACAGAGAGGCTATAAATAGGCTCAAACATGTATTCAAATGAATTTATAACTTCCCGATGGGTTAATCTTGCCCACTGCCTAGACAGGGCCAATTTATCAAGACAGGGGAATTACAATAGAGAAAAAGTAATTCACGCAGAGCCAGCTGTGCAGGAGACCAGAGCTTTGTTACTACTCAAGTCAGTCTCCCTGAGCATTCAGGGATCAGAGGTTTTAAGGCCAACTTGGTGGGTGCAGGAAAGCCAGTGAACCATGAGTGTTGATTGTTTAGGAAGGAGATAAAATCATAGGGAACTGAAGCTGTCCCATTGGGCCAAGTCAGTTCCTGGCTGGGGCCACAAGATCAGATGAACCAGTTAATCGATCTGGGTGGTGCCAGTTGATCCATCTCTTGTAGCCTCCTAAACCATAATTTCTAATCTTTTTTTTTTTTTTTTTTTTTGAGACGGAGTCTCACTCTGGAGTGCAGAGGCTGGAGTGCAGTGGCGCGATCTTGGCTCACTGCAAGCTCCGCCTCCTGGGTTCACGCTATTCTCCTGCCTCAGCCTCCCAAGTAGCTGGGATTACAGGTGCCTGCCACCAGGCCTGGCTAATTTTTTTTTTTTTTCTTTTGGTATTTTTAGTAGAGACACGGTTTCACTGTGTTAACCAGGATGATATCGATCTCCTGACCTCGTGATCCGCCCGCCTCGGCCTCCCAAAGTGCTGGGATTACAGATATGAGCCACCATGCCCGGCCCATAATTTTTAATCTTGTGGCTAATTTGTTAGTCCTACAAAGGCAGTCTAGTTTCCAGGCAAGAAGGAGGTTTGTATGGGGAAAGGGCTGTTATTGTCTTTGTTCTAAATTATAAATTAAGTTCTTCCCAAAGTTAATTCAGCCTACATCCAGGAATGAACAAGGACAGCTTGGAGGTTAGAAGAAAATGGAGTTGGTTAGGTCAAATACCTTTCACTGTGTCAGTCACAATTTTGCAATGGCAGTTTCCTTCCAAAATATTCAAAGTCAAGTCAATGAAGTAAATGTTGACATTTTAAACAAATAGTGCTGAAACAACTGGATACTCAAATTAAAACAAAAAGAGCCCAGCACATATGCTACAGCTTTCACAAAAATTAAGTTGAAATTGATTAAGTACCTAATTTTAATGAAAATCTATAAAACATCTAAAAGATAAAGAAACATAAGAGAAAATCTATGGAATCTTAGATTTGTTGATGAGTTTTTAAATACATCACCAAAAGCACAATATATGGGAAAAAAAAAAGTAACACTTTATTAGAATTACAAATGTCTGTTCTTTGAGAAATATTAAGAGAGTTAAAGGACAAGCCATAGAACGGGAAAAAAATATTTTTGAAACACATATCTGCTAAAAAAATAAAAAATAAAAATATTACATCCAAAATATACAAAGGGATGCTTAAAACTCAAGAATAAAATACAACTAAATTAAAAAGTAAGCAAAAGTTCTGAACAGATACTACCATATACATGGCAAGTAAATACATGCAAAGATGCTCAACATTAGTTGTCATTAGGTATATAAAAATTAAAATAATAATGAGATAACACTGTACCTGTATTAAGAGGGCTAAAACCAAAATATGCTAAAACTAAATACTGGTTAGGATCAGGAGCAATAGGAACTCTCATTCATTACTGGAGAAAATGCAGAATGGTACAACCACTCTAATGGATAACTTAGCAGCTTCTAACAAAGCTACACATATTTTTACCTTGTAATCCAGCAACTGGGTTCTTAGATATTTACCCAGATGATTTGAGAACTTTTAACCACAGAAAACTTTCACATGAATGTTTATAGAATTTTATAAAATTGTCACCAGATACTGAAAGTTATCAAGATGTCCTTCAATAGAGAAATGAATAAACTCTGGTGTATCCATACAATGACAGATTATTCAGAGGTAAGAATGAGCTATGAAGCTGTACAAGGACATAGGTGATTCTTAATTGTGTATTGCTAAATGAAAGAAGCCAGCATGAAAGGACTGCTGCATACTCCATGATTATATTATATTCTGGATAAAGTAAACTTATAGAGAAGGTAAAGATACCATATGAAAGCATCCTGGGCAAGATGGAAAGACCCTGGCTCTACAAAAAAAAAAAAAAAAAAAAAAATTAAAAATTAGCTGGGCATGATGATTCACACCTGTAGTCCCAGCTACTTGGGAGGCTGAGGCAGGAGGATCCTTTGAGCCCAGGAAGTAAAGGTGGCAGTGAGCCATATATATGGTGCCACTGCACTCCAGACTGGGAAACAAAGCAAGACCATGTCTCTAAAAATGAAAAAAAAAAAAAAAAGTAAAGATATCAGTGGTTTCTAGAGGTTCATAGACACAGATTTGAGTAGGTGAAGCATAAGGGGTTTCCTAGAGTGGTGAAACTATTCTGTATGATACTGCAATGGTGGATAGATGATACTATGCATTTATCAAAACCCATAAAAGTCGAGAGGACAAAAACTTAACCATATTGTATGCAAATTTTTAAAAAATTATTTAGGAGGTTAAGAGATCTCAGATACAAGGTAAACGGTGACTACACAACCATCTAATCTTCAACAAGGCCAACAAAAACAAGCAACAAGGAAAGGACACTCTATTCAATAAATGGTGCTGGGATAACCGGTTAGCCATATGCAGAAGTTTGAAACTGGATCCATACCTTTCACCAGATACAAAAATTAACTGAGGATGAATTACAGATTCAAATGTAGGCTCTCAAACTATAAAAATCCATGGAAATACCCTTCTCAACACTGGCCTTGGCAAAGAAAATTTGGCTAAGTCCCCAAAAGCAACTGCAACAAAAACAAAAATTGGCAGTGGGACCTAATTAAAGAGCTGCTGCACAGCAAAAGAAACTACCAATAGAGTAAACAGACAACCTACAGAATGTGAGAAAATGTTTGCAAACTGTGCATACCACAAATGTCTAATATCCAGAAACTGTAAGGAACTTAAACCAACAAGCAAAAAACAGAATAAATTAAAAAATGGGCAAAGGACATGCACAGACACTTTTTAAAAGAAGCCATACAAGTGGCCAACAATCATGAAAGAATGCTTGCCATCATTAATCATCAGGGAAATGCAAATCAAAACCACAATGCTATACCATTTTACACCAGTTGCAATGGCTGTTGCTATACACTCAAAAAACAACAGATGCTGGCGAGGCTAGAGAAAAGAGAGCACTTACACACTGTTGGTGAGAATGAAAATTAGTTGAGCCACTATGGAAAGAAATTTGGAGACTTCAGAGAACTTAAAACAGAGGTGCCATTCAACTCAGCAATCCCATTGAGACAAGAAGTCTTCTTCCCATCCAAGGTTTTTCTCAATTGAAGGGCTCCTGTCTCAGGGGCTTCAAGGAAGGAAGTTGTGGACCTCAGCAGCCAGTGTTACAGCTCCATTAGAGAAATGGGCGAACCTAAAGAGTGTGCCGGGGCAGGATTCCTTAAAGTGAAAGCAAAAGTAAAGCGAAAGTGAAAGTAAAGCTTCCACGTGGTGGAAAAGGACCCCCAAGGGTTTCCATTTCTGGCTTGGGTGTCTGACGCTTGCATCGCCTTATGACCCCTCACCTTTTCCTTTTTCTGTCCTATAGAATTAGATTATTTTCAACCCGCTTTTGGGTTGGCAGTCCTGACTGGTTAAAAACATCAGGCTGCAGCTAGAGCTTAAACTCCCTATATGATTGGTTGAAGTTTCAATCCGTTAGCTTTCAGCTATGACTCATTTTGGTTTAGGGGAAAGTCCCCTTTGATTGGTTGAAGGTTCAATCCCTTAGCTTTCAGCTATGACTTATTTTGGCTTAGGGGATAGCACCCTTAGGGAAGTCCATATTGACCCAGGAAGTCCAGCCAAATTAGCCACTTAATCCCTCACAATTATGGGGTATATAATGAAAGGAATGTAGGTCATTATACTAGAAAAAACACATACAATTGTATGCACATTACTGCACTACTCACAATAGCAAATACATATGTGATGGTTAATACTGAGTGTCAATTTGTTTGGATTGAAGGATACAAAATATTGATCCTGGGTGTGTCTGTGAGGGTGATCCCTAAGGAGATTAACATTTGAGTTAGTGCGCTGGGAAAGACAGACCCACCCTTAATCTGGGTGGGCACAACTTAATCAGCTGCAAGTGTGGCTAGAATACAAGCAGGCAGAAAAATGGAAAAGAGAGACTGGCCCAGCCTCCCAACCTACATCTTTCTCTTGTGCTGGATACTTCCTGCCCTGGAACATCTGACTCCAAGTTCTTCAGTTCTGGAACTCAGACTGGCACTTCTTACTCTTCAGCCTGCAGACAGCCTATTGTGAAACTTTGTGATTGTGTGAGTTAATATTTAACAAACTCCCCTTTATATATATATATATTTGTTAAATATTAACTCCTTGTGAGAGGGAAGGAGTTTAGTGACACTACACATAATACATTTGACCATATGTGGAGAACCAAAGAACATAATGAAGCTGGTTGGTTGCTCCTAAGTTCAGTGGACAAAGTGATGAAAGAAAATGATGAACTCAGGGATTCTGTCTCCCAGCCTCAGAAGCAGATACTGAGCCTCAAATCTGCTAAGACTGCCTTGAGTAAGAATCTTATCTCCTGTACAGAGAAAGCTGAAATTGTGGAAAAACAAACACAAACCCTTATCATATAGGCTGAAAGATGCATGCACAGCCTCACCAGGTGTCCAATGTTAAAGAGAATGCTTTGATTAAAAAAGAATGGGGCTCTGTAACTTGGAATAGGAGTGTGTGGGAGGACCCTAATGAAGTCGACAACACTGAGTTTGTAAACTCTGATGAACCTTTTCGGCCAGAGGAAACAGCTTCCCCACCCCCAGTAGAGACAATATCCCCTCACTGACCCATACTGCCTTCAGCCTTTCCACCTTTGCCTGAGGAGATAAACCCTGTGCTGCCTGAGGCAAGTGATAGCCTCCCTTGAGGCAGTTTCCAGCCAAGATAATGTTGATTCTCCTCAGGAGTCACCGCCAACACCCCTGTTTCCTTCTAGACCTATAACTAAACTAAAGTCCAGGCAAGCCTTCAGAGGTGAGGTTGAGAGTGACCCATGAGGAGGTGTTCTACACCCAAAAGGAATTGCTTGAGTTTTCTAATTTATATAAACAGAAATCTTGAGAACAGGCATGGGAATGGACATTAAGGGTGTGAGATAATGGTTGAAGGAACATAGAATTAGATCAGGCTGAATTTATTGATCTGTGCCCACTAAGTAGGGATTCTTCCTTTAATGTTTTAGCTAGGGGAGTTAAAAAGGGTTCTAATAGTTTATTTGCTTGTTTAGCTAAAATATGGATTAAAAGATGGCCTACTGTGAGTGAGCTGGAAATGCCTGATCTCCTTTGGTTTAATGTAGAGGACGGATCCAAAGGCTTAGGAAGATTGGGATTGTGCTGTGGATTATTCACTTTAGACCTACTCATCCCAGTTGGCGGGGTCCAGAAGACATACCCTTGACGATTGCCTTGGGAAATAAGATTTGTGAGGGCAGCACCTGCATCTTTGAAGTGACCTATAATTGCCCTTCTCTGTATGTCAGATCCAACAATGGGAACCACAGTCACTCAACTATGAAATTTAAATACAATGGGAATAATTGGATCCCAAGGTGGCAGGGACCAATGTTGGCACTCAATCATCAAAGGCAAGGTGGGCATAGCTACTGTAATGGACAGCAGAGCCAAGTGGCAATCAGAATAGTCTGATTTGTGTAGAGCTCTGGCACTGGCTAATTAATAATGGTGCTCCTAGAAGTGAAATTAATAGGAAGCCTACTGCATTTTTGCTTAATTTATACAAGCAGAAAACTTCTAGGTCAAATGGAAAAAGACTAATTTGGATTATAAAAACAGAGAACCATGTCCCCTCAATCAATTTTGTCTTGAGCCAGTTTACGACCCAGAACCCCTTAAATCCTTAAATGAAGATGAGGCTGGGTCCCCTTGAGAAAGAACCCCACTACATTACTTAGAATTTATGCAGTGAATCTTCCTCCCATCCTTCCCCAAAGAGACATCTGGTCTTTTACCAGCGTAACTGCACTGGGAAAAGGGAAATGATCAGACATTTTGGGGACTGCTGGACACTGGCCTGAGCTGATGTTGATTCCAGGGAACCCGAAATGTCATTGTGATCCTCCAGTTAAAGTAGGAGCTTATGGAGATCAGGTAATTAATAGAATTTTAGCTCAGGTCCAATTTACAGTGGGTCCAGCGGGTCCCTGGACTCATTCTGTGGTCATTTCCCCAATGCCACAGTGCATAATTGGCATAGATACACTTAGCAGCTGGAGGAACCCTCACATTGGCTCCCTGACTGGTAGGATGAAGGCTATTAGGATAGGAAAAGGCCAAATGGAAGCCATTACAGCTGCCTCTACCTAGAAAAATAGTAAATCAAAAACAATATCGCATCTCTGGAGGGATTGCAGAGATTAGTGCCACCATCAAAGACGTAAAAGATGAAAATGATGGCCGGGCACGGTGGCTCAAGCCTGTAATCCCAGCACTTTGGGAGGCTGAGACGGGCAGATCACGAGGTCAGGAGATCAAGACCATCCTGGCTAACACGGTGAAACGCTGTCTCTACTAAAAAAAAAATACAAAAAACTAGCCGGGCGAGGTGGCGGGCGCCTGTAGTCCCAGCTACTCGGGAGGCTAAGGTAGGAGAACAGTGTGAACCCAGGAGGCGGAGCTTGCAGTGAGCTGAGATCCAGCCACTGCACTCCAGCCTGGGCAACAGAGTGAGACTCTGTCTCAAAGAAAAAAAAAAAAAAAAAGACACAGGGGTGGTGATTTCCACCACATCCCCGTTCAACTCTTTTTTGGCCTGTGCAGAACACAGATAGATCTTGGAGAATGACAGTCAATTTGTGGATTTTTGTAAGCTTAACCAAGTGGTGACTTTAATTGCACCTTCTGTACCAGATGTGGTTTCATTGCTTGAGCAAATTGACACATCTGGTACCTTGTATGCAGCCATTGACTTGGAAAATGATTTTTTCTCCATTCTTGTCCATAAGGCCCACCAGAAGCAATTTGCTTTCAGCCGGCAAGGCCAGTAATATACCTTTACTGCCCTACCTCAGGGGTATATCTACTCTCTGGCTTTGTGTCATGATGTTATTCAGAGAGAATTTGATCACATTTTGCTTCCACAAGATATCAAACTGGTCCATTACATTGATAACATTATGCTGATTGTATCTAGTGAGCAAGAAGTAGCAAACACACTGGACTTATTGGTGAGACATTTGTGTGCCAGAGGACGGGAAATAAATTCAACCAAATTTCAGGGACCTTCTACCTCAGTAAAATTTCTAGGGGTCCAGTCGTGTGGGACCTGTAGAGATATTCCTTCTAAGGTGAATGATAAGTTGCTGCATTTTGGCCCCTCCTACAACCAAGAAGGAGGCACAATACCTAGTGGGCCTATTTGAATTTTGGAAGTAACACATTCCTCATTTGGATGTATTACTCCAGCCTATTTATTGACTGACCCAAAAGGCTGGCAGTTTTGAGTGAGGTCCAGAACAGGAGAATGTTCTGCAGCAGGTCCAGGCTGCTATACAAGATACTCTGCCACTTGGGCCATATGACACAGCAGATCCAATGATACTTGAGGTTTAGGGGCAGATAATGATGCTGTTTGAAGCCTTTGGCAGACCCCCATAGGTAAATCACAGTGGAGGTCTCTGGGATTTTGGAGCAAGGCCCTGCCATCTTATGCAGATAACTACCCTCCTTTTGAGAGACAGCAGCTCTTGGCCTGTTACTGGGCTTTGGTGGAAACTGAATGTTTGACTATGGGTCATCAAGTCACCATGTGACCAGAACTGCCTATCATAAACTGGGTGCTTCCTGACCCATCTAGCCATAAAGTGGGTCATGCACAGCAACATTCCATCATCAAATGGAAGTGGTGTATACGTGGTCAGGCTTGAGAAGGTCCTGAAGGCACAAGTAAATGACATGAGATGCCCATGGTCTCCACTTCTGCCACCTTGCCTTCTCTACTCCAACCTGAACCAACAGCCTCATAGGGAGTTCCCTATCGTCAGTTGACAGAAGAAGAGAAGACAAGGGCCTGGTTCACAGTTGGTTTTGCACTATATGTAGGTACCACCTGAAAATGGACAGCTGCAGCACTACAGCCATTTTCTAGGACATCCCTGCAGGACAGCAGTTAAGGGAAATCTTCCCAGTGGGCAGAACTTTAGGCAGTGCCCCTGGTTGTTCACTTTCACATGGAATAAGAAATGGCCATATGTGCAATTATGCACAGATTCATGGCCTGTAGACAATGGTTTGACTGGATGGTCAGGGACTTAGAAGAAATATGATTGGAAAATTGGTGACAAAGAAATTTGGGGAAGAAGTAGGTGGATGGGCCTCTCTAAGCGATCAAAAGCTGTGAAGATATTCGTATCCTATATGAGTGCTCACCAATGGGTGACCTCAGCAGAGCAGGATTTTAATATTCAAATGGATATGATGACCCGTTCTGTGGATACCACTCAGTCTCTTTCCCCAGCCACCCCTGTCATCACCCAGTGGGCCCATGAACAAAGTGGACATGGTTGGAGGGATGGAGGTTACATAGGGGCTCACCAACATGGACTTCTGCTCAGTAAGGCTGACCTGACTATGGCCACTGCTAAGTGCCATCCATGGACTCACAGAATGCCTTATCCACTGTCATGATATTCCACACAGCATTGCCTCTGACCAAGGCACTCACTTTACAGCTAAGAAGTGCAGCAGTGGGCCCATGTTTATGGAATTCACCGGTCTTACATGTTCCCCACCATCTTGAAGCAACTGGATTGATGGAACAGTGGAATGGTCTTTTGAAGTCATGATAATAATGCCAACGAGGTGACAATATTTGCAGGACCAGGGTAAAGTTCTACAGAAGGACATGAATGCTCTGAATCAGCATCCAACATATGGTACTATTTCTCCCATAACCAGGATTGAAGGGGCCAGGAATCAAGGAGTTGAAAGTAGAAGTGGTACCACTCACCATCACCCCTATTGATACACTAGCAAAACTTTTGCTTCCCGTTCCCACGACATTACATTCTGCTGTCCTAGAGGTCTTAGTTCCAGAAGGAGGAACAATGACACCAGGAGACAAAACAGTGATGCCATTAAACTGGAAGTTCAGATTACCACCTGGAAACTTTGATCTCCTCCTACCTTTAAGTCAATGATCTAAGAAGGGAGTTACAGTGTTGGCTGGGGTGATTGACCCAAACTATCAAAATGAAATCAGTCTACTACTCCACAGTAGAGGTAAGGAAGAGTATGCATGGATACAGGAGATCCATTAGGACGTCTCTTGGTATTACTGTGCCTTGTGATTAATGTTAATAGGAAACTACAGCAGTCAATACAGACAGGACTACAGAAGACCCAGACCCTTCAGGAATGAAGGTTTGGGTTACTCCACCAAGAAAAATACTATGACTTGCTGAGATGCTTGCTGAAGGCAAAGGGAATACAGAATGGGTAGTAGAAGAAGGTAGTCATCAATACCAGCTACGACCATGTGACCAGCTGCATTTTTTGTAAAAATATGTTCGTGCATGTATACACTTAAGAAAATATCTCCATTTTATTTCCATTCTCGTTTCTCATGTGACATAAGGTTTATTGACTTCTCATCAGCATTTACATATTGTTAACTTTATGTAATAGCATTTATGTAACTTTTTGTAATAGTATTTACAAAACTTTATGTAATAGAGTTGGAGAATGGTGCATTTCCGGTTGTACAAAGGATAGTTGTATTATGTTATGACTTTATTATTGTCTTTATTTGAAATTATGTATGATCTCAGGAGATGTGTATGGGTTCAAGTTGACAAGGGGTGGACTTGTGATGGTTAATACTGTCAACATGACTGGATTGAAGAATACAAAGTAATCAATCCTGGGTGTGTCTGGGAGGGTGTTGCCAAAGGAGATTAACATTTGAGTCAGTGGGCTGGGAAAAACACACCCACCCTCAATCTGAGTAGGCACAATCTAATCAACTGCCAGGGTGACTAGAATATAAGCAGGTAGAAAAATTTGAAAAGAGAGACCAGCCTAGCCTCCCAGTCCACGTCTTTCTCTTATGCTGGATGCTTCCTGCCCTCAAACGTCGGACTCCATGTTCTTCAGTTTGGAACTTGGACTGGCTCTCCTTTCTCCTCAGCCTACAGATGGTCTATTGTGGTCCTTGTGATCGTGTGAGTTAATACTTAATAAACTCCCCAATATATACATATGTATATATAGGAATACATATATATGGGAATATACATATATAGGAATATATATATATTCCATTAATTCTGTCCCTCTAGAAAACCCTGACTAACACAACATAGAATAAACCTAACTATTCATCAATGGTGGATTGAAAAAAGATAATGTGGTAATTATATACCATAAAATACTATGCAGCCATAGAAAAGAATGAAATCATGTCCTTTGCAGCAACATGGATGGAGCTGGAGGCCATAATCCTAAGCAAACTAACAAAGGAACAGAAAACCAAATATGGCATGTTTTCACTTATAAGTTGGAGCTAAACATTGAGTACACATGGAGTAAAACATGGGAACCATAGACACCATGGGCTACTAGAGGAGAAAGACAGGGAGGGAGCATGGATTAAAAACTATATATTGGGTACTATGCTCACTACCTGAATTCAGTATACCCATATAACAAATTTGCACTTGTACCCCAAATGTAAAATAAAAGTTGAGATTTTTTTAAAATAAAATGAAAAATTTAAAAGAAATGAATGTAAATTGTGACAAAGAAATCTAAGTGTACTACAATGCATGAAATAATATCACTGAAAAAATTGAGAGATTAAGGTATTAATCTAAGTAAGACTGGAAATGAATGGATTCTGTAACATTAAAGGCAAAAGGAATTGTGCATAAGACTATTCTTTAGTTAATGAAGTTCTTTGTCATAAGGGTAGGAGTTAATAATTATGACTATATATGTGTATTAAGAATAGCAGACGGTAAGCCAGTTTTCTCACTGTTGGAGTAGTAACTTACAGATAAGCAAAGAAAGAGGGCAAAAATGAACCATGTGGCAATAGATTAGAGGTGAAGATAGTATGCACTCATGATTAATATGTATACAGCAGTTTATATATAACAATATTGGTAGATATACATACCTACAGGAGTTAGTACACACACATGTATTTCCTTATTTTGTTAGTCGAAAGAGCCTAGAAACAATGACTCCTTTGTAGTACTGAACAACTTAGGAACGAAATCTTGTTTTCTAATAAATTTTTTCAACAAAAAGTCTGCTCCTTGAAGAAATGACTGATTCTATAACTGGGACATGAAATATATGACATAATCCTGGAACATCTTGTAGTGCCAAGAAGTATAGAAGTGCTCAAACAAAAAGGCATTCATATGAATATATCAAAGGAAATCACTGGGACAAGACAGTCACCAAAAGTACAACAATTTAAGAAGCTAAGCAAAGCGTGATGTTACTACCTAAGTGAAGTATAATGTTATTATCAAAAGTATTAAATAAATATCGATGAATCCATTTTAATTGAAAAAATGAATTTTAAAAATGAAGAGAATAGATAAATTTAATGTGCATAAAAATTCCAGAAAACTTATATAGCTTCTTTGCTCTCAAATATATAGAGCATAACTCCCCAATCCTTATGTACAATGATGCATCTCCATCTAAGAGTACAACATGGAAAGTGGGGTGAAAGTGGAGTAGTGGGATCAGTAAATGAACAGTGGAGAAACTTGACAAATAATACCATATTCAGATGATCAAGGTGACTTCATTTATGGTAACTTGGTGATGGTATGTTGTGTTGAGAATGGAGCTTTTCCTCTGTGGCTAAATCAATAATTCTAGTCTAATCAAGAGGAAAATTCCAATTAATTTTTTTCAGTGAACAATGAACATCCACTGTTCAGCCCAACTGAACATCCACATGGAAAAGAACAAAGTTGAACCCCAACCTCACACCATATACAAAAATTAACTCAAAATGGATCAGTGATCTAACTGTGGGCACTAAAATTCGAAAACTCTTAGAAAACAACATAGTTGTAAATCTTTGTGATCTTGCGTTAGGCAATTTTTTAGATATGACACCTAGCACAAGCAACCAAAAAACAGATAAATTGGACTGCAGCAAAATTAATACTTTGTGTACTTAAAAAGACACTATCAAGGAGTAAAAAGACAACCCACAGAATGTAAGAAAATATTTTTAAATCATATATCTGATAAAGGTCTAGTGTCCAGAATATATTAAGAACTTTTACCAAAAATAAAAGGACAAATCAATCCAATATAAAAATGGCCAAAGATTTTGCATAGATATTTGTCCCAAAGAGGTATACAAATGGCCAGTGAATAATAAAAGTTGCTCAACATCATCAGCTATTTGGAAAACCACAATACAATACTATTTCATACTTACTAGAATGACCAAGTTTAAAAAGGTAGACAATGTTGCCAAGTGTTGATAAGCATGTGAAAAATCGAGAACCTTATAACTTGCTGGTGGAAATGTTAAGTGGAGCAGCTCTATAGAAGACAATAGGCAGTTCCTCAAAAAGTTAAAAGTAGAGATACATATACTCCAGCAATTCTACTCCAAGGCACATAGCTAAGGGACTGAAAACACGTTCACTTAAAAATTTGTACTGAAATGTTCTTAGCATTATTTGTAATAGCCCCCAAATCAACAAAATCCAAATATCCATCAACTGATGAGTGGAAAAATAAAATCTGATATATTTATACAATTGAATATAATTTGGCCATAAAAGAAGAATGAAGTGCAGATGCATACTAGAAGTCGGAAAAAAAAAATCACATATTGTATAACTCTACTTTCATGAATTGCTCATAATAGACAAATCTGTAGGGAGAGAAAAGTCTATCAGTGGTTTCCAGGGAATTAATGAATGAAGGAATGTGTATGGAATTTCATTTTGGCATGATAAAAACATTCTGGAATTGGATACAGGTAATAGATGCACAACCTGGTGAACACATTAAAATCTTTTGAATTTCACTCTTTAAAATTGTGAATTTTATAGTATGTTAATTATGTCTTGATTTTATTTATTTTTATTTTTTTAATTATACTTTAAGTTCTAGGGTACATGTGCACAACGTGCAGGCTTGTTACATATGTATACATGTGCCATGTTGGTGTGCTGCACCCACTAACTCATCATTTACGTTAGGTATATCTCCTAATGCTATCCATCCCCCTCCCCCCACCCCATGACAGGCCCCAACAGGCCCCAGTATATGGTGTCCCCCACCCTGTGTCCAAGTGTTCTCATTGTTCAATTCCCACCTATGAGTGAGAACATGCGGTGTTTGGTTTTCTGTCCTTGCGATAGCTATGTCTTGATTTTAAAAAGAAAAAAATTGAGGACTATTCTGGCCTATATTTCTCAGCAGTACCTGACAATGTTGTGTAAAGCTATGATGGTAATGAGAAATGAGACTGAGAAATCTTCACAGTGGAGAGGTGATAGGTAAGGAAACATGGTACGTAAATGTAATGTGTGTTCTAATGAGATAATGGAACAGGACAAAAAGCAAACCTGCAATTAAAAACTAAAGAAATCTGATTATGTACTTAAGTTAATAATAATGTAGCAACATTAGTTCATTACCAATACACAAATGTACCACAGTCGTGTAAGATGTTAGTTATAGGGGAAACAATATGAGGTAGGTGGGATTCTCTGTACTATTTAGGTTAGTGCAAAAGTAATGGCGGTTTTCACCATCCCAATTTTTCTCTAAGTCTAAAACTGTTCTAAAATAAAAATTTTATTAAAGGAAAATCAGTTAAGAAGCCCCAGTAATATTCTCCATCATAAAGATAAGGGAATGGAAGCTCAAATGACTTACTTAAGATCATAGCCAGTAAGTGGCCAAGCTGTTATTTGAACCCAGGCAGTCTGGCTTTAGTTTGTGCTTTTGATCATTGTGCAGTGGTTTGCTGATCCATTCCACACCCTCTTCAATCCTTTTTATGTCTCTGAAGGCTGACTTGCGCTGTTTCAAGATTCATTTGAGGAATGTGGAGCACCAGCAGGTGATGGGAGTGTGTAAAGAGAGGAATGCAGTTATTCCCTCCTGTCATCTCTCCCTACAGGGTCATCTTAGCTACCTGCATCCCTGCTCTATCAACCAAAGGTCCCAGCTCCTGTCTGGTGGCTTTTCTATGCAGTTTCTTCAGGTTCCAGTGTTTCTCTCGCTAGCCCTCTGGCTAAGTAGGGTCCAAGTATTGTGATATCCTTTGTGGTTTCCTTACTCTTTATGTGTATCATCGCAAAAGGTAATGCACACATTACATTTTTCTCACAATACTCAATTTGAATAGACCATCTTTTTCTGGCCATGTTCCTTCCTGATACCACCATTATATCAATTCCGAACTTGTAAAAATATTCCATGAATTAACATTGTAAAGTAGAAGAATTTCTCTTCAGCACCCTCTCACTTATCCCTCTCCTCTTTCACATATTGTTAATTCTTTTTTGAGGAAAGACAGTATGCACTCAATTCTGTAGCCACATTGCAGAATGTAGTATATCACATAGCACATTTTTAATACATACTTGTTTGAACGAATGAATGAATCAATGAATGAATGAAATTTTTCTCCCTCTCTTCAGCCCTGTTTTTCCATAATGAAACAAAGTACCTCTGTTAACAGACAACTAAGTTTGGTGGCTCAAGTACATAACTCAGTTTGGTTCTATCTTTGTACTTCTACATATACACAGCTGTATCCTGGTAAGTAGTGATAGGCAAAATCATAAACATTATCATTGCATTTAGATTTTATGGATTATTTGTAATTGTAATGATAATAAACAGTAGCCTAAAAATCAAAATATAAACCAGAAGCTTTATGAAGTTATTCTGCAAACAAAAAGAAAGACAGAAGGACAGATAAAATGAAAGGAAAGGTTAAAAAAAAAAAAGCAAAACAAAACAAATAAACAAAACCCTGGAAGCCTTAGGCAATAAGAAAATCTATGCAAACCTTGAGATAGGATAGCGTTGATGTCTTCCTTGATAACAGGTCTGGCACCCAACAAAACACCAGTTGGGCCATCAATTGAATTCTCATTAATCTGCTTTCTCATTTAAAGATGAAAAGATCATTGGCTAATGTCAAAGGGGGTGCTTTGAAAACAGAGTATTTGTAGAATATTATAGAAATAGTGCATCGGATCAGACCTATAATAGAAACAAAAAGGATTATGGGCAGATTTTAGGCTGGGGTATATCCAGCCTAAACGATGAGACATCGTTTATTAGTCCTTAGTCTGTATTTGATAAAGGTTCTTGCAATCTTACTCCAGGTAAATATTTCACTTCACTAAATAAAAAAGAAATCAAATCAAAAGATGTAACTAAGGTACTGTAAGCCTGGTTAAAGTAGGTATCACTAAAATAATACTTCCTCAAAAATCTTAAATGATTAAAAACTCAAAAAAAGGAATAGTACGTCTTTTGCTCAAGTAGTCATTTTAATTCAGAAAGCCAGTGATGTTTCTAGGGAGGAAAGTTCTAGAAAGATCTCTAATGGAGTTCTGTTTGGAAAGCAAGAAATATTTTCTAAAACCTATGCTTCAGATACAGAATACCTTGAGCCTATGTTTAGAGCCACTATATCCACCTTTATCTGTCAAGCTGTCTATCTGTCTGTCTAACTACCTACCAAATCTATTTATGGTTAGGCTGAAGAGTCAATGCATTTTGATCAATTAAAAACGGAATAAAGTTGGAAGTAAGAGTAGAAAATTTTGAAGGTGGCTCCCCAGTGATGTAACTCTATAAAGGAGGCTATATTATATTAATAGAATTAAATTAACTCATTTTATTCTCACTTCCATGACTATTACAGACTTTATCAGTAGCTTCTTATAAAAAGTTAAGCTGTCAGTGGAATATATATATATATATATATGCACACATATATATTACATTGACAGTATAATGAGCTCCCAAAATGAAATTATTTCTTATTCAGAATTAAGCAAAATATGTGTGTGTATATATGTGTGTGTGTGTATATATATATGTGTGTATATATATATGAGTTAGTTGATTTATTAAATCTCTGTGTAATGAATCAAATTTTTGTGAATTGTTGAGAAAGTCCTGCTAAGTCTTTTGATATATCTCAGGGAAAATAGAAAAATATATTTTTAAAAACAAAATGAAACCAAACAACAGCAATCATATCAAATAAATCACGTTAAAGTAGACTTTCTATAGAACAAATGTATTCTTTCTTAGTGTAAAAGAATTTTTTAAAATGTTTGTGCTTTCCACATTATCTAAAATATGTCAGAACGATGGCTCAAAAAGGGCACAGAAACAGTTGTTTTCAGCCATATCAATTTCCACAGCAGTTTGAAAAGGGCATTGCACATATTTTGATGTAATCTGTCTTCACCAACATGCTGGATAAGTTTAGAGATCACTTGGTGTTGTATTGTTTTGTTTTGGTTTTCAAAAACCTGTAATTTTTGGTAATATTCACTTTATGTACTTTCTCAAAAATTTGTGAATAGAACACTCAAAAATAAAAGACCCTGTTTTTTTCTAATTTCTCTAACTACTAAAGACCGGATTAGCAGCTTTTACCTATATATAGAAAATTAGGCTGCAAATGAAATGTTAAAATGTCTCCACCTAGCTGAGCTAATTTGAGCCTGCCAATATATACACAGCTTCCTTTGTCCAGTCATAGTATGGGGAAGCCACAGTCAGAACCCCCAGTTTTTATTTCCAACGTTTTCTTTTTCATTTTTAATCCAACAAAATGAACTGACAATTTAGCCTAACCACCTCCATTACCTTCAGAGAATGGCTAATGTTCTAGGAAAGGGACTTGACAATCTCCCTGACAGAATTTCTTTTTCAATTCATTAATTTCACCCTCAGAATATGCTAGTTATCTGTTAGTATTCCAGGCCAGCAGCAGCTGCATGGGAAAAAGAACTCCAGATAAGCAAGCTATTGTGTATTCTGCTGTGCGCTTTCTCTTCTCATCGGAGTCCATCGGGGGAACGCTGACCCGAGAGCCACTTTGCTTGGTGGGTGGCTTCGTTAGGGACATCTAAAGCAAATCAAAATTACCCTCTACTGATGGTAGCTTCAACCAGCCTCCGGCTCATGAAAATTGCTGAAGATTTTCCAAAGCAGGCTGAGCAAATTCATTTTCATGAAAATCGGCCTTGAATACAGGATTGATCCAGGTGACCTTCGAAGTGCTTGTTAAGCCTGAAATTCTGGGGTTCTGGGACCCACTTAAAATTTTACTATAGAAAATGAGTATAGTTTCATATTGTGTCTCCTACTCATTAGGAATTTGTGATAGTAGCAATGAGAAGAGAAGAGTCAATCCAGAGTTTTGAGGTGAAGTGAAAGAAAGTCATTAAGGCAGACACTTTTGGTTTTCTAATTTGACTGATACCACCAACTTTTTTTCACTAGCCAATTAGTGTTGGACATTTCACACATATCCAACCAAATTGATGTTGCCTTTGGGGACCATATATCTCTCTTAGTAAAAAGGTAATGCTTCCCTGTGAGAGAATTATTTCCCTTTTTTCCTACCTGAACCACAACCACCATCTTGAAACCATGTGGGGAAAAGCTACCAGATTGAGACAGAAAAATAGAAAGAAGCAGAGTCCATGAGAACATCTTGAAGCAGCCATTCTGCCTATTGAGTGGCTCCCTCTGGATATCTTGGTCTATGAAATAAACAAGCCTGTGTGATTTTAAACCACTATCATTGTGTTTTCTACCATTTTTACCCAAAAGCTCTGAAACTAATACATTCATTAAGGTACAATATGTGGATAAAAGTCCCTAGTCAAAATAACGCGCTTCAGGAACAGCAAGGAGATGGCAAATCTGCAAAAGGTGAAATTAAGAACTACCTTTTTTTTTTTTTTTTTTGAGAAGGAGTCTTGCTCTGTTGCCCAAGCTGGAGTACAGTGGCAGGATCTCGGCTCAATGCAAGCTGCGCCTCCCAGATTCACACCATTCTCCTGCCTCAACCTCCTTAGTAGCTGGGACTACAGGCACTTGCCACCACGCCAGGCTAATTTTTTGTATATTCTTTTTTAGAAGAGACGGGGTTCACCGTGTTAGCCAGGATGATTTCGATCTCCTGACCTCGTGATCCACCCGCCTCGACCTCTCAAAGTGCTGGGATTACAGGCGTGAGCCACCGCGCCTGGCCAAGAACTGAGAAGCGACAAGAGAAACAAGGAAAGTAACTGATAGGTCCCCAAGAACGTGGTTAGTGTTCTGCTTTTGGGGAGCCTCAAGCCACACCTCTCCGTTTTCTATGGCCAAAATGCTTCTTTAAGACTTAAAGGCAAAGTCAGGGTAACCATCTTCTAACAAAGTAGACTAAGGATCTAGAGACAGAATTTCAAGATCTTATATTCCATCTCAAGGTCATGAATTCATTACATCGAACACAAAAAGCACTCATGTCTTTAGATTGGAAAAGGCATGAAAATTAAAGTTCTGTTACTCCATTTTGAGGAATAAAGGATGAATCCAGCACCAAGAGAAAATTATGAGCTCTGTCATTAAAATTTTTATCTTCTTTTAGAGTAATAAAGTTTAGGAAGAGGTAATTGGCAAATTTTCCTCAGAATTAACGTAATTATCTCAGAATTTTTAAAATAATGTTACTATTTGCCTTTTCTGATTGGAAAAGCTTGTGGTGAGATAAAGCATAATGAGGATTCTAAACTTGAAGAAGACAAAAATCTAAGTCAAGATCGTATCACTTAATTATGTTACTTTGGGTATAACTCTTTGATCTTCAGTTTGCCCATTGGTAAAAGGAAACAATATTCCCCTCTACCATTGTAAGAATGAAATCCACTAATTTGTTGAATAAATGTTTGTTAATTTCCAACTATGTATCAGACGTTTTGCTAGGCTTTGGGATCACAGAGTTATAGAATTGGACATAATCTCATTCTTAGAGATCTCGCCTAGAATAAATATGTAACCAAACTTGAATACATTGTGATGAAAAATATCTTGGAGAAACCCATTGGGGGATGAAGGGAGCAACCTAATCCACAGGACAGAGATTACAAAAATTAAATAACATTGTAAAGTATAAAATATTATTTAATCTATATGTAATACTATTGTTTTGAGCTATCCTCATTGGTTTAACAACTATAATAAAAATCTATTGTGTACATATATGTTCTGTCTGGGTATTGATTGCTGTATGTCTGTAACCAGGATGTCAGACCAAGCTCCCAACCAAAATGATCTTCATCTCAAATCCTTCTTCCATACCCAATGGAAAGCCCAATCTGTCCAAGATATTTGTGATTTTTCTGATAGGCTTATATTCTCACTGTCACTTCTGTGACCAGCTTCTATTTCCAGCAGTGATCTTTTTCTATACCGTATTGAAATGGACATAAAACTCAGCTAACTCTCCCTTCTCCTCAGGTTCTACCACTAATACCAACAACAATAAAACACTCACATAACCACCTATGTCATTGGTAGATACAACTGAGGATCCAGGGTAATGAGAGAGGTCACATTTATACCAGACAGCAACTATCTAAAAAATTTCCATTAAATGTACTTCTCCTTTAATGTATTGAAAGTCTTACAAGTCCAGTCCCACCACTGAAGATCTATGAACTCACACAGCTCTTGCCTTCTGCCATGTTAACTCCTCCCTCCTTCCCTTTTCTCTTCTCAAGTCCATCCTATTCTTTAAGCTACTCTCAGGAGCATAAAGCAATTTCTTCTCATTTTTTTTCATTCAGAGGACCTTAGGAACTATTCTCCTAACCTAGGATGTGACCTTTGACAACTGTTCTTCTCAAGATATTTCAATAACCAAGCTCATTGCTCACATCAATACTCAGAAGCATACATTCTTCGTGGAAATTTTCAGAGGAAAAAAAAAATCCAGACCCACAGATTCAAAGTCCCTGCCTAAGGTCGTGGAGTCAGTAAGTGGCAGGGCTGGAATTCAAACCTGTGTCACCTGATGCAAAAATCTCCATATGATTCTCTTTATCCCTAATATAAATGGACCTTCCTTTATGTATTTCATCCAGGCTTTGTTTTTTCGAAAGAAATCAGAATATATCCCAAAGTTCTGAGAAAACATTTCCTTCCCCAACATGTAAAATGAGCTTTAATTAAGGCAGAATGGCACCGAAAAAATATTTTCCAATTATGTTGATATAATTGTTTCCACAGCATGATGTCTCCCGGTATCAGCTTTAGCAGGCAGTGGAGACATGGTGATATTGGGCTATTACCACTGCAGGCCTGCTCTTAAATTAGACACGGCATTTGGAAAGCAAGTTCTACTTCAACATTCTTAAACAAATATAGATGAAAACTTTTGTCTCTATTTAGACTTCCCACTGAGCTTCATTAATTCATGGCTGTCTGGCCCTTTTGGTCCCCGCTGGAAGGCCATAGCTGTAATGATGAGATACAAACCCAACTGAATATTCAACTTCACAACCTGGCAAGATGCCTGGAGCAAGGCAGTGACAGCTCGCTATTCACGTTTCTATGTAAATTTTGACACTTACTAACTGAAAGAGTAGATCATCTGATCATTTCCTCCAAGAGCAACTGTAGAGAAAGCAGAGATTCTGATGGAGATAAGACTTTTTGTTAGGGTGCAAGACAAGGTCAGAGAGCTATATTTAACTCTTGCCAAATCTACTAAAGAGGAAAAATACTATAGTACTCCTTAAAGATTTGTGTTGGAATTATGGTTTGAGGTTGCATTTCAAGCTGTCACATTTTATTTTTCCTTATTATTCACTATTATTAAGAACTTTGAGAACTCTTGGCTAAAAATCTTCTTTAATAAGTTCCATTGATATCATATTTGTGATCCCGCTTACGCTTCTATAGTCCTAAATGGGCTAAGCACTCTTTTGAACCTTGCATATACATTAACTCCTTTGATTCTCTATTGAGATAAGTACAGTTATTATTCCTGAGGTTCAGAGAGGTTAAAGATATTGAACAGCATCAAATAGCTAAAAAGTGACATATACATATAATATAGTATAATAACTTATATTATCTATTATATATACAATGTAGTTATTCATACAATGAATAATATAAAAGAAAAACATAGAAAGACTCAGGAGGAAGGCCCTTGGTTCTGAGACTCAGAATATAGGAGAAGGAAAACAGAGTCCATAGCAAAAGTGTACACAAAGAAGTACACATATCTGGTGGCTGAAAGGCAGAGAATGCCTTTAAACAATCCAGAAATGGAAAATGTGGATTTGTGTTGATTTTTGCTGTGTAACATTTAATATTAACTCTCTTGTTCTTTTTAAAGAAATCTCCAGTAAAATACACACTTCTCAGTGAGAGCTTGTTGCAGCATTTTGTTTTAATGGCTAACTGAAGTACCAGATTCTGTTAAAACTTCAGAAGGTTAGCACAGGATAAATGTATGACTGCCCATGTGAGAATACAGAAACGAGATGTGCTAGACACATTCCAACATTCTAACTTCGTAAAGTCAACTTTGTTAAACTGGAGAACTTAACAATGAGGTTAGAGAAAGACATTCAACTCCCAAACTAATGTCCTAGGTCCTAAAATTCCAGAATGTATTATTTGTACTTACCAATTGCTTAGGCATTAAAAGTAATGGCAAAAACTGCAATTACTTTTGCACCAACTTAATAGAATTTTGACACCACTTTTGTCCCCTGTGTCCAGATCCTGGGCCACGAAATTCACCAGCAGACTTCTTCAAGACCCAGAGCTACCCCTCCAGCTCTGGAACTTCTAGAGGATAAGTCTGTCTTTACTTATTTTACTGAATCATATTACACCAGACATTGAACTTTCTTCTTCATGCACCAGATTTCATCACTAATCTCTCAGAAGCCTACCACATCAAAATGTATGTAATACATTCAGCAGGTATTACAAATTCTCTTAGGAGACATAAAAGAAGCATGGAGCTGGGCGTGCTGGCTTGCACTTGTAATCCCAGCACTTTGGGAGGCCTAGGTGGGTGGATCACGAAGTCAGGAGATTGAGATCATCCTGGCCAACATGGTGAAACCCCATCTATACTAAAAATACAAAAATTAGTCAGGCGTGGTGGTGCGTGCCTGTAGTCCCAGCTACTCAGGAGGCTGAGGCAGGAGAATCACTTGAACCAGGGAGTCGAAGGTTGCAGTAAGCCGAGATTGCACACTGCACTCCAGCCTGGGTGATAGAGTGAGACTCTGTTTTAAAAAAAAAAAAAAAAAAAAAAAAAAAAGCATGGCTCTGGTAATAGATCAGAAATCAGAAATGGAGAATGTGAAAACAGAGAAGAGAGGTAAGGAAAGGAGAACTAGAGTGGCTGAAATCTATGAGGGAGAAAAGAGAAGTGAATGGCTCATGCCAAAAAGATGCAAACTTTTTCAGTCCTTACTGTATGAAAGTGTGCCCTGGCCATGATCTTCTGGAAACTCATGGTCTGTAGTGAGAATCTTTGGAGTCTTTAAAATACAAAATACAAAAAAAAAAAAAAAATCATCTGGATTTCTTTAAAGACAATTGTCTCAGAGTCCTTCTAATATTTTAGCATGTATTAAGAATCACAGAAAAACTTATTTAAAACTCAAATTCATGACCCCCACTGTTCTGATTCCAGTGATCTGGAATGAGGCCCAAGAATTTGTATGCTCAATAAACTCCTCAGATGATTTATATACAGATTGTCAGAGGATGAGACTTTAAGAAACGCTAGCCTAAATTCAACAAAATAAGAAAACGAACAACCCCCACCCACCCAAAATAGGCCAAAGAACTTAACAGAAGCCTCACCAAAACAGATATTTCGATGGCAAAGAAGTGTACAAAAGGATACTCCACATCACAGGTCAACAGGGAATTACAAATGAAAACAACATTGAGATACCACTACACACCTATAAGAATAACAAAAATCCAGGACACTCACAACAACAAATGCTGGCAAGGATGTGGAGCAATAGGAACTCTCATTTATTGCTGGTAGAAATATAAAATGGCACAGCCACTTTGGAAGATAGTTTGGTAGTTTCTTACAAAGCTAAACCTACTCTTACAGTGTTATCTATCCAGCATTTGTGCTTCTTGGTATATCCACAAAGGAGTTGAAAACATATGTACAAATAAAAACCTGTACAAGTATATTTATAGAAGCTTTATTCACAAGTGCTGAAAGTTGGAATTAACCAAAAGATTCTTCAGCAGGTGAATGAACAAACTGTAGTATATCCAGACAATGGAATATTATTCAGCACTAAAAAGAAATGAGCTATCAAGCCATGAAAAGACATGGAGGAAAGTTAGAGGCATATTACTAATGAAGAAAGCCAATCTGAAAAGGTTACACACTGTGTGATTCTAACTGTATCACATTCTGGAAAAGAAAAAACTATGGAGATGGGAAAAATGAATGGTTGCCAGGGCTTAGGAAGGAAAGAAGGATGAATAGGTGGAACACAGAGGACCTTTAGAGAAGTGAAAATACTCTGTATGATACAATGATGGCAGATAGTCACTGTGCATTTGTTCAAACCCATAGAATGTATGCTACCAAGAGTCAACCCTAATGTAAACTTTGGAGTCTGGGTAAAAATCATGTGTCAGTTGTACAAATATGCAAGTGTACCACTCTGATGGGGGACGTTGATAATTGTTGAGGCTATGCGTGTGTGAGTGCAGGGGTTTTATGGGAAATCTCTGTACCTTCTTAATTTTGCTCTCAACCTAAAAGTGCTCTAAGGAAACACAGTCTTTAAAAACAGAAAGTAAAAAAACAAAACAAAACAAAACAAACAAACAAACAAAAAAACAAAACACACTACCCTAAAAAGTATCTTCTGAGAGTTTTGGGGCAGTGAAGACAACAAGATCTGAGACAGATCATATTTTATGTCTGAATACTGAGCTCAGGGATTCAGAAACGTTTGAAAGTTTTGGTCATAGCAGCCTAGAGGTCAAAACTGTGTGAATAAGATAAAGAAATCAGCTGATGGTGCAACCAGTACCTAGGCAATCCTTGAGTGAATTGTTCCTGCATTGTGTGTTAATATGATGCTAAACTACACGGAAATTACCCAAGTGATAGCCTGAAAATAGATACCATTATATCTGCTATCTGTTCTCAGGATCCTCAAAAACAATTAAAAGGCAAGTTTACAAATTAAGTTTCCAACACCAACCCTCTAAAGACATTATTCTTTGTGCACATGGTCTATAGATCATCTATAACTGGTTGATCACAATTCAAATTTATTTCTACCTGAACACAGATCATTCAGATGTTCAAGATGAAATGAAATTGAATTTGGTCATGTCTTCTGTCAAGGTGAGCAAACTATTTTCCTCTTGACTCTCTAGGCATTTCTAAAAATGTCCTGGTGCTATCAGTCTCCCATTATTCTCTTTCATTGAAAGGAAAATCCATATAGAATAAAATTATATTGTTCTTTGCTGAATATGCCATAGCCACTGGAAATCCTTTATTTATCAACCTCCCTGTGTTTTCATATGCTTCTTATTAAATGTGATATCTAGTCACTAAGTAGTTTAATTTTAAAATACCTTAAATATATGTATGTATTTGTGTACATATATGTGTATATGTGTGTGTATAGGTATGTGTATTTGTATGTGTACACATACATATAAAGACACATATAGGTACACAAATACATACACAAAATTTATGCACATAGACAGATTTGTGTGTATATTTGTGCATGAATACATTTCTGTCTCTCTCTATATATTAACATATGTATTTAAACAAATACATTCATCCATCCTTATTTATGATACAGCTCATGTTTTTATATATTTTTTGGTACAATAAAAACAGAGAACATTTTCTATTTTATACAAAATCATCCTGTGAAATAAAATAATTTTAAACGAAAAACCTACTGGACATTATAAAATATACTCACAAAATAGAATTACAATAGAAAAATTCATTTGGGACTCTTACTTAAAAAGTTTTCTTTTAAAAATCCTCATTTGAGCTGCTGTTACCCTAAAAAGGGAGGGAGAGGCTATGAAAAGATGTAGTGTTACCATGGAAATGTTATAATCAAATGTAAGAATAAAGGCCCTATCTTAAAAATATATTCAAAAGGAAATGTAGGCCAACAAAGTATTGTCAATGAAAATATAAAGTATTTTTCTCAAGAAAAGAGTCATTAATAGTAAAGAAACCAAATTAATGGTGATTTTAACCAAAGTGTATGTTTTCTTTTTATATTTTCAAGAAAAAAAAGTGACCAGTGACCATAATAATTCTGAATCTGGCCCGGCGTGGTGGCTTACACCTGTAATCCCAGCACTTTGGGAGGCCGAGGTGGGCGGATCACGAGGTCAGGAGATCGAGATCATCCTGGCTAACACGATGAAACCCCGTCTCTACTAAAAATACAAAAAATCAGCCAAGTGTGGTGGCAGGCACCTGTAGTCCCAGCTACTTGGGAGACTGAGGCAGGAGAATGGCGTGAACCCAGGAGGCGGAGCTTGCAATGAGCCAAGATCTCACCACTGCACTAGGCGACAGAGTGAGACTCCGTCTTAAAAAAAAAAAAATTCTGAATCTCACTAGAGTATCTGGAAAAAAATTGTAATATAAACACTCACTATAAATACCCAGTTATTTCACTGGCATGCATGAGGCAAGGTGGCCTGCTGAATTCCTCAAGCACAACTTTTGGGTGTTTTTCAGTGGTTAGTGTTAGCTGACAAAGAAGTTTTTCAATAAATGAGATAGTCTACTCACTCCATGGCCTCATTTCAAAGCAATAATGTTCCAGACCAAATTTTGGCATACATGCAGCTATTTGTTTATTAAACATGCATTAAACAAAGAAGCACACACACAAAAAAATAGATCACATGGCCTACCTTGCAGACTCAAGGCCTTCCAAGTCTTTCATAGAGAGTTTATTCAAGCCAGGATTCCAAATGTAAGACTACTCCATATGACTGGCGTCAGCAACCAGAATCCTGCAGTTCACAGCTAGAAGCTCCAGGGATTTATCCTTAAGCCTTATCCTTGTGGATAAAAGATCGAGACTTCATAGATGTTTATAATGAGGTTTTCACAGAAGTGTGAGAAAACTCTTGAATACATATTTATTCAGTCTCCATATCTTGAATACTTTTTACAACAAAAGCCTATTTCTAACATTCATCAGGTTGATTCACAAGCAATTAAATCCACAAATGAAAACTCTTTGCTGACATACAGCATGCATATAGATAAAAGAAGACTGTATAGTCCTGTGGCAATAGTATCATCTTTCTGATGTCAGGTGTGCTGTACTAAAATGTGGATTCTGCATTAGGGTATGGGCTTCCAGAGTTAAAATGCTTTCAATTGGTATGTTCCCAAACTTAAAATCAGGGATGGATGTCTTCTGATACTATTACTATTGACTAAATGTTTGGATTCTCCTCAAAATCCGTATGTTGAAATCCTAATCTCCAATGTGATAGCATTTTTAGATAGCGTCTTAGGGAGGTTATTAGGTTATGAAAATGGAGCTCTTATTATTGGAATAGTTTCCTTATAAGAAGAAACAGGACATTTAGGTTGATTCCATGTTTTTGCTATTGTGAAATAGTGCTATGATGAACACACATGTGCATGTGTATTTACAGAATGATTTATTCCTTTGTGAATATCCAATAATACCCAATAATGGGATTTCTGGGTTGAATGATAATTCTGTTTTAAGTTCTTTGAGAAATCGCCAAACTACTTTCCACAATGGCTTTACTAATTTACCTTTCCCTCAGCAGTGTGTAAGCATTCCCCTTTCTCTGCAACCTTGCCAGCATCTGTTATTTTTAACAGACACTGTTGAGGTTGGTGAGATAGTGTTAGATGGTATTTCATTGTGGTTTTGACTAGTGTGAGATAGTATTTCATTATGGTTTTGATTTATATTTCTCTAACGATTAGTGACGTTAAGAATTTTTTCATAAGCTTGCTAGTCATATGTATGTCTTCATTTGAAAAGTGTCTATTCCTTTGCCCACTTTTTAATGGGTTGTTTGTTTTTTGCTTAATTTATTTAAGTTCCTTAAAATTATGGATAGTAGACCTTTGTTGAATACATGATTTGTAAATATTTTCTCCCATTCTATTGGTTGTCTGTTTACTCTGTTGATAGCTTTCTTGCTGTGCAGAGGCTCTTTAGTTTAATGTGGTACATATATATAATGGAATACTATGCAGTCATAAAAAATAATGTGATCATGTCTTTTGCAGCAACATGGATGGAGCTGGAGGTCATTATCCATGCAGAACCAGAAAACCAAATGTAAATTGTAGTGACCTTCAACAAGTACCTTAAGTTGTATGAGTCATAAGTTTTTCATTTACAAAAGTAGAATGTTAATACCGCTCCTCCCTTCTTCACAAGACTATGTTTCAATGGAGGTGAAACATACTAAGTTTCTGTGAACTATAATTTGTAGTATAAACATTATTCTTTTTATCATAGTCATTCTTGTTACAAGATTTTTTTTTCTTAAAAACATAACTGCTTCTAAGGTCAATATTTAATGGTCTTTTAATCACAATTACACTAATATACATTATCTGCTATACACATATATTGCTTTAGAAGGCCAATAAACCAATTGAGATTGTGTGTGTGAGAGAGTGTGTAAACATATGTATTCTAGAGTATTTTGAAATTTAAAAATACATTCTGATTTTGGTATTTTGTGATTATATTGATTAATACACCCACAATAGAAGATACTGATTCTAGTATTCCCGATTCAAACAAAAATAAGAAAAAAAAATTATTCAATTTAAGGTATATTTTGTTAGTTACACATTACAGTTTTCCAAGAGACATCATTTAATAAAACATAATTTTTGTCATTGGTACCAGTGTGCAATCATTAAAAAATAATGTTTTATCTGCCTTGTATTACTGTAAAACCACTATCTACTTCCTTATAGTAGTTATTTTGTTACTGTTTCCTTAAAAAAAAAAACCCACAACAATGATAAAAAAGAGTAGACTTTTTGTATACAGATATAGCAATGCTAATATAAAGATTCTCTAAATTGGGTCTAATCCTCACAAATTCCAATCAACAGGTCCGGACTTCCTAGTGTTCCTCTTTCCCTAAATCCTTCAGCTTACTTTCTGTGTACCATACTCCCTCATCTGTAGTTAGTTGAAAACAAAGGTTAATTTAGAAATGTCAACTTCATATTATTTATCTACCAAAGTCAAACACCGAATGAAACACACTTGTACAAACAATAGTGGCCTTTTCCTTGTGTAGTATAGGATGTGGTCAATCATTTGGCAATTCAGTTTTGGCACACTATGAACTATTTATTTGTTAAGTTCAGTACTCTGGGCTGCAAAAGCTTAAGGAGAATTTTTTTTTTTCCTTTTACAGGAAACTATTAAATTTACAGGGTCTAATGTTTATTTCACAGTCAAACTTGTACTATTGTATTGATAAATATTTAATGATATTGAGCTCAGTGGTTATTGCCTTGTACATTTCATTTAAATGATGTTTTATTACGACTCTAAAAGTGAACTGTGGTCCACCGAGAAAGGGAAAAAAGGGAGAAAAATCTTTCCAACTAGAGATGACATAGAACTCAATTTCAATTTGGAGCAAAGAGAGGAAGAGGAAAAACAAGCAACCAAATCTTTTTTGAGTCCTCTACAGATTGTGGTTTAACAAAGTTTCCATTCAGAAAAAAAACATCTGGAAAACTCTATGAAAATTTTAGAATTGTTTAGTTAAAAGACTCTTACAATGTCACAGATTCAAAATTATTTTGAGAGAGAAATACAGACAGATGTTCATGTAAATTCTAAAATTTCCACAGAAGACATTGCCTTAGTTGATTCAGTGGGAGACAGATGGGGGTCAGGGGAAAAGCAACATCAAATAAGAAATGATTTCTGTAATAGAGAAAGTGGGTATTTGGGTAAATGAATCAAATTAAATAGAAAGCAATCTCTAATGAAAAAGATACTTGGTTGCATTTATAAATGAGATTGAGCTTCTACATAAGAAAAATACAAGCCATGGTAAAATAAAAACAGATCTTCTTTTTGCACCTGGTAGCTTTACAGTTCAGCACAGTAGTTCTTATATTTTCATAGTTGAGAACTCCTTTTGAATGCCAAAGAATTTTTCAGAGCTCCACACTGTAGATAATGTACTGTCAGTGTTTAATAAAATGACTACAAGCTATTGTAAATTAACTGACACTTTAAAATATTAACAAAACAAAATATTATCACAGCAATATAAGGAAACAAAAGAGAATCGTACATACACAAAAAAGCAGGTTAAAACGTAGACATCCAAACAGCTGGTCAGAATGGAATGACAATCTAAAAAGGACATCAATATCCACTGAAACAAGCAAAAATAGTTTGTCAATCAAGTATTAGGCCTGACTTGCTAAATTCTCATCAAATTGTAAATTTGACTTCTGCTTGCAGTAAATAGTGCCCTCAAGTGGAAATTTTATAACCCTTTACAACAGCCCTAGGCCCCACGTGCACTAAACAGATACTTACCAATTCAAAAATGTAGGCTTGAAGAGGTACTTGATTCTAAGCTCCTCAAGGATGCCCATTTCTCCACCCAGCAGAGCATATATGCATTAAATATGGTAGATGTGGGTAGTTGGCAAGATGGTTGAATAGGAACAGCTCGGGTCTGTGACTCTGAGGAAGATCAAACCAAAGGCAGGTAATTTCTGGATTTCCAAATGAGGTACCCAGTTCATCTCATTGGGACTGGTTAGACAGTGGGTCCAGCCCACAGAAGTCGTAAACCAAAGCAGAGTAGGGTGTCGCCTCATCGGAGAAGCACAAGGGTTCAGGGAACTCCCTCCCTTAGCCAAGAGAAGCCATGAGGGACTGTGCCATGAGGAATGGTGCATTCTGGTCCAGATACTATGCTTTTCCCACGGTCTTCGCAACCCACAGACCAGGAGATTCCCTTGGGTGCCTACACCACCAGGACCCTCGGTTTCAAGCACAAAACTCGGTGGCCGTTTGGGCAGACACTGAGCTAGCAGGAGGAGGTTTTTTTTTCATATCTCAGTGGCACCTGGAACCCCAGCGAGACAGAACAATTCACTCCCCTAGAAAGGGGGCTGAACCCAGCGAGCCTAGCTCAGCAGATAACAACACCTTGGAACCCAGCAATCTAAGATCCACTGGCTTGAAATTCTCGCTGCCAGAACAGCAGTCTGAAGTCGACCTGGGATGCTAGAGCTTGGTGGGGGGATGGGCATGCATCATCATTACTGAGGCTTGAGTAGGGGTTTTCCCCTCACAGTGTAAACAGAGCCACCAAGAAGTTCGAACTGGGAAGAGCCCACCACAGCCTGGCAAAGAAGCTGTAGCCAGACAGCCTCTCTATATTCCTCCTCTCTGGGCAGGGCATCTCTGAAAGAAAGGCAGTCAGCCCCAGTCAGGGGCTTATAGATAAAACTTTCATCTCCCTGAGACAGAGCACCTGGGAGAAGGGGCAACTGTGGGTCCAGCTTCAACAGACTTAAATGTTCCTGCCTGCTGGCTCAGAAGAGAGCAGTGGATCTCCCAGCACAGTGCTCAAGCTCTGCTGAAGGACAGACTGCCTCCTCAAGTGGGTCTGTGACTCCCATACCTCCTGACTGGGAGACACCTCCCAGCAAGGGTTGACAGACACCTCATACGGGAGAGCTCTCACTGGCATCTGGTGGGTGCCCCTCTGGGAAGAAGCTTCCAGAGGAAGGAACAGGAAGCAATCTTTGCTGTTCTGCAGTCTCTGCTGGTGATACCCAGGTAAATAGGGTCTGGAGTGGACCTCCGGCAAACTCCAGCAGACCTGCAGCAGAGGGGCCTGACTGTTAAAAGGAAAACTGAGAAAGGAATAACATCAACATCAACAAAAAAGGACATCCACACAAAAACTCTAACCATAGGTTACTAACATCAAAGACAAAGGTAGATAAATCCATGAAGATGAGGGAAAACCAGCACAAAAAGGCTGAAAATTCCAAAATCAAGAAAGCCTCTTCTCCTCGAAAGGACCACAACTCCCCGCCAGCAAGGGAATAAAACTGGACAGATAATGACTTTGAAAAATTGACAGAAGTAGGCTTCAGAACGTAGGTGATAACAAACTGCTCTGAGCTAAAGGAGCATGTTCTAACCCAATGCAAGGAAGCTAAGAACCTTGAAAAAAGGTCAGCGGAATTGCTATCTAAAGTAACCAGTTTAGAGAAGAACAAAAATGACCTGAGGGAGCTGAAAAACACAGCACAAGAACTTCGTGAAGCATACACAAGTATGAACAGCAGAATCGATCAAGTGGAAGAATCAATCAGAGATTGAAGATCAACTTAATTTAATAAAGCATGAAGACAAGGTTAGAGAAAAAGAATAAAAGTGAATGAACACAGCCTCCAAGAAATACAAGAGTATGTGAAAAGACCAAACTATATTTGATTGGTGTACCTGAAAGTGACAGGAAGAATGGAACCAAATTGGAAAATAACCTTCAGGATATTATCCAGGAGAACTACCCCAACGTAGTAAGACAGGCTGACATTCAAATTCAGGAAATACAGAGAACACCACAAAGACACTCCTCAAGAAGAGCAACCCCAAGACATATAATATTCAGATTCACCAAGGTTGAAATGAAGGAAAAAAATTAAGAGCAGCCAGAGAGAAAGGTCAGGTTACCCACAAAGGGAAGCCCATCAGACTAACAGTGGATCTCAATGCAGAAATCCTACAAGCCAGAAGAGAGTGGGGGCCAATATTTAACATTCTTAAAGAAAAGAATATTCAACCCAGAATTTCATATCCAGCCAAACTAAGCTTTATAGGAGAAGGAGAAATAAAATCCTTTACAGACAAGCAAATGCTGAGAGATTTTGTCACCATCAGGCCTGCCTTACAAGAGCTCCTGAAGGAAGTACTAAACATGGAAAGAAAAAACCAGTACCAGCCACTGCAAAAACATACCAGATTGCAAAGGCCATCAACACTATGAAGAAACTGTATCAACTAATGGCCAAAATAACCAGCCAGCATCATGATGACAGTATAAAATTCATACATAACAATATTAACCTTAAATGTAAATAGGCTAAATGCCCCAACTAAAAGACACAGACTAGCAAATTGAATAAAGAGTCAAGACCTGGCAGCGGGCTGTATTCAGGAGACCCATCTCACATTCAAACACACACATAGGCTCAAAATAAAGGGGTGGAGGAATATTTACCAAGCAAATGGCAAGCAAAGAGAAGCAGGAGTTACAATCCTAATCTCTGATAAAACAGACTTTAAAAACCAACAAAAATCAAAGAAGAAAAAGAAGGGTATTACATAATGGTAAAGGGATCAATGCAACAAGAAGACCTATCTATTCTAAATATCTATTCACCCAATACAGAAGTACCTATATTCATAAAGCAAGTTCTTAGAGACCTACAAAGACACTTAGACTGCCACACAATAATAGTGGGAGACTTTAACACCCCACTGTCAATATTAGACAGATCAACAAGACAGAAAATTAACAAGGATATTCAGGACTTGAACTCAGCTCCAGACCTAGTGAACCTAATATTCATCTACAGAACTCTCCAACGGAAATCAACAGAATATACATTATTCTCAGCACCACATCACACTTATTCTAAAATAAATCACACAATTGGAAGTAAAACATTCCTCAGCAAACGCAGAAGAATGGAAATCATAACAAACAGTCTCTCAGACCACAGTGCAAACAAATTAGAACTCAGGATTAAGAAACTCACTCAAAACTGCATGACTACATGGAAACTGAACAACCTGCTTCTGAATGACTACTGGATAAATAACAAAATTAAGGCAGAAATAAAGAAGTTATTCTAAACCAATGAGAACAAAGACACAACATAGCAGAATCTCAGGGACACAGCTAAAGCAGTGTTTACTAGAAAATTTATAGCACTAAATGCCCACGGGAGAAAGCAAGAAACATCTAAAATCGACACCCTAACATCACAATTAAAAGAACTAGAGAAGCAAGAGCAAACAAATTCAAAAGCTAGCAGAAGACAAGAAATAACAAACACCAGAGCAGAACTGAAGGTGATAGAGACAAGAAAAACCCCTCAAAAAATCAATGAATCCGGAAACTGGTTTTTTGAAAAAATTAACAAAATAGATAGACCGCTAGCCAGACTAATAAAGAAGAAAAGGAGAAGAATCAAATAGATGCAATAAAAAATGTTAAAGGGGTATCACCACTGATACCACAGAAATACAAACTACCATCAGAGAATACTGTAAACACCTCTACACAAATAAACTAGAAAATCTAGAAGAAATGGATAAATTCCTGGACACATACAACCTCCCAAGACTAAACCAGGAAGAAGTCGAATCCCTGAGCAGACCAATAACAAATTTTGAAATTGAAGCAATAATTAATAGCCTACCAACAAAAAGAAGCCCAGGACCAGACAGATTCACAGCCAAATTCTACCAGATGAACAAAGAGGAGCTGGTACCATTCCTTCTGAAACTATTCCAAACAATAGGTAAAGAGGGACTCCTCCCTAACTCAATGAGGCCAGTATTGTTTTGATACCAAAACCTGGCAGAGACGTGACAAAAAAAGAATATTTCATGCCAATATCTCTGACGAATATAGATGTGAAAATCCTCAATAAAATACTGGCAAACCAAATCCAGCAGCACATCCAAAAGCTTATCCACCATGATAAAGTAGGCTTTATCCCTGAGATGCAAGGCTGGTTCAACATACACAGATCAATAAATGTAATCCATCACATAAACAGAACCAATGACAAAAACCACAAGATTATCTCAATAAATGCAGAGAAGGCCTTTGATAAAATTCTCCACCCCTTCATGCTAAAAATTCTCAATAAACTAGGTAATGATGGAACATATCTCAAAATAATAAGAACTATTTATGACAAACCCACAGTCAATGTTATACTGAATGGGCAAAAATGCATTTCAGTTATACTGAAAATGCAAATGGAATGAAGCATTCCATTTGAAAACTGGCAGAAGACAAGGATGCCCTCTCTCTCTACTCCTGTTCAACATAGTATTGGAAGTTCTTGGCCAGGGCAATCAGACATGAGAAAGAAATAAAGGGTATTCAAACAGGAAGAGAGGAAGTCAAATTGTCTCTGTTTGCAGATGACATGATTGTGCATTTAGAAAACCCCATCATCTCAGCCCAAAATCTCCTTGAGCTGATAAGCAGCTTCAACAAATTCTCAGGATACAACATCAATGTGCAAAAATCACAAGCATTCCTATACACCAAGAACAGACAAACAGAGATCCAAATCATGAGTGAACTCTCATTCACAATTGCTAC